>NC_138871.1:18785096-19385096 GCF_965194805.1 Balaenoptera borealis
AAGTAAGTCAGAAAGAGAAAAACAAATACCGTATGCTAATGCATATATATGGAATCTAAAAAAAAAAAAAAAAAATGGCACTGATGAACCTAGTTGCAGTGCAGGAATAAAGATGTAGACATAGAGAATGGCCTTGAGGACACGGGGTGGGAGGGGAAAGCTGGGACGAAGTGAGAGTAGCATCAACACATATACACTACCGAATGTAAAATAGATAGCTAGTGGGAAGCAGCAGCATAGCACAGGGAGATCAGCTCGGTGCTTTGCAATGACCTAGAGGAGTGGGATAGGGAGGATGGGCGGGAGGCTCAAGAGGGAGGGGATAGGGGGACGTACGTATGCATATGGCTGATTCAACTTGGCGTGCAACAGAAACTAACTAACACAGTATTGTGAAGCAATTATACTCCAATAAAGATCTATTTAAAAAAATCACCTGTTGTCATGTCTAGTACCTGGATATACAGAAGAGGTCCAAGCAGGCCCAAATATATAAAATGTCCACATGATTAGCACAGGGCACTAGAAGGCTTTATATGAAGATAACTGATAAGATTAGTGATGTGGAGAAGAGAAAGTGATGTTGTATTTGAAGTTATGATTGAAGTAAAAGGATATCAACGATGATGAGACAAGAAACCAAATCCCTGAACACTGGGCTGGAAGTTTGCCATGGAAGTTTGAGAGAATTCAATATGGAGTGACTTCACTCCAGTAGGGGAATTATGCTGACATTCCAAAAATTCATTTTACATTATTAAGTGATATTACAATGGGGTGGGCATAAGGAAGCATCTCTTTATTTTTTTAATTGAAGTATATTTTATTTACAATGTTGTGTTAATTTATTTTGTACAGCAAAGTGATTCAGTATACATATACATTTTTTAAATATTCTTTTCCATTATGGTTTATCACAGAATATTGAATATATTTCTCTGTGCTATGCAGCAGGACCTTGCTGTTTATCCATTATATATGTAATAGTTTGTATCCGTTAACCCCAAACTCCCACTTCATCTCTCTTCCACCCCAACCCCCACTGGCAACCAAAAGTCTGTTCTCTATGTCTGTGAGTCTGTTTCTGTTTCATAAAAGTTCATTTGTGTCATATTTTAGATTCCACATATAAGTGATAACATATAGTATTTGTGTTTCTCTTTCTGACTTACTTTACTTAGTATGATCATCTCAAGGTCCATCCATGTTGCTGCAAATGGCATTATTTTATTCTTTTTTATGGCCGAGTAATATTCCATTGTATATGTGTACCACATCTTCATCCATTCATCTGTCGATGGGCATTTAAGTTGTTTCCATGTCTTAGCTATTGTGAATAGTGCAGCTATGAATATAGGGGTGCCTGTATTTTATTGAATTAGTGTTTTGTCTGGATATGTGCATAGGAGTGGAATTGCTGGGTCATATGTTAGTTCTATTTTTAAGTTTTTGAGGAATCCCCATACTGTTTTCCACAGGGGTTGCACCAGCTTAAATTCAAGAGGGAGGCATTTCTAGTACTTGAAATTAATATCATAAAGGGCAACAGCCCTTTTTGGTATCTGAATAAAAATAAAATTTTGGAATGTAGGTCCCATGGATCTGATTTTGAGCCATGCCGCTACCACCTCTGAGTGTCTCCTGTCAGTAAGCCTAGGTTCAAAGTCCTAGCCAGTTCCCTAACTATTTTTAATTTGATCTAGGCCATGAAATGATCAAATTAAACTAAGCCATGATCAAACTCCAATTGGAGAGGGCTGCAACAATGAGTTATTTTACCAGGAGACAAAGTCCTTGTCTTTTCTAATGTTCTGGTGTCTTGAATAGTGGAGGATGTAAGAAGGGAGGGAAGGAAATATTTTAGAACAAGACTTTTTGGTAACCATTGAGGTAATTATTCATTTTGCCTAATGATTAAATGTTAATGTATATATATATATATATATATATATATGTATAAAAGCAGGCTGAAATAAAATCTTAGCAAGCAGATTGTACAATTCTTCATTTATGGATGACTACTGAAATAGCATCAGCATGATATTTTGATAGAGTAAATGAAATATTTGTTCTTATTTCTAGATGGCTTTTTTTTTAATATGTTCTGGACAAGTTCTTGCAAACCTGAGTTTTTGAATGACACTTTTTTTACCCTCTACTACATTGTAACCCTACTACAGTTAGACATAAGCAAATTTAGATAAATCCCAAGCTAACTAGTGAAGTTCTCTACAACTAGATAGCAGAGATAAGAACTTAGGTGAAAGCCATCCAAACGGACAGGTTGCCTACACCTCAGTTCTTTGAATCATCTCCCCAAGACCCTGCTCTGTGCCTTCCACATAGACAAACATTAAAGTTGTAAAGACACTAAATATCTTAAGACTTTTACACTCCCTCCACCACAAATACACACAGAGCCCCCTGGCAAACACACACACATAGATACACACACACACACAGCTCTACATTTCATCACTTCCAAGAGAATTTTCGTTTTCAACAGAGACTCTTCATGAACTGATAACCCAAAGGCATGATTCAATCTTGGAATTTTAAGTTGGGTAAAACTTGAAGCATCCTTTGGGCTCACTTCTCATTTCAGAAATTATAGTTGCTACCTTGCACTCCTCACTTAATTCCTCTAAAGTTTGACACTCATCTGAAGAAAACAACCTTGTATTCCACTTTTTTTCTGTGTTTTTACACCTCATCTATTTTGTTTTGCCCAGAGAGGGACTTAATAAAGATTACTGGATCCTAAATTCAATGGTGTTTGGTTTTCAAAAGATACATTTTTCTTTCAACCTTCCTGTCTTCAAAAGCTAATGGGTTGTGTTGCGCTGTTGTAAGCCAGAGTCAGGTTGGTGGAGAAATCACAGCAATTATTCCTAATTGCTGCTGAAAACGTGCTTCCTTAGCGGGGGGGGGGGGGGGGACTAGTTTAGTTGACAGAAGTGCATATCTGCTAAATAGAAGAAATGCAATTAGTGGTTAGTTGAGATGTGGGAAAGAGAGATTTTACTTTGCAACAATTAACAAAAAAAAAAAGCTTAGAAATTACTTAAATTAAGCAAGATGTGTGAACCAGCACAGAAACTACACTGTTCAAGGTCTGTCATAATCACCCACTGCACTTCTCTTACAAAACATATTTGGGAAACAAGTGAATTTTGCCTTTATAATCTCATTAAATATAAATATATTCATTAATTAGAAGTAGAAACACAGGAGCTTTGTAGTTAGGCAACTCCAAGTGTGAGCCAGGCTCTGCCATTTATAAGCTGTATGATGTTTTGCATGTTGCTAAACATTCATAAACCTGTTTCCTCTAAAACTAGATAATAATGAAATATCTTCAGACAGGTGATATAAAATTTAAATGAGATTATTATTTTTGAAATCATTCTATTATTTAATAATTTCATTGTTATTTTAAATAGTTTCTTATTTGCTGCACGATATTAAGCAATTTATTTAAACTCATCATCTGTAAAATGGATCTTTAATATATAGCTTTCAGGGACAATAGGTACAATCAACCAAGTAGATAATTACATATTCTTCATCTATCATGAAGTATCTAAATATGTGCTTGGCTTAGACTAATTACTGGAGAGATGGCTGTTACCCTTTTCTTCTCTCCATCTTCCTCCCTCCCTCTCTTCATTCCTCTTTATTCCTTCCTTCTTTCCTTCACTGGTGAGGTAGAGTTGAAAGGTTGGGAAAGACAATACCTTGGTTTCATCTACTCAGAATTGCCTCCCATCTCCTTCTGGGGTCTCTGTATCTGCAATTATGGAGATTGACAGAGTTACGGTAAATAACCCACCAGTTCAAATCTGAAAGCTCTGGAGGTGAAAGATGGGTGATTTTACAGGTAAGGCCACAACTCCTCTCTCTTTCCAATCAGAAATCTAATAAAACAGTAAATCAATAGAGTTCTGCTTCCTCCTCCTCTTTTAACTTTCAGTGGAAAGTGACACCTTGGTTCATTAAAGGCAAAGACAATAGTCAGAAGATAAATTTGATCAAACCCTGAAGGTTGTCCTGCTAATAGCCTCTGAGGGAAACAGGTCCCATTAGTCAGGAAGATGAGGGTGCAGTCAGGAGACTCCTGGGCCCTGGGGCTGGGAGAGAGGACTGCCTTTCCTTAGGTCTCAGAAAAAACGAACACAAACTTTAGGGATGAATAATGACGACTCGGCTTTTCATAGCCAGTATCTGGAGGGCTAAAGTGATTCCGAATTCAAGGGGCATTGTTGAAATACACCTCTCTTTCATGTTGAACTCAGTACCAGCATCGTCTATGAAACTTTTCCCACCTACCCCAGTCCCTCCAAATTAGAGTTATGGAGCATGTCTGGGGAACAGGACCTCAAAAAGGACTCCGAGAATGTTTCTAGTGAGAAATCCTAAGTTCCTCAAGCTTCATGTGTTTTTTTTTTTTTTTTTTTTTTCCTTCAAGACAGTCTTCCACAATTCTAGCCACATGGTTACTCTTAACAAATCCTAGTTTACTGACAATATTAACTACAGTTCAAAGTGCTAGAGAACTAGCGAATTCTTTAAATCACACAGAACAATTACGTTTCAGATGCAATTTAAAGTATTGGGAATTGGCATGATTTAAAAGAAAGAAAGGGAAAAATAATGTACTAATCAACTTTTGTTGCAATAAAACTGCATAACCAACATCTTCAAAATCCCAGGGTCTTACAATAATAAATGCTTCTTTTCTTGCTCACAGGTCTTTTGGTAGGCTATGGCTTCACTGAGCTTGGCTCTGGGTTTCAGATTGCTTCAGATCTGCTCCATTTGTTTCTTTATTTTCCTTGGACCAGTAGCTAACTGGGTCATATTCTTCTCACAATACATCACAGGAACACAAGAGGGTAAACCAAAACTTACACATATGAAGACTGTCCTTGAGTCATGTTGACAACATGATCTTTGCCAAGAAAGTCACACAGTCCAGGTCAACAACAATAATTTTATAGAAGGAAGGAAGAAAAATTGGAAACAATCAACTTTCCATAGGAACTAATATTTAAGTTTCTTGACAATGCTAATCACAGTGTTAAATGACTAACAAATATCTCATTTAGTCCTTACATTACTCTTGTGATATGGGATTAAATGTCTCCATTTTATAAGTGAGGAAAGAGTCTCAGAGAAACTTAGCATCATATTCAAGGCCAAAAAGAAATGGTGCCATGTGGAGCAGGAGTTCAAGTATAGGTCTCTTCAGTTCCAAACTCATCTATCTTTCCATTAAGTTATATTGATGCTGCATAGCGGACATTCAAAAATAGATATTATTTTTACCAGAACTGGGGAGTGTTGTTAGCACTTTGCATATATTAATCTTGCCATCATCTGTTTGTATTATGTAATATTATTATTTCCCATTTCATAGATGAGAACTGAATCACAGAAGGTTTAAACAATTTAATATACAGGCCATCTGTCTACAGCTCTATATGATAAGCTGTAGTCATTCTGGTGTTTTTGCATATAATGATTATAAGAATAATTAGCAAAGCACATGACACACACTATATATTCACACTATAATTATCACATTTAACCCTCCTGCTCACTTTAGAATTAATACCAGACTTCCCTGGTGGCACAGTGGTGAAGAATCTGCCTGCCAATGCAGGGGACACGGGTTCGAGCCCTGGTCTGGGAAGATCCCATTTGCCACGGAGCAACTAAGCCCGTGCGCCACAACTACTGGGCCTGTGCTCTAGAGCCCGTGAGCCACAATACTGAGCCCACTTGCCACAACTACCGAAGCCCGCTTGCCTAGAGCCCATGCTCCACAACAAGAGAAGCCACTGCAATGAGAAGCCCACACACCATAACGAAGAGTATCCCCCGATCTCTGCAACTAGAGAAAACCTGTGTGCAGCAACGAAGACCCAATGCTGCCAAAAATAAATAATAAAATAAAGTAACTAATTTAAGAAAAAGAATTAGTACCTAAAATATATTCTGAATCTATCCGCTTCTCTCCATTTCCACTTCCAACTTGTTATATTATTCCAGATCATCTCTTGACTAAAATTCTTCAGGAGCTTCCTAACTAATTGCCCTGATTCCACTTTTCTCCCCCTGCAATACATTTTCCACATAGCAGCCTGCCTGAGTAATCTTTGCTGAAATGTAAATCAGATCATGTCATTTCCCTATTGGAAACCCCAATGGCTTCTGTCAGAATTTTATATAACATGCGAACTCTGTTTTGTCTTATAGGGCCTGAGATGATCTGCCTACATCTTTGATGGTATCAAGAACTACTCTCTGCTTCACTCCCCAAATGCCAACCTATAGCTTGCTTCCTCCTCAGACAACAGCCCAGGCTGTTTTCTGCCTTAGGACCTTTATACAGACTCACTGCAGCACTCAGTCTAAACATCATCCCAGAGAATGTTATTCTTAGCATTAACACTATTGGATATGTGTTTGACTTGTATGTTTATTTTTTGTCTTTCAATTATAATGAAGCTTTACGGGAGGAGGGGCCTTGTCTGCCTTGATCAGTGTTACCTTTCTGTTTCCATTGTCTAGAATACCACCCATGCATAAGAAGCACTGGGTTAATGGATGTTGAACATGCAATCTATAAATGAATATATAAAATCCACAGATGAGCTACAACCATACGATCTCATTTAATGCTCATAAAGAAAAAAATCTATTTTATGCATATTCAGAGTTTGAGGCTTAATATGAACACAGAATTAAGTAAACTGTAATCACAAGCATTTTTAAATGTTTTAAAGTTGCCAACAATAATTTTAATCCCATTCTCTCTAGGAATGTATTAGTTATCTTAAATGTAAAATGATTAAAATGCCAAGACACATGTATGAGAGTGTGTGGTATATGTATATTACATATACATATATATATGGAGAGAGAGAAAGAGAAGGAGAGATGGAAATAATTTTTTGTTTAGTGAGATATAATAAAAATAATTTTTCTTTGTATTTTCGATTGGTTTAAAGACTTGTAAGGGAAATATTGAGTATCTATGACTTAAAACTTTAAACCAATCGTATAACCAAACTCTTAAAATGTGCCTTCACTTTCACTGTGTGCATAACTGTATATATATTTTTAATATATATTTTTTATAAACCTAGAGAAAATGGGTTGGTCTATGATGACAATAGATCAGTCAAGATATAATCATTTACACATTTTCAATGTGCTCAGCACTGAGGGACATACATTAATTCATTCAACTCACAATTATTCTTGAGTGCCCACTGTATGCCAAGCAATGTGGAAAATTCTAAGAAATTAAAAAATGTGTTCCTTGGGCTTCCCTGGTGGCGCAGTGGTTGAGAATCTGCCTGCCAATGCAGGGGACATGGGTTCGAGCCCTGGTCTGGGAAAATCCCACATGCCGCGGAGCAACTGGGCCCGTGTGCCACAACTACTGAGCCTGCGCGTCTGGAGCCTGTGCTCCGCAACAAGAGAGGCCGCGACAGTGAGAGGCCCGCGCACTGCGATGAAGAGTGGCCCCCGCTTGCCGCAACTAGAGAAAGCCCTCGCACAGAAACGAAGACCCAACACACCCAAAAATAAATAAATAAATAAATAAATTAATTAAAAAAAAAAGTGTTCCTTGTACACAGTAAGCTTATGGAATAATACAGAAGAGGAGCATAATCTTTATACAAACGGTAGGAAACTGTATAATACAAGATGAAATTAAGCTTTTAATTATGGGTATTGAGAGTAGCAGTACAAAGAGAAAAATACAGGGTTCATAGGATAAGATGTTATTAAAGCAGCTAAAGGAATGGTATGATTGATATAGCCAGAAGGAGATGGAATTAAAACCAGGTAAACCATGTGGGGAACACCAAATTTAAGAAAGGGTATGCATATGGGTATGTGGGTCTGCATGTATCTGCGTACTTTGCAACAGTACACACATTAGACAAATCAAGTAGGAAAGAGGAATTCCATATAATTGTCCATGCCCCAATTCTCTGTTTAACTGCTTTTTCCATTTTGGTTTATACAATGTAGCCCTCACCTCAATGTACAAGTTACCTCCTAAGAACATGGGAATACAAGCCTTAATTGTGTAGAGATAGAATTTTGATAATGCAAGAAAAGCAACATTTCTTTCCCAGGTTCCATAGCTTGCAATATCTCATACCAATTTTGGAAGTTCTGCTTTTCAAAGACAAAGGGTTGCTATTAGTTTCTTTCTCCCTCCTGTTGTATCGATTGCCATCCAATCCACAGAAAGGAAGAAATCACTCCTTATTCAGGAAATGGAAACTACTTTTGTTCAATTCATATAATGGCCAATTTAAGTTAGAAATCTTACCCATTTTCTACTTTGGTTACCTGTTTCACAAGCTCAGCACATTCCAAGATTCCTATTTTATGAAGCCAACAAGGATATTCAGAGAAATTGTCTGTCACATATTTCATACCCTAGGATTGCCAGGCTCATCAGAAAGACAATACTCGATTGATTCCAATAGTCAAGCAAGTTATAGTTATGTAAAAGATCCACAGATATTCGAGGATTACTTATCAACCTCGAATTCAAATTATTGAAATATCAATGCAAAATAACTTGAGACATTTAAAATATGTATATATTGTTAGATGTATAAAAGAAACTAGAAAGACTTAAAAATAACAGTGAGAACAAAACAAAGAGATTTGAATAAATATTTTCACTGTAAAATCTATAAATCTGTATATTTGTTCCAGTAATGATGCCATTGCTCAAACTTTTACTGGAACTACGTTAATAAAGCTAAATTTTGGAGTAGTTTAGAAAACAAACTTTCTTAAATCGAAGCTTATTTTTTACCCTTAAATCTTTGTAATAAGATTAGTCTATAAATAACTACTAGGTATAGAAATTATTTTGAACAATGTGAATCAATTAAATAATGGTACCAAGAACTATTTCATGTCCTCTTCTCTTACCAGAAAAAGAAAAGAAAGGAAAATATAATTCAGGGGAGAAAAAGGTGACATAGAATCTAAAGACAATCTCTAAATGGATCTCCCAGGAGAGATTTGCATAATAAGATCACCATAATAGTCTGTAAGTTGTACATGTTAGTTTTGATGGAAAAAAAAAATATCATTATACAGATGAACTCTACTTTGTGGAAAATTGTCTCATTAATGTGTACACATATTTTATTTATTATGATCTCTACAATGTAGGCCATTCTAAGGAATTCATCACTTTTCTGTGATATTGGGGTTTTTTTCTAAAATTTCTATGAAGTGATTTGGAAATAACAGTTTTATGTTGACAATATAATTATGGAAGAAAAATCAGACTGTAATATATTACTAATTAGAAGCAAATGCCTTTAAAAATAAGTTTATAGAAATTTAAAGATATAGAAAGTGATAACCAATTAAAAAATAACTCTATAGATGAACTGAAAGAAGAAAAATATCCTAAATAATCACTCTTTTCAGTATGTTTGCTATTTTTTTCTATTACTGACTTAAAAACATTAAACTTCATATGACAAAAACTGTTAACTTTCTTCCCAAAAGAAATTTCCTTCTTTTTCACTGGTTAAAAAAAAAAAAAAAAAATTTGGTTTTGTTCCAGTAACCCTTAGCATGATGCTCATAAGGTGGTCTTATGATAAATCATAACTAGTCCTGGACAGTGAATAAAAGGAGTCTGTATGCAGTCACTGGACATAGAAAGCAGGTAGCTGGGAGCTTCTGGGTCTGATTTACTCCATGATAAAAGAGACAACATGAGGAGAAACCATGGTTTAGAGCCCCAGGCAGTTTTCAACATGTGACCCCCTACACGCTCGCTGGTAATGGCTGCCTTTTCTCTGTTCAGAGGCAGGGTTGGGTTCCTGCTGGCTCAGCTCTAACTGTCCACCACCTTGGCAATGGTTGCCTTTGCTCTAGTGGAGAGCAGCACTGGAGCAAGAGGGGCTGGAACAGGCACCTGGTGTGGGCTGGTTTGCATGCCAAGGCTGTGGAGGAAAACAGGTTGGAGCCCCAGGCACCTTTCAGTTTGCTTCCTCTGCCTTGTTTCCTGGAGTAAGCAAGCATGTACTCATGCTCTTCATAAAAGTAGTCTCAGTTTGTTACAGCCCTCTGGTAAGTCCCACTAGTTTTCAAACCAGCTAAGAGGACTCATCTTCTTGATGTCAGAACCCGGGGTTGGGGTGCCCAATATGTGGCTCGAACCCCTTACTCCCCAAGGAGGATCCCCAAGCCCATGATTGTCCCCACCTCTTTCTGTGTCCCCTGCTAAGGGTAGGGGTCCTGGCCTGATCGCTTCTCCTCGCTCCCTACCTGACTCCATGTAGATCATTTTTTACAGCCTTTCTGTCAGTCTTCAGGTTGTTTTCAGCAGGAGTTGCTCCACGTGTAGATGTATTTTTGATGTGTTCATGGAGCGAGGTGTATTCAGCATCCTCCTATTCTGCCATCTTAATCTCCCTCCTATGTCCTCATCTTTTAATTTTTTTTTTTTTTTTCTGTTCAGCTTGGGTGATTTCCACTACTTTCTCTTCTAGTTTGCTGATCTGCTCCTCTGCATCATCTAGCCTGTTGATTTCTTCTGGTGTGTGCTTTATTTCAGTTATGGTATTATTTGTCTCTGATTGGTTCTTCTTTATATTTTCTAACTCTTTGTTAATAACTTCTAACTTCTCAATCTGTTCATCCAACCTTATCCCAAATTCTTTGAGCATCTTTACAATCACTACCTTAAACTCTATTAGGTAGGTTGCTTATCTTCACTTCACTTAGTTCTTCCTCTGGGGTTTTATCTTGTTCCTTTGTTTGGAAAGTATTTCTCTGTCACTTCATTTTACCTAATTTGCTGTTTTTATTTCCATGTATTTGGTAGGTTGGTTACATTTCCCAATCTTGGAGAAGTGGCCTTATATAGGAAACATTGCATGAGGCCCAGGAGTGCACTTCCTTCTGGTCACCTGAGTTATATGCTCTAGGAGTGCCTTCTTTGTGGGCTTCATGGGTCCTTCTGTTGTGGTGTGTTTATGACTGTGGGCACACTGGTAGGCATGGCTGGGCCCCAGTCCACTTGGTTACTAGACCCTGTTTTGTGCAGAGGCTGCCAACCACTGGTGGGTGGGGCCAGGTCCTGCTGTGGCTGGCTGTTCAACCAGGGGTGTCCCGGTCCTGGGGCTGGACAACAGGTGAGTGGGCCCAGTCCTTGAAATGATAGCTGTGGGTCCATGGTAGTCCCAGGGCTGGTTTTGGCCTGCTAGTGGGAGAGGACAGGGCCCAGAGGGTCCCAGGGCTGGTGCCAACCCACTAGTGGGAGAGACTGGGCCCTGGGGTTACTGCCAGCCCACTGATGTGCTAACAGCCAGGTCCCACGGTTTCTGGATACAAGGCTCTGGGCATCCTGGAGTTCGTGTCAGCCCACAGTTGAGTGGGGCAGGAACTCAGCAGGTCCTGGGACTGGTGCCAGCCTGTTGGTGAGTGCACTGGGTTCTGATATTAGCTCATTTTGTTTTTGTGTTCAATAATATTCCATTGTCTAGATGTACCACACTTTATTTATCTATTCATCTATTGAAAGACATCTCAGTTGATTAAGTTTAGGCAACTATGAATAAAGCTGTTATGTTTACAACACACATGTTTATGTGTGTGCAGGTTTTTGTGTGGACATAAATTTTCAACTCCTTTGGATAAATAAATACCTACCAGGGAGTGTGATTACAGGGTGATATGTTAAGAGTAAGTTTAATTTTGTTCAAAACTGCCAAATTATCTTTCCAAGTGATTGAACCACTTTTTAATTCCACCAGAAATGAATGAGAGCTCCTGTTGTCCCACATCCTTGCCAGCATTTGGTGTTGTCAGTGTTCTGGATTTGGCCATTCTAATAGGTTTATAGTTGTATCTCATTGATATTTTAATTTGCGTTTCCCTGATGATATATAATTTGAACATCTTTTCACATGATTATTTTCTATCTGTATGTTTTCTTTGATGAGCTATCTCAAAGTCTTTGGCCCATTTTTAAATTAGGTTGTCTATTTTCTTATTAGTGAATTTTAAGGACAGTTTGTATATTTTGGACAAAAGTCCTTTATCAGATGTGTCTTTTGCAAATATTTTCTTCCTGTTGGTGGTTTGTCCTCTCATTTCATGAATTCCAGATTATTAACTATTTTTTTCACAGATTGTTCCTTTGATGTTGAAACTAAAAATGTGATCACTATACCCAAGCTCTTCTGGATGTTCTCCAATGTTATCATCTAGGAATTTCATAGTTTTGCTTTTCACACTTAGGTGGTGATCTATTTTGAGTTAACTTTTGTCAAGGGTGTGAGGTCTATGTCTAGGTTCATTTTTTTGCATGTAGATGCCCACTTGCTCCAGCACCTTTTGCTGAAAAGACTAAGTTTGCTCTCCTGTATTGTCTTTTTTCCTTGTCAAAGATCTGTTGATTATATTTACATCAGTCTATTTCTGGGTTCTCTTTTCTGCTCCATTGACCTATTTGTATATACTTCATCAGTACTACACTATCTTGATTACTATAGCTTTATAATTTGCTCATTTTTAAAAATCAGGTTATCTGTTTTTTTTGCTGCTGAGTTATGTGACTTCCTTATATATTTTGGATATTAACCCCTAATCCTATATATGATTTAGAATGTCCCATCTGTAGATTAACTTTTCATTTTGTTGATTTTTTTTTTTCCTTTGCTGTGCAGTTTTTTAATTTGATGTGTCCCATTTGTTTATTTCTACTTTTGTTCCCTTGCTTTTGGAGTCATATAAAAAATTACCAAGACTCACATCAAGGAGCATTTTCCTTTATTTTTCCTTTAGGGTTTTTATAATGTCAGGTCTTATAGTTAACTCTTTAATCCATTTTGAATTGACTTACGTGTATTGTGTAAGATAAGGGTCAATTTCAAAGTGGCATATAGGAAAAAATGTATACTTTCTAGTACATAAGGCAAAACTGTTATATTTAAGCTCATAAACTACTCTCCCCAATCATTTCTCCATGTTTAATAAAGAATGAGGCAAGGATTATTATTTGTTCTATTCCCTTCACTTCCCTCACTGATGCAAAAGCAAATTCTCTAAGTTATAAACCCAGTTTCAGTAACATTGTGATTTTTAAGGGCTCCAAAAAACTCTCACTTGTATGGTTTTGAAGCTTAATTTTAGGTAGTTGAAGACTTGCCATTCTAGATTTCATGTTTGGCCACGTATGCAAAAAATGATGTTTTATTCAGAATAGTTAGGGAAAGGGGATTCCTAATGGTTTCTGTCTGCCTTTGAAAGGAAGCCCTGTCTGCCACTTTAAATAAAAAGTTGAGGTAGGTGTTTTTATTATAGTCATTTCACAGAATGTAAAACTAAGGCCCTGAGAGAATCACTAACTTTTCCAGGAACAAACAATGAATTTGTATAAATGAAACTTGAATTTATTCTTCAGACCTAATGTGATGTATAATCTTCAAGGAGCTTTTGCACACTCATGTGTTTATATTTCAAAAGGATATATAAACAGGTAGAAAGATAATCAAAGGTAAATATAACCAAGAATTGTACAATAAAAAATAATAATAACATTAATGGTAATGCTCCAAAATGAGCTGAGGAGGCAAAATTGCTAAATTATACATAAATGCTATTTTATTGTTATTTTCAGCACAAAAGAAGAGGGAAAAGATAGTTCCTCATTTTGGGGCCAATTATGTAGCTGTGATGATTTTCTTCTTTCGTTTATATCTGAGCTTTTTCCAAAAAGGTTTTGAAGCTGCTAAATGATGAATTAGATAGAAAAGCAGAACATCTTAATTCATATTTAGCTTTTCTCTTCTCTGTCAATAAAATGACCAAATAAAATGCCGGACTAAAATAGCAGCACAAACACAAATACCAGAGGCAGTTTCCCAAGATGATGTTCATGACAGATCGAGATATTTTATGTGAGCAGCTAGCTGTTTAAATCATTTCAAGTTCCCCAACAGACCAGTTTGATACTAGACTGAAAGAACTATTTAGCAAGAGCTCTGAATGGCCCTTGATGATCATTGAGTCATTATTGTGAATAGGAGGATAACATCTGTAAAACTGGCAAATATCACATTGATTTTTACAATGGAGACTCAAAATGGAGTAAACAAACTGTGGCCTGGCTCACTTACCGTTGATCCTGGGCAAACTTCTCTAATCAAGGACAATTAACATAAGATTGGGTTCACTTGCACAGGTATTATCACATCAAACCCATTTATTTCCTTGGGAAATATAATAGATATTAGAAAAACTAGGTGGTGGACATAGGAATCAGTAACGCATTTGATAACATTTCTTATGAGATGCTTGAAGCTGCAAGGGAAAATAAAGATGAGATGCAACAGAAATTTATTGAATTAGAAATCAATTGAACAATTTTGCCTGAATGTGACTGGGATTTGGGTCAATTGGCTGGGTGATTTCTAGTGGTTACCTCAGGACTGTGCATAAAGACTATTCTGCCTGATTTACTTTTATAGCATGTTGTTAACAACAGAGATGTCATGTTTATCTAATTTACAGATGACACACTCCATATTTGGTATCTAAATTGGTATATGATTTGAGTAGTGTATTTGGAATGGTGATAGATCTCAAATTCATGTAAAATGACCATAGCATCCAACTAAATAATGAGATTCTCTTAATACAAGGGCTAAAAATAGAGGTAGAGTAAGGTACAATTCAGAATGTAGTAATTCTTATTGTAACAAAAAGTCATGGATTGAAAATATCCCCCTGGTAAGAGAATAAAGGAATAAAATGCTTGAGTAAAAAAACTATGATATTCATCTTCTCCTTTATGAAACATATAAGTGTTTTGTTGATGATATTCATATTTCAAAATAACAGCTGAGGAAAACACACAGCTGAACACTCTGTAGCTTTCAGAAAGGGACAAAGTAAAGCATGAAATTTCAAGAAGAGAGGATCAGTAAGTGCACAAGTATGAGAAATGCATTGTATATGTGTTTGGGGACGAATAATACTCTCCTTGCATTCAGTCATCATAATAAAATTAAATAGAGTCAAATGCCTCAAAAAACACAAATTTGGGGAAGATCATCATATAAATTGCATAAATGTCTTCTGTTAAAAAGCACAGTTGAAGAAAATGAGACAAATAACCTGGAAATGATTTAAGGTAAAATTGGGTGTTTTTAAATATATAAAGGGTTATTACCAGAAGAAGTATTACGCAGAAGAAGGAAGTGATTTATTCAAAAATCAGTAACAAAAAAAACCAGTGGAGACATCTAATAGTTAATGGGTAGCTACTATATTTCAGATACTTTATTTCAGATACTTTAAGTGTTTTATATAATTTTTTTGCTATTTATTCCTCAAAACTACTCCATTTTCTAATAAAGAAACTGAAAAAAAATTGTAAAATGTTATGTTACTTTCATGTGACTTGTAAATAGCAGAGATGACCTTTTAATTCAGATCTATACTAGGTCTTCCTTTGGACTACTATGAACTATAACCTGATTCAGATCTCTCTTCAACAGGCAAAAGATCCAACATTCAATTCCTTTACTCCCTGGTATATGCATGGAATCAGGATGTACGATTGATCAAAGAGGCTTAGTAAGTTTTGTAGTTTTTCCCCTCAGTTTGGCATCTAAATCCTTTAAGAATTGTACTCAGCCACATGATTAAAATTGAACTTAGGAACAAAAGAGACTCATACTGTTTCTCTAATAAGGAAGAATTAAGTTTAATAATTTACATAGCATTTCCATTTCTACTATTTTAATAACCCTGCAATCCTGTGAGACAGGTAGTAGTTTTCTTTCTATATAAAATAATTGCAACTGTACCATTTTCCAAGGATTCAACTAATTAGATATAAAACTTGGACTAGAACGTAATTCTAAGTAAGAGCCACTTCCCTTTTCACTTATACAAAGGCAATTATATAAAATTATTCATAATCTATTCACATAGTGTGTTTATGGATTAAATTTTTATTATATATTAAAGAAACAGAAAAACAAAAATGAAACATTATTGTTTTTGCACAGTGAAGCTTAGGCTTGTTCTCAACATAGTTGCCACCTGATACATATTTCAGAATAATTTCCTAGCTTATATTAAATGTTGTTCTGAGTGATTTCCTAAATTGCTTTTGTGATCTTGACACCACCATCCCTCTGATACTATGTTTTTTTAAGCATACCATGGTTTCCAAATATTTACCTCTCTCTTTTTTTAATTTCCTATGTCTCATCAACTGATTTTCTTTTTTAAAATTTTTAAATTAAAACAATATTTTTTTATTTTTATTTTTTTGAGAGTACACTTGGGAATCTGACAGGCAAAATTTTGTTTTGTTTTGTTTTGTTTTGTTTTTATCTTTAGACTCCCTTTACCCATTTCTCTCAACTCTGGAAACCACCAAGTTTTTCTCTGATTTTTTTATTTTGTTTTATTGTTAGATTTCACATATAAAAGAGATTATATGATATTTGACTTTCTCTGTCTGACTTATTTTACCTAGCATAATGTCCTGAGGTTCATCCATGTATAGCCAAATAATATTCCATTATGTATACATAATATATATGATATATATGTATATATCTCACAATTTCTTCATTCATTCATCCACTGATGGACACTTAGGTTGTTTCTTTACCTTGGCTATTGTAAAGAATGCTTTAATGAACATGAAAGTGCATATATCTTTCCAAGTTATTGTTTTCATTTTCTAAATTTTGAACACACGGAATTCACAAAAGTGGAATTGCTGGACAACATGGTAGTTATATCTCTAGTTTTTGGAGAAGCTTCCAAACTATTTTCCATAGTTGCTGCACCAAATTTTTTTTCAGAGTTTATTTATTTTCAGGCTTGCTGTTTATTTATTTTTCCATTCTTTTTCAAATTATTTTTCCATTTAGGTTATTACAGAATATCAAGCAGAGTTTCCTGTGCTATGCAGTACCAATATACAGTCCCACCAACAGCACACAAGGGTTCCCTTTCCTCTACATCCTTGCCAACATTTGTTATTTCTTGTCTTTTTTTTCATAATAACCATTCTAACAGGTGTGAGGTGCTATCTTACACAAAACTAACATGTGGCTTTGATTTGCACTTCCATGATAATTAAAATGTTGAGCATATTTTAATGTACCTGTTGGACATCTGTATGTCTTCTTTGGAAAAATGTCTATTCAGATTTTCTGCCCATTTTTTATTGGATTGCTGGATTTATGCTACTGAGTTGTTTGAGTTCTTTATATATTTTAGATATTAGCTCCTTATCAGATATATGATTGGCAAATATATTCTCTCATCCAGTTGGTTACCCTTTCATTCTGGTGATGGTTTCCTTTGCTGTGCAGAAACTTTCTAGTTTGATGTAGTCTCACTTGTTTTTGCTTTTATTGCTTTTCCTTTTGGTGTCAGGTTAATAAAAATCATTACCAAGACCTATGTCAAGGGGCTTACCATCTTTGTTTTTTTCTAGGAGTTTTATGGTTTTAGATCTTACAATCAAGTTTTTAATTCATTTTGAGGTTATTTTTTACATGGTGTGAGAATGTAGTGCAGTTTGATCATTTTGCACGTAGCTGTCCAGTTTTCCCAACATCATTTGTTGAAGAGACTGTTTTCCCCATTGTGTACCTTGGCTGTTTTGTTGTAAATTAATTGACCCTATATGCATGGATTTCTGAGTCCTCTACTCTGTTCCATTGATCCAAGTATCTGTTCTTATGCTAATACCATACTCTTTCAATTACAGTAGCTTTGTAATACAGTTTGAAGTCAGAGAGCATGATGCCTCTAGTTCTGCTCTTCTTTCTCAAGATTGTTTTGGCTATTTGGTTTAGGTTTGTTTGAATTGTTTTGTTTTGTGTGGTTTCATACAAATTTTAGGATTATTTGCTCTATTTCTTTGAAAACTGCCATTGAAATTTTTATAGGGATTGCATTGAATCTGTAGATGGCTTTGGATAGTATGGACATTTTAACAATACTGATTCTTCTGATCCATGAGCAGAGAATATCTTTCCATTTATTTGTGTCTTCTATTTTTTTTCATCAATACCTTGTAGTTTTCAGTGTACAGGTCTTTTACCTCCTTGTTTAAACTTATTCCTAATTATTTTTATACAATTATAAATATTAATTTCTCTTTCTGATAGCTTATTATTAGTGTATAGCATGCAAAAGATTTTTGTGTATTGATTTTGTATCCTTCAACTTTACTGAATTTGTTTATTAGGTCTAAGCATTTTTTGATGGAGTCTTTAAGACTTTCTACATATAATATCATGTTATCTGCAGATAGTGACAGCTTTACATCTTCCTTTCCAATTTGGATGCCTTTTATTTCTTTTACTTGCCTAATTGTGGCTAGGACTTTCAATATTATGTTGAATAATCATGGTGAGCGTGGGCATTCTGGTCTTGTTCCTGATTTCTATTGAAAAGTTTTCAGCTTTTCACCATTGATTATGATGATACCTGTGGGCTTTTCATATATTGCCTTTTTTATGTTGAGGTAGTTTCCTCTATACCCACCTTATTGAGAGGTTTTTTGTTTGTTTCTTTTAAAATCAGGTACAGGTCATGTTATTAAAACCAAAGTTCACTGGGTTACTAGGTTTAATATTGGGTCAATTACTTGAATGTTATGATTTTTCCATCACAAAAGCTAATTGAAGAACAAAGAACAGATACTGCAAATGTGTCAGTAATGGATAGAATGGAAGGTTACTTCTTTAAGACTACAAAAAACTTTTGCATGAATGTCATGTTAAGGGGGAAAATAACTCTGAAATAATAAAGTATATTAAATACTAATGTCTTAGTATCAGCTGAACATAATGAAGAGTTAGTTTACTTAATCTTAAAGTCAAAGGTAGTTATCTAAGATGAGATAGGAAAAGGTTATTATTAGCAAAAACAAAACACATTTCTGTCAAGGTGGCATTTAACTAGTTATATTTAATATATAAAAATATTTATTTGGGAATGATTTATAAATATTTATACATATATAATTTATAAATATATAAACATATACAGAGAGGGATGTGATGTTGAAATCATAACACTTAAAAATTTACCCAGCATTGTAATCTGATAGTTTATTCTGGAAACGAGAAAGACAGCCCTCTGTTGGAATATGCTTTTAAGTACTCCTTTCCTTCCCTCATCCTTCCTTTCATGTACTCCTCTCTTGCCTCCTAGAAGACAAAAGAGATTATATTATCTGCTCCCCCACAAAAGTACGTAAGTAGATAATATTACTTCTGTTTTTTGGATAAAGAAAGTGAAATACAGATGAATTAAATAATTGAGTTGTCAATATTTTGAGTAAGTGTCAGTGCCAAATATGAAATCTAACCATGTAATTGTCTTCTTGGTTTGTAAGTAAAAAAATGAATAAACAAAACCGGACAGACATGAATTTCAGGACCATGAGAAAAATAAAAATCTCCTGCACCTGGAATGCTCTAACACTAAAAATTAGTAGACTCACAGAGAGAGCAAGATGGCCCTCAGAATTTTTATGTGATGAATAACCTATTGGACATACATTAACAAGGAAGCAGACATTCTCCAAAGTGGAATGGGATCAAATTTAATACAGCACACACTTACACGTAGGTACCAGGCTTAGACTTTTAAAATAAGATAAAAAACCTAGGAAAGAGAAAAAAGGAGGGTGGGAGGATAAGGACACCAATCTGGTAAACCATGCCAGGTAGTCAAGGAACAAAAAGAAGCAAAATTCATTTAAGGAGTACGTTAAAGTTTTAAAACACATAGCTAAATCTTCATGAAAGTGTGGGAATTTCACAGAGAGAAATGAAAGTAGATCATTAAATGAAATACTGCTAGGCTTACTGTTGCAGGAAAAGAAATTACATAATAGAACATTTGAAATGCCACTGAAGTCATGATTGTTCTTCTAGTCCATACTATCAATTCATACTTATTGCCTATTATTGTCTGGTGAGCACACTGAGTTGAAGGTAATTTGAGATCATGGATAAAATATACATCATGTATATAAAATACATAATATCAAGATAACATAAATTTAGCCTCTGTCGGTCCATATTAAAATCCTCTGGGAACAAGTCAAGGAGATATTTATAACTGTTCTGGGAAGTTGAACTTATCATTGTTTGGGTTTTGTGAATTAAAAAAAGGAGTTCATTGGGTTGGAAAAGTGAATTCCTAAAAACCTGAACTTGACTTTGGAAATTTAGGTTACTTTTACTTCCAAGGGAGAGAAAGACCCATGATCTACAAAACAGCTGACAGTTTATCACATTAGGTTTAGAGAAACACCAAAAGTCAAAATTAATCATGAGTTTCAATATCCTATCCATTTGGATCCAGCCTATGAATGCATTTCAATTGGCACTATAGGCAGTTAAAAAACAAACAAACAAATAGGAAGACCAGTTAGAAGGCAGCTCCATGGCAAGACATAAGGACTATCCCTGAATATAATTAAAGAAATAAAAGTTAGGAGTAAATTTAACAAATATAAGGGAAAAAAAAACAATAAAAACAAAACTTGGTGATTGATTAGATAAGAAGGAATAAGAAGGAAATTAAGCAGAGGGACTAAATTAGGATATGGCGATTTTACTCTCAGATACACAGAACACAGGAGTAGCCTTTAGTGAAAATGGAAATATAATGAAGTTCTGTTTGAAAAAATTGAATCAGAGAGAGCTATGGAACATCTAAGTGGACATTTTCATTTTTAAGGGCTGGATATTGAGATGTAAGCATCAGCCATTTAAGTTTTTAAAATCTTTCGTTGACTTCCCATTAATTTTTTTTCCAATGTCAGTTCACTTTCCATAAATCATGATTTGTAGCACCTAGGAGTTTTGGATTTCATGAATTAGTATAAATATGGAAAACTTGATTAACTGATCTGGATAATTCCAAGAAATAAAATATAATTACTCAAATACTATAACATAGTTTATTTATAAGCCCTGGGAAGTCAAGAAGTTACTGAGCACTAGATGCTCAGAAGAAGACATAAAAGAAGGTCTGTTTCTAAAGAATGCATATTCTTTTAAAAGAGATAAAATATACCCATAAGCAAAATTAAAATCACACACCAACAATAGAATAAGCTTAGCTGGAAACTGTAAACAAAAATAATAGAAATGTCCATGATTTATCTAATCAGAAACAGATTGATATAACACCTGAGTTAAGAATAGAAAGCCTTATATCATCTCTTATATTATATTATCACAGCACAATGAAAAATTTAATAAACTAGATTCAGTAAATGAAAAATCTGAGAAAACATTTTTTAATGTTTAAGAAAACATCATAAGCCCTAGGACTTAGAGTAGAACTCATGTATATACCACAGTATTAGATTTTTTAACCACACCCCTTTTCCATTAAGTTAATTTGTCTTCTGATGAGATTGTTGCTTAGAGATGACTATAAATAATTTTTGAAACACTTTTTCTCCAAAGCGTGATTCATATTTTAAGGAATCATCTAATTTTGGAGACCTTCTTTCCAGATGCATCTCCATTCTATGGGAAACCACATGGATTGATGTAAAGTGTATTGACTGAATTTAGTCAGACAGGTCTGGGTTGAAATTATGGTTCAACATTTTACTAACCATTTGATTAAGAGCAAATTTTTTAAAAAATTTGAGATGGGGGCTGTGATTTGTAATACGACAACAGTAAGGTATACTTTGTTAGTTTGCGGTAAAGACAAAATGATGGAAAAACTTGAAGAGCTGAACAAGGTGGTCCTCAAATGCTGGCAGTATGTCTCCTTATTTCTTTACCAGGGATAACACCTGTAATTTTTGAAGAAAAATCATTAATTTCACATCTCAGTAGTATATCTTAGTCCCATTAATTCAGGTATATTCCTTCTGCTTTCACTTTTCCTCAGGTAAGAATATGTCAGCCATGCATATCTTGGAAGAATTCATTTTCTGTGTCTTTATGCCCATTGTCAGGGGATGCAGGTAGAATGCACTTGACTATCAACATTAACACTTTGCTCTAAAATCCTATTTAATTTAAAATCCTCTACGTTTCTGTGTTAGTCAGAGTAGCCCAGATTATCCTGGACTGGGACACCCAAAACAGGCTAATGGGGAAGGTACCACTCAACGTTGGTGGCTGTGATGCCAGAGGGAGAAAAGAGATTTAGGTGACTTTTACAGAAGGAATTCAGGGTTCTGGCTCAGAAGGGACCCATGTCACTTCCAATTATAATTCTTAGTCCCACTCGGCCGTAAGACACCAGGGAGTACAATCCTGTCATGCTTCCAGAAAACTGAGAGCCACAGATATTTAGCAAATAGCACAAATAATGACCAGAGTTATGACTTAATACACATGCACATTATGTGTGTTGAGAACACATTCCAAAAATCCTGGGTATGGAAAAACAACTTTATTTTTTCATTACTAAAATATATATCTGTCTGAAGTTCCCATTTCGCCTAGTGACAAAACTCTTACCCATTAAATTGCAGAAAAATTCAGTCACTTCCAGGCTTTCCTAGTAATGCTTAGTCATTGAAGATTTAAAGTGAGCCAAATTAGCACTTTTACCATCTGCGTATAATCAGGGATATGTAGAGTGAGATCATGGCATCGCACACATATAGCTTAACATGTACTGCTTGTTGCCTAAGGTTGCTTGTTTGTTCATCATCTATAAGACTGTTCTCAAAAGATAGTATAGAAGCAGGGAGCCAAGCTTCCTCTCCTACGCTAAAATCAATGGGAGGAAATAGAATTAGACATGGCCCAGAGAGCAAAATTTAATAGAGGAAACAAGAGAGTAATATACAAAAAGATACCACATAGTTCATAGCAACTACCAAAAGAATGACTATCAATAGAGAGTGCTGGAAAGTTTGCTGAACAAGGAAGTTAGCCCTCCAAGATAGGGAGATTTCAGTAGAGAAAAGGAAAAACGCAGATCTTAGTGCACCCACAATCAAGAGCAATGTATAACAACATACCTATTTATATTAAATTCAAATTTTAATAAAAACTAAACTTTATTAACTATTTACTAAAGTTAGCTTCTCATGTTAAGCACTTAATGTGTACTATTTCCCTTAATTCTCATAATCACTTTATGAGGTCAAATGAATTCATGCTCATTTTAAAGATGTGTGATATTTAAAGTGGCTTAATAACTGAGCTTATAATTGTCAAAGAACTCATGTGTAGATCTTTCTTACTCCACCTGGATGGTCCTGACCATTGCACTGTTCTTTATTTGTTATGTTCAACTTATTTGGTATCAACTTGCAAATACAGCACACTAACATATATTCAAATTTCTTCAATTCATTTATGAATGAATTATGAGTGGGGGCAGTTATAAGATCCTCTTATGCCCTGCGTTTGTGTTCTGACTCCATCTTACAATAGCTCTTTGAACATGAATAGATCATTAATTTTTTGAGTATCTCTGATTCTTCATTTATATATAACAGAGATAAAATAGAAATTAAATATTAATTGCCTTGCCAATCTTACAATGTCAGTTTGTCTACTGAACTAGGTATTATATAGAAATGTAGACAATAAAATAAATTATATGTATATACAGTACATACATATGTATATACATATATAGTCATTATTACTGGAAATGTTTCCACATGGAAAGAATAGAATATTAAAAAGATAAGGATTAGCCTATAAATGAAATGTTCATGATGTAATTCATGAACCTACCAGGCAAGTAGGAGCATTCAAAAAGAAATATTTGGAAACTTATCTGGAAATGTTGGACTATAATAAAGCAAAACATTAGTGCCAGACAGAGTATTTCAAAAACAAATTCACCTTCCAGTGGCCAGAGATAAAAACAAATTTCACCAACTCCAATTCCCCTGACATTATTGTCAGGTGTCCAGTGTTCTACTTATCTAATACTTTGCAAAAAAATAATGTCTAAGTATTCTATTTTTATTAGTGCAATGAATACTCTATCAACTCTGCCTCAGTTTCCTGAATCAAAATGATCATGACAACTTTCCAGTTGATGTATGAGTAAATGTTTGGGTAGCCTAAGGTGATGATGGACAGGATCCTTCAAATTTAAAGCAATGTCTGGAAGATGTTCATTATAGAGGACAAAGAAAAACAGAACAAAACTATAAACCACAGTCAATATTAGAATTATACTAAAAATGTTTACAGGCTATATATTGAGAATAACAGATCCATCCTCATAATTGCAGATGCATTTCCTCTTATATTAATGGATCTGTAAGTGAATGCTATAAAACACAATTGCACTACTGGAAAACTGCAGAAGTATCAATTTAGGTGATCTATAATACAGAGAAAAAGGAAGCCACAATGTCCAAGTTTTTGTCATGTTAATTAGCCTAACCCCCTATTTCACACAGTCAATAAAAATTCA
Source organism: Balaenoptera borealis (assembly GCF_965194805.1). Classification (NCBI taxonomy): domain Eukaryota; kingdom Metazoa; phylum Chordata; class Mammalia; order Artiodactyla; family Balaenopteridae; genus Balaenoptera; species Balaenoptera borealis. Next base: position 18,809,592 of record NC_138871.1, read on the forward strand.
AGCCAATTTCCCAGATCTGTGCAGGACGTAAGAGTAATCAATGTTCACAATCCAGTTGTGAGTTAGGATGATCCAACATTGAGGTTAACTGACAAGAAGGTAAGAGAGACTAAATCTATACGCCTTTTGTCACAAATAAGTGCTACCTGAGCCAATAATAATAGGTCAATGAATCAGCAGCTAGGTTTAAAATGTTTACTGTCAATAGAACTTGCAAGTACTCAAATAAAAGTCCAAATAGCTTTCTAAATTATTGTATTAATGCATCAGTAAGTAGCTTTTGAGTATCTACCATCTGTCCAAAATTGTGTTGCTGTTAACTCCTGTCTTGTTTCCTCTTCAGTAATTGCTCAAATCTACACATTCACCCTTATCCTCAAGCAACCTACATGTTCCAAATCTATTCTAGTTTGAAAGTCAAAGCCAAAGAGAACAGTGTGGTTGTCAGTAGCCTCAGGTGTGCTCATCATTAGAATCAGCCCCAATGATCGTAAACCTGTCCCCAATGAGTGATCCCAAAGCACCTGTAATGTCCTGCTAAAGCTTTCCCATATAGCCTGCTCTTATCTACTCCATTACACAAACACTGTAGACCCATTGACTGTGTTTAGATTTAAGTTTCACTACCTCTAACTCACATTTCCAGAACAACTGGAGCCCATGGGTGTTCCCATGACATTTTGCTGATCTCTTGCTAATGCAGTGAGCTGAACCCTATTTCCCATAAGCCACACGTTTCTCTCTTAGTCATTGTCAAGATGAGGCCTAGATTACACCAATTGTCTCAAACCAGGATGAGAAGATGTCACCTTTATATTCCTCTGGCTTGGTACAGGAAAAGTATCCTAAATCATATGCTGATGGGAACCTAGAAAGTCATCTATCATTATCCTTTCATTAAAGATAATAACCTGACACTCACTGTCACTGTGATCTTGGCTGAAGTGGAAGATTGCCAAGATTCATTACTAGGATAGTCACACTGCAAAGCTCATGTTAATTCTTCTTTCCCATGAAAGCCTGACAGCAATGGAGTAATACTTAGGTAAAATGGACCCAGATTATGGACAGCCCTGAAAACCATGCAGAAGAGTTTGCAATTTATTTGATATGTTGTTTCCCTGAGTAGGAAAAATCCAAGTCAAAGTAGAATTTTAGTCTAGTGACCATGCACTAATTTGTTCACAAAATAGCTAGTTTTTTTACTTATGTCTGATGTAACTTGTAGTAGTGCTACATTTCAATGTCAAGAGATTTCTTATTTGGACAAAAAATTATTGTCTCCCTGTATTTTATGGAGTTGATAAAGCGAGGTTGTTTAGATTAATGGGCAAAGTATCCATTGTCTATAATGCCTTTGAGACCGTCATTGACCAAAGAGTAATATTTTGTTCAGTATTCTTTACCTACCACCTCTTGATCAAGCAAACATGCTCTTCATTCACTTATCTCTTCAATCATCCTGCTTCTGCCTAGGTTAGTTTTTGTCTTGTGTGGATAAAAATAGAATGACTTCTCAGGTCTGATTTGCCTGGGGGTTAATATTTTTAATTACTTACCGTATTTTCTCAAAATATCATTTTTCCATAATAACTCTAACTTTTTTATTATTGAAACTTGATTTTTTTAATATGCTACATTTATTTTTTTTTCTGGACACCCAGGTTCTAGAATCCAAAAAAAAAAAAAAAAAAAATAGGATACATTTGTACCTATCTCCCCATGAAGTTGCAGATATAATAAGCCATCTAAATCTTTAAACACTTGCTAGGAAATGTGGGGATGCATACTCAGATATCCAACCCTCTCTTTAAAATTCAGACTTAAATCCTGATAATTTACAAATTCCTTTATCAGCTCTGAAGACTCTGAAAAGTACAACATAAATCTCTTCTAGATATAAAGCTACAGTCTCCCATGCCATCACAAAATAGCCTCTCATGAGAGGCAGCAGTAACCCCTAAAAGAAGTGGGACAGAAAAACTCATAGAGATATGTAGAGAATCTTAATTGAACTTTACCTGGTAACTCTATCTTGATAACATCTAAACGTATCAGGGAAGTGCAGGTGTATACTTGAAGCAATGGCACTAAGAAATAGACTGGGTTTATTCATAGAATATCCCTGGCACGAAGGTGATTTAAATACAAGACAGATACTTACAGTTTGTCTTGGTAAAGGGCCTCACCTAACAGAGGAAAACATGGTGCAGAGAAACATCTGATTGAGATAGTCAGAATCTGTCGTTCTATGCACAAGATTATGATTCTAATAACAATCAAGAATACCATGATAAAATCAAGAGGAAATAAACTAGATACATATATGTACAGATACCAATCTTTATCAGCATTTTTTTTTTAAAGGGAGAGTACATCAGAAAAAAAAATGGCTTATGAAAATACTTATCAATAAGAAAGATAAAACATCAATTTAAAATGCTAAGAAAAAGCATAATTTAAAATTATTTACTATACAAATAAAAGAATATTTTGGGAATCATACTTTGTGTTTCCACGTAATTCAAATAGATTCTATGAAGTAAAAGATATTTTTAAAAAATAAGACAAAGAGTTAAATATAAAACTAAACAAAATATATAAAATAAAGATAATCAAGATATTGGAGGGCTTCCCTCGTGGTGCAGTGGTTGAGAATCTGCCTGCCAATGCAGGGCACACGGGTTCGAGCCCTGGTCTGGGAAGATCCCACGTGCCACGGAGCGGCTAGGCCCATGAGCCACAATTACTGAGGTTGCGCGTCTGGAGCCTGTGCTCCGCAACAAGAGAGGCCGCGACAGTGAGAGGCCCACGCACCTAGATGAAGAGTGGCCTCCGCTTGCCACAACTAGAGAAAGCCCTCGCACAGAAACGAAGACCCAACACAGCCATAAATAAATAAATAAATAAATAAATAAATAAATAAATAAATAAAGAGGATGCATTTCAAATAGTAAAAAAAAAGATATTGGACATCAAGCAATAAAGAACAGTGACTCCTGAGACAGGAAAAAATGAATTGAGCCCTACAGTGACTCAGCTTTATTGGAAATACATGCAGAGCCCACTGTCTTCTTCTGCTGAGGAGATGAAGCTTGAAGTTTGGGGAAGCCATGGAGGCTAGTGTACACGGAACAGAATAGCAGAAACAACAGAGCTACATGAAGAGGGAGTTACATGTATCTGCATAGCTCTTGTAGCTTCCTGAACATATAATCATAACTTTTTATGTTCTTTCTATTAATTCTATCACATCATTTATGGGTCAGTTTTGATTTATTGATTTTTTTTTCTTGTTACGAGTTGTCTTATCCTGATTCTTTGCATTTCTAGTAATATCTGATTTTATGACAGAAATTAATTTTATCTCTTTGGATGCTGGATATTTTTATATTCCTGTAAATACTTTAGAACTTTGTTTTTTTGACACAGAAATTTATGTAGAAGCCATTTGATGCTTTCAGATCTTGCTTTTAGGTTTGCTAGATGGAACCAGAACTTAATTAATCTAGGTTTAATGTTTTTTCCTGCTCGTGAGGTTAAGACCTCTCTACTCAACATGATTCTCCCTGAAATATGATAGTCTGAGTCTGGGTAGTGATTACAACTGCTGTTCTTGGCATTTTCTAATTTCTGGGCACTGTTCTAGCCAATACTTTGGGGTGGTTCTTTCCCCTATCCTCAGATGCATGCACTTGCCAGTACTTAATTAAATTCTCTATGAGATTATCAGGTTGGATTAAAGAAAACCCAAGACCCATATATGCTGCCTGAAAAAGTCATTTAAGTATAGACACAAATAAAGGTGAAAGGTTTGAAAAAGGTACCATGCTAACACTGGAAACAAAGAAAGCTGGAGTAGATATATTCATACTAGATTAAGGAGACTTCAGAGCAAAGTCTTTAATCAGGAATAAAGAGGATCATTTCATAATAACAAAGAGGTAATTTATAAAGATGGTATAACAAACATGTGTATGCACCGAATAGGAGAGTTTTAAAGTACCTGAAGCATAGAACTGCAGGGAAAAATATGTAGTAGACAAATCCTCAAATATATTTAGGGATTTCAATATTTCTATCTCATAATAAACAGTACAAGCAGAGACAGAAAACCAAATAAAGATATAGAAGACTTGAACAACACTATTAGCCAATTTTGACCAATCCATATTTATAGAATAGTCCAAACAAGAACAGCAGCAGAATATACATCTTTTCCCAGTGCACATGGAGCCTTCACAAAGATGGATCATATTTTGCATTGTAAAAATTTTTTCAATAAATTTAAAGAATTCAAGCTATACAAAGTATGCTCCCTTATTACAATGGAATCAAAGTAAAAATCAATAAAAAAAATGCTGAGAATCCCTGAATATTTGGAAACTAAGTAACACAATTTTAAATAATCAACTGGTTAAACATGAAATCAAAAGTGAAATTTAAGAAGTATTTGAAATGAGATACAAAATGAAAGTACAACATTTAAAAAGTCACAGATTCAGCTAGAACAGTACTTAATGAGAAATTTATAGAACTAAGTTCTGTATTAGAAAAGAAGATGATCTCAATCAAAAGCTTTAGCTTCCACATTAAGAAAGTAGGAAAACAAACTATTAAACTATAAAGGGACTTAAAGTAAAAGAAAACCAAAATCAGATAAATCAAAATAAAGGAAATATAAATAAAGATCACACAGGAAATAAGCAAAATAGAGAACAAGCAAGAGAAGGAAGGAAACAAATCACAATGAAGTACCACTACACATTTATTAGAATGTTTAAAATATAGAAAACTTACTTATACCAAGTATTTTTTTATCCATGTTTTTAAAATAAATTTATTTACTTATTTATTTATTTACTTTTGGCTGTGTTTGGCTGTTGCTGCACATGGGCTTTCTCTAGTTGTAGTGAAGGGGGGTTACTCTTCATCGTGGTGTATGGGTTTCTCATTGCAGTGGCTTCTCTTGTTGTGGAGCATGGGCTCTAGGCATATGGGCTTCAGTAGATGTTGCACACAGGCTCAGTAGTTGTGGCTCAGGCACTCTAGAGCCCAGGCTCAGTACTTGTGGTTCATGGGCTTAGTTACTCCACGGCATGTGGGATCTTCCCAGACCAGGGCTTGAACCCGTGTCCCCTGCATTGGCAGGTGGATTCTTAACCACTGCACCACCAGGGAAGCCCTTATTCCAAGTATTGTCAAGTGTGTGGATCAACTCAAAATTTCGTAGACTGCTGATAAGAATGCAAAATGATGCCACCATGTTGGAGAACAATTGGCAGTTTATGAAAATGTTAAAAAAACACCAATCTTATAACTCAGCTAGTCCACTCCTAGGTATTTACTCAAGAGAAATAAAGCATGTGTTTACATAGTATTCTACATGAATATTTATAGCAGCTTTATTTACAGTAGCCAAATACAGGAATCAACCCAGATATACTTTAAGGAGTGACTGGATAAACTAATCATTGTATATCCATACAATAGGATACTACTCAATAATAATAATAAAAAAGAATGAGGTATCAATCCATCCAACAACACAAATGAATAAGTATGTTGAATAAAAAAATAAGCCAATGAAACCCTTTAAAAAACAGAAAAGTATACATGTTTTATGAATCATTTATATAAAAAAATCTAGAAAAAGCAAGCTAGTCTATAATGAGAACAATTAGATTTATAATTGCCTATGAATGAAGGAAAGGAAGGAGTTCTGGGAGAGTATGAGATTAGGAAGGGGACATCAGGACAGTTTGGGGTTGATGAATATCTCCATTCTCTTACTGCAGTGTTGCTTAGTGAATGCATATGTATGCCAAAATGTATCAAATTGTATATTTTAATGTGTGCAATTTATTGTATTTCAATATTACTTCAATAAAGCTATGTGTGAGTATGTTTGTGTGTGTTTAAGGAACTGGTTGGTAAACAAGAAGAAAAAAATAAGTGGGATGAGATAAGAAAGATGTTAAAAAAATAATATTTCAAAAGCAAAATTAAAAATAACATTAGAAATAATAAAAGGCAGACAAAAATGAATGACATTTAATAATTTATTTAGGGATAAATTTGAGAACATATAAAAAAATCCTGATGGGATGTCAGCAAGATGACAGAATAGGAAGTCCTAGACCCTTTTAACCCTCATAGAGACATTAACTAAACAGCAATACATGGACTAATATTGTTTCTGAGAAATCCAGAAACCAGTTAAGAGGATCTTATATCCAAGGTGAGTGCAAAACCAGCCACATTAAAAAGTATGAAAATTTGTGGCACTCACTACTATAGTTACCTTCCCCAGCTCAGTGTTGTGATCAGGAGAAATGTCTCAGTTTCCAGCTTCTTTCTGGGGAGGGAAAGACAAGATTAACACATACATCCAAGATTCATACATTTTGAGGGGCTGCCCAAGGGATTGCTTTCTACCCTGCCTGAATCTCATGCTGAGAGGAAAGGTCACTAGGATGGGGACCACTGAGAGCAAAGATGGTGGTTTGGAGCAGCAGGCAATAGTCCCTTCCTCCAGCTCAGTGTGGAACAAGTGGGAGAAAAAACACTAATATATTCTCTCTGAAAAGAAAATGATCTGATGTGCATGTCCAATATTTAGGCTTTTCGGGTGGCCTGCCTGAGGGACCAGTCTTTCTGTCTTGCCTGAGTTAGAGCACTGACAGTGCCCCACATATTGTAAAACTGGAGAGGCTGCTGAGGAGGAAAGGGAGTTGGACAGTTTGCAGCAGTCCAGAGAACCTGCAGCACTGCATACTGACACTAGAGGAAGCAAGAGGTTATGAGATCATTAAACAAAGAAACAGGCAACCTTCTTTAATAGTGATTTTACCCACACAAGCCCAGAGAAGATTCATCCACTGAAAATGTTTGAGAGGTCCCAGCATCTCTAGGTGGGCTGATTGGTGAAGGTCTTTCCCTGAATGCGGCCAGTCTATAAAGACTGGGAGTGGAAGCTATTTTTTTCAAATGTGTGGATTCTAACACAAAGTTACAAAACACATGAAGAAATATAGAAACATGGTCCAATCAAAGGAACAGAATAACTCTCTAAAACCAGCCCTAAAGAAATGGAGGTATATGAATTACCAGAAAAAAGGTTCAAAATAACCAACACAAAGATGATTGACATGCTCAGCAAAGCAGTGAACAAAATGGGAATATTAACAAAGAAATAGAAAACATAAAAATTAATGAAACAGAAATTTTGGTGCTAGAAAATACAATAACTGAACTGATAAATTCACTAGAGGAGTTTAACAACAGAATAGATCAAGCAGAAGACAGAATCAGTAAATTTTAAAACAGATCACCTGAAATTATCCAGTCAGAACAGCAAAAAGAAAGAAAAAGAGTTAAGGAAGCCTAAGTGACACCATCAAATAGGTCAATATTATGCACATTATGATAATCTCAGAAGAAGAGAAAAACAGGCAGAAAGCTTATTTGAAGAAGCAATTGCCAAAAACTTTCCAAATCTGAAAGAAGGAAATGTACATTCAGATTCAAAGAACCTGGTGGACCCTAACTAATATAAAATCAAAGAAGTCCAAACAGTCACATTACAATCAAATTGTCAAAAGTCAAAAACGAAGAGAGAATTTTCAAAGAAGCAAAAGAAAAATCACATATAAGAGAGCTCCCAATGGACTATCAGTGGATTTCTCAGAAGAAACCTTACAGGCCAGAAGGGAATGGGATAATTAAAACAAAACACCAAAAGGAAAAAAAAAAAAGCTGCCAACCAAGAGTAATATAACTAGCAAAATTATACCTCAAAATGAAAGAGAAATAAAGCCTTTCATAAATTAACAAAAACTAAAAGAGTTCATCACCAATAGACTTGCATCACAAGAGATGAAACAGGGAGTTTTTCAAGTTGAAAAAAAAGAAGTCTAGATAGCCCTGTGAAAATATGTGAAAGTACAAAGCTAACTGGGAAAGGAAAATATATAGACAAATACAGAATACTGTAATATACTGTAATGGTAGTGCACAAATCCTTTAATTCTGGTAATGATATTAAAAGACAAAAGGCTTTTAATGTAACTATAAAATATATTAATGGATAAACCATATAAAAAGATGTATTTTGTGACATCAAAAACATAAAGTGTATAGGAAGAAACTTAAAAGTATAGAGTTTTTGTATGCTATTGAAGTTATTATCAGCTTAAAATAGATTGTTATAATTATAAGATGTTTTACATAAGCCTCGTGGTAATCACACAAGATACCTACAGAAGATACCGAAAAGAAAATGAATATGGAATAAAAACATGTAGTTACAAAAACAGCAAAACACAAAGGAAGATAGAAAGTAAGAGAGGGTCAAAAAGCTACAAGATCAGACAGAAAGCCATTAACAGAGTCAGCAGTAATGCTGTCTTTACTGGTAATTACTTTAAATTTAATGAATTAAACTTCCTAACAAAAAGATATAGAGTGGCTGAATGGATGAAAAAAAAAAACAAGATCATACTATACACTCTCTATAAGAGACTCACTTTAGATGAAAGAACATACATATGCTGAAGTGAACAAATGAAAATAAAATATTCCATGCTAATAGTAACCAAAAGAGTGCAGGGGTGGTCGTTTATGTTAGACAAGGTAGACTTTAAGTCAAAAACTGTCAGAAGAGACAAAGTAGTATATTGCACAACAATAAAAAGAGTCAGTTACCTGGAAGACATGGCAAACTTAATTAAACAGCAAAAGTAGGATTATACACTATGACCAAGTGAGATTTATCCTTGGGATTCAAGGATGTTACAACATTTTAAAATTAATGTGATAAACTACATTAACAAAACAAAGGATAAAAATCACATGCTCATCTAAATGGATGCAGAAAAGCATTTGACAAAATTAATACATGTTCATGATAAAAACACCAGGAATAGAAAGAAATTATTTCAACATTATAAAAGTCAAATGGAAAGCACACAATTAACGTACTCAGTGGTGAAAAACTAAAAGCTTTTTTCTTCTAATATCAGTAACAAGGTAAGGATGCCCACTCCAGACACTTCTATTCAACATAGTATTGGAAGTCAGAGCTAGAGCAATTAATCAAGAGAAAGAAATAAAAGTCATCTAAATCAAAAAGAAAGAAGTAAAATGATTTCCATTTACATATGACATGATATTATATGTAGAAATCCTTGAAGATTATACATATACACACACAATAATTTATTAGAACAAATAAACAAATTCAGCAGAATTGCAGGATACAAATCAGCATCTAAAATAAGTTGTGTTTCTGTACATTAACAATGAACAATCTGAAAGTAATGAAGACTGTAATCTCATTCATAATAGCATCAAAAGCAATAAAATACTTAGGAAAAAACTTAGGAATAAACCAAGAAGGTAAAAGACTTGGCTAAAAACTACAAAACATGAGAAAATTAAAGACACAAATAAATGGAAAGACATCTTAGTTCATTGATTAGAAGATTAATATTGTTAAAATGTCTATACTACTCCAAAAGATCTACAGATTGAATGCAATCCCTATCAAAATTTCAGTGATATTTTTTGTGGAAATAGGAAAACACATCCTAAAATTCATAGGAAACAACAAAAGGTCTTGAAGAGCCAAAACAATCTTGAGACATAGGAATAAATCCACACTCCTGACTTCAAAACATATCACTAAGCTACAGTGATCAAAACAATATGATGCTGGTATAAAGACCAATGGAACAGGAGAGAGCCCAGAAATAAACCCATGAGTATACAGTCAAGTAGTCTTTGGCAAGGGAGACAAGAATAAGCAATTGGGAAAAGGATAATCTTCTTTACCAATGGTGTTAGGAAAACTGGAAAACTATATGCAGAAGAATGAACTTGAATTCTTACTTAATGCCATAAACAAAAATCAACCTAAAATGTATTAAAGACTTTAAAACTTCTAGAAGAAACTTTAAAACTCCTAGGAGAAAATATAGAGGAAAACTTCATGACGTTAATCTTGACAATGATTTCTTGGATATGTCACTAAAATCATAGGAAACAACAGCAAAAATAGACAAGTGAGACTACAGCAAACTAAGTAGCTTCTGTGCAGCAAAGGAAAAAATCAAAAGAGCAAAAAGACAATCTAAAGAATGGGAGAAAATATTTGTAAACCATATATTAGATAAAGGGTTAATATCAAATTATGTAAATAAATTGTTCAACTCAATAGCAAAATAAATAAATTGATTTTAAAAATTGACAAAGAATTTGAGTAGACACATATACAAATGCCAACGAGTATATGAAAATGTGTTCAACATCGCTAATCATCATATAATAAGTTCTGAACATTGGTGTCCCCCTAAAATTCCTTTGTTAAGATCTCAACTCCCAATGTGATCGTATTAGGAGGTGAGGCCTTTGGTAGATGACTAGGTCATGAGAGTGGACCCCACAAGAATGGAATTAGTACCCTTATAAAAGAGGTCTCAGAGAGCTAGCTGCCTCTTCTAATATGGAGACACAGCAAAAAGTCAGTAGTCTACACCCAAAAGAGGGCCTTCACCAGAACCAGACCATGCTGATGCCCTAATTTTGAACTTCCAGCATCTACAACTGTGAGAAAAAAATTTCTGTTGTTTATAAGCCACTCATTCTGTGGTATTTTGTGATAACATTCCAAACAGACTAAGACATCATGTAAATGCCATTCTAAACCACACATCTGTTAGAATGAGCTTTATCAAAACACATAAAATAAGTCTTGACAAGAATTTAGAAAAATTGGAACCCTTGTGCACTACCATTGGTGGAAACATAAAATAGTGTTGCCACTAAGGAAAACAGTTTGAAGTTTCCTCAAAAAATTAAAAAATAGAACTACCATATAATCAGCAATCCCACTTCTGGTATATATCCAGAAGATTAGAAAATAGGATCTTGAAGAGATGTTTGTACTGTCATGTTCATTGTAGCATTATTCACAATAGTCAAGAGGTGAAAACAACCTAAGTGTCCAACAACAGATGGATGGTTAAAGAAAATGTGGCATATACATACAGAGATATGTTATTCATCTTGAAAAAGAAGTAAATACTGTCATACCCTACAACATGAATGAATCTTGAGGACATTATGCTAAGTGAAATAAACCTGTCATATAAGGACAAATAATGCATAATTCCAATTATATGAGGTATCTAAAGTAGTCAAACTCATAGAAGCAGAACATAAAATGGTGGTTATCAGGGGTTGGGGGAGGGGAAAATGGGGAGTTGCCATTTGATGAGTATAGAGTCTCAGTCGTGAAAGATGAAAATTTCATAGATCTGTTGTAAAACAACATACATATAGTTAACAATAGTGTACTGTACTCTTAAAAATTTAAGAGGGTTTATTTTATGTTATGGAGGGTTCTTTTTCCTTTTACCACAATACAAAAAATGTTGATGAAGACTACAATTCATTCAGAAAAACAAAGATACAACATTTGAAGAGTTGGTCTTAGAAATTGAGAAGAAAATAAAAGAATTTGAAGCAATATCTACATTTAAATTATAAGAAATCATTTATTGGTCAAAGAAAGGTTTAAATTCATAGATCAAGAATTTTAATAGAGTAATAGAATAAAGAAAAAAGACACATAGTGATAAAATTAATCGCTGTACTATTGACATAAAAATTAAACCTAATAAGAATTCAGAGTTAAAAGGGGAAAATAGTTACCTTTTGTACAGGAACAAAAATCAGAATAATTTAGACTTCTCTTCTGCCTCCCTAAATACCAGAAAATAATGGATATAATCTTGAGCACATGGAAATTATGTGATCCACAAAATAATAAACCCAATCCACAAAAGTAAAAGAGTAAGTCCCAGCATGACAGCTGTGCTAAAGGCTTAGATATCATTTAGGCCTGATTGAGGTTAAAAGACATGGACCTTCTGGGTAAAAATATATCACAAAGGTTTCTTTCTTATTTTTCCTACACAATTGGTCTGAAATTATTGTACTAAAATTCAAATCTAACCACATTGTTCTTCCTATCCCATGGTATTCAAGAGTTACCCATTACCTTCAGAAGAAACTTTAAGAATGACATACAAACTTAAACCCTGAATACATTTGCAGCCTTACCACTTCCCTGTTATATTTTCTTAATTTTTAGCCATATTAGTATGTTTCCATGTCCCTAGCTTAATCATTTTCTTCCTATTCTTTGTGTTTTGGTCCTGTTCTTTCTGAATTGAGTATCTTCCACATTTGTCTACTTTAAGCGTCACTTCAATGGCTTGTTTATCTTAGAAAATGTTTACTAATAGTGTCTGCCTTAGTTAAACATTGCATTTTGTGCTCATTCTCTATTATCCCATATTAAAAAATTATTTTTGTTCAGCACCACTGATATGGTGTTGTGATAATTTTTTTTATTGTTTACTATTAGAGATATAAACACCTGAGGAGTAAGTCTTGTCCATCATTATTTTCCTAGAACATGTAATGAATGCAGAATATCTGTGTATGTGCATGTGTATATGTGTTTATATGTATTTTTATTAAATATTTGTTGGATAAACCAATGAATAAAATTAAAAACTATGCCTCCCTAACACCATACACAAAAATAAACTCAAAATGGATTAAAGACCTAAATGTAAGGCCAGACACTATAAAACTCTTAGAGGAAAACATAGGCAGAACACTCTATGACATAAATCACAGCAAGATCCTTTTTGACCCACTTCCTAGAGAAATGGAAATAAAAACAAAAATAAATAAATGGGACCTAATGAAACTTAAAAGCTTTTGCACAGCAAAGGAAACCATAAACAACAAGAAAAGACAATCCTCAGAATGGGAGAAAATATTTGCAAACGAAGCAACTGTCTGACAAAGGATTATTCTCCAAAATTTACAAGCAGCACATGCAGCTCAATATCAAAAAAACAAAAAAAAAACAATCCAAAAGTGGGTAGAAGACCTAAACAGACATTTCTCCAAAGAAGATATACAGATGGCCTACAGACACATGAAAGAATGCTCAACATCATTAATCATTAGAGAAATGCAAATCAAAACTACAATGAGATATCATCTCACACCGGTCAGAATGGCCATCATCAAAAAATCTAGAAACAATAAATGCTGGAGAGGGTGTGGAGGAAAGGGAACTCTCTTGCACTGTTGGTGGGAATGTAAATTGATACAGCCACTATGGAGAACAGTATGGAGGTTCCTTAAAAAACTACAAATAGAACTACCATACGATCCAGCAATCCCACTACTGGGCATATACCCTGAGAAAACCATAGTTCAAAAAGAGTCATGTACCAAAATGTTCATTGCAGCTCTATTTACAGTAGCCAGGACATGGAAGCAACCTAAATGTCCATCGACAGATGAATGGATAAAGAAGATGTGGCACATATATACAATGGAATATTACTCAGCCATAAAAAGAAATGAAATGGAGGTATTTGTAATGAGGTGGATGGAGTTAGAGTCTGTCATACAGAGTGAAGTAAGTCAGAAAGAGAAAAACAAATACAGTATGCTAACACATATATACGGAATCTAAGGGAAAAAAAAAGCCATGAAGAACCTAGTGGCAAGACGGGAATAAAGACACAGACCTACTAGAGAATGGACTTGAGGATATGGGGAGGGGGTGGGGTGAGATGTGACAGGGTGAGAGAGTGTCATGGACATATATACACTACCAAATGTAAAATAGATAGCTAGTGGGAAGCAGCCGCATAGCACAGGGAGATCAGCTCGATGCTTTGTGACCACCTAGAGGGGTGGGATGGGGAGGGTGGGAGGGAGGGAGATGCAAGAGGGAAGAGATATGGGAACATATTTTATATGTATAACTGATTAACTTTGTTATAAAGCAGAAGCTAACACACCATTGTAAGGCAATTATACTTCAATAAAGATGTTTAAAAAAAAAAAAAAGTAAAAAAAAAAAAACCACCAAATTTGATGAAAACTGTAAATTCACAGATCTAAGAACATTCCAGTCAACAACAACGTAATAGTTTCTTTGGGTGCACGTACAACCCTCACTAAGATAGACCATATTCTAAATTGTAAAAGAAATCTCAATAAATTTAAATAAATTAAATCATAGAGTATTTCAGAATTAATCTAGATATCAATAAAACAAATCTGTATTTTTGAAAATCCCCAAATATATGGAAATTTTAAAATATACATCTAAATAACGATGTGACAAAAAAAATTGCAGACAAAATTAGAAAATATATTGAAATAAGTTGAACTGAACAAAAATGAAAACAGATCAGATTCATTGCTTCTAGCTTCTGTTTCAGGATTTAGAGATCTGAAAAGAGTAAAGCTTTTACACTGAAAAAACAAACAAAAATAAAAACCACCAGACAAACTGCAAAGTCATTAGATTTCTTGAACCCATAAGAGAGTTTAGGTCTCAGGGCAAACAATGAGTCCAAAATCAAAGGAGAGCCAGACACCTGCAGGAAGGAATGAGACATGAGCATTGTTTTATCTAAAGTACATACAAGCAGACACCAGAAAGAATAGTAACCTGATAGAATTCAGTTAGGAGTGGTTGGCAAATTGGTGGAGACAAAGTGTGCACTGGTGAGAGTATGATGCCCTCGAGTAGCTAAAGAAATTGGATAAATCTGTACATTGGAACTTGTGTTCTTCTCCTAGGACTTCCATAACAAAGTACCACAAGCTAGGTGACTTTAAAAAAATAGAAACTTATTCTTTCACAGTTCTGGAGGCTAAAATTACAAATTCAAGATGCTGTCTCTGAAACCTCTAAGGGGTGATCCTTCCTTGCCTTTTCCAGCTCTGGTAGCCTCAGACATTCTGTGGTTTGTGGAAGAATAACATCAGTCGCTGACTCTGTCTTCCCATGGTCATCTGCTCACTCTGTCTCTCTTTTCTTCTTTAACAAAACTAGTTCTATTGGATCAAGTGCCCACTCTACTCCAGCATGACCTTACCTTACTAATTAAATCTGCAATGATCTTATTTCCAAATGAGATCACATTCTGAGGTACAGGGGATAGGACTTCGACATGTCTTTTGAAAGGACACAATTCAACGCATTACAGGGCTCAAAAATTTCGGGAGGGAGTCCTAAGACCTAGGGAAGTGGAACATCAACCCCTGGGGAGGTGCAAGAAAATCATTCACGTCCTTCTCTCCTGTCTTCTCTCTATAAAAAAGCTTTAATCTCTGGAAAAGAAACGTAAGAAACACTGATTCCCATTGCGACTGAGGTGAGAAAACAAGAAATAAACATTCCCAGCTCCCAGCTAGAGACTGATGCATTCTTTTTTTGGTTGTTTTTCTGTTTTTTTTGTTTGCTTTGCTTTGTTTTAACACTTTTAGTAGAGTATAGTTACTTTACAATGGTGTGTTAGTTTCTGCTTTATAACAAAGTGAATCAGCTATACATATACATGTATCCCCATATCTCTTCCCTCTTGTGTCTCCCACCCTCCCTATCCCACCCCTCTAGGTGGTCACAAAGCACCGAGCTGATCTCCCTGTGCTATGTGGCTGCTTCCCACTAGCTATCTATTTTACATTTGGTAGTGTTTATATGTCTATGCCACTCTCTCACTTTGTCCCAGGTTACCCTTCCCCATCCCCGTGGCTGCAAGTCAATTCTCTATGTCTGTGTCTTTATATCTGTCCTGCCCCTAGGTTTATCAGAACCATTTTTTTTTCTTTAGAATCCATATATATGTGTTAGCATATGATATTTGTTTTTCTCTTTCTGACTTACTTCACTCTGTATGACAGACTCTAGGTCCACCCACCTCACTACAAATAACTCAATTTCATTTCATTTTATGGTTGAGTAATATTCCATTGTATATATGTACCACATCTTCTTTATCCATTCTTCTGTCAATGGATACTTAGGTTGCATCCATGTCTTGGTTACTGTAAATAGAGCTGCCATGAACATTGTAGTACATGACTCTTTTTGAATTATGGGTTTCTCAGAGTATATGCCCAATAGTGGGATTGCTGGGTCGTATGGTAATTCTATTTTTAGATTTTAAGGAACCTCCATACTGTTCTCCATAGTGGCTGTATCAATTTACATTCCCACCAACAGTGCAAGAGGGTTCCTTTTTCTCCACACCCTCTCCAGCATTTATTCTTTGTAGATTTTTGATGATGGCCATTCTGATTGACGTGAGGTGATACCTCATTGTAGTTTTGATTTGTATTTCTCTAATGATTAGTGATGTTGAGCATCACTATGCTTGTTGGCAATCTGTGTATTTTGTTTGGAGAAATGTCTATATAGGTCTTCTACACATTTTTGGATTGGGTTGTTTGTTTTTTTTGATTTTGAGCTGCATGAGCTGCTTGCAAATTTTGGAGAATAATCCTTTGTCAGTTGCTTCATTTGCAAATATTTTCTCCTATTCTGAGGGTTTTCATTTCATCTTGTTTATGGTTTCCTTTGCTGTGCAAAAGCTTTTAAGTTTCACTAGGTCCCATTTGTTTATTTTTGTTTTCATTTCCATTTATCTAGGCGAGTAAAAAAAGGATCTTGTGATAATTATGTCATAGAGTGTTCTGCCTATATTTTCCTGTAAGAATTTTATAGTGTCTGGCCTTACATTTAGTCTTTAATCCATTTAGAGTTTATTTTTGTGTATGGTGTTAGAGAGTGTTCTAATTTCTATTCCTTTACATGGAGCTGTCCAGTTTTCCCAGCACTACTTATTGAAGAGGCTGTCTTCTCTCCATTGTATACTCTGGCCTCCTTTACCAAAGATAAGGTGACCATATGTGCGTGGGTTTATCTCTGGGCTTTCTATCCTCTTCCATTGATCGATATTTCTGTTTTTGTGCCAGTACCATACTGTGTTGATTACTGTAACTTTCTAGTATAGTCTGAAGTCAGGAAGCCTGATTCCTCCAGCTCTGTTTTTCTTTCTCAAGATTGCTTTCGTTATTTGGGGTCTTTTGTGTTTCCATACAAATTGTGAATTTTTTTGTTTGACTTATGTGAAAAATGCCATTGGTAGTTTGATAGGGATTGCATTGAATCTGTAGATTGCTTAGAGTAGTATAGTAATTTTCACAATATTGATTCTTCCAATCCACGAACATGGTATATCTCTCCATCTGTTTGTATCATCTTTAATTACTTTCATCAGTGTCTTACAGGTTTCTGCATATAGGACTTTTGTCTCCTTAGGTAGGTTTATACCTAGGTTTAGGCTTTTTTTTTGTTTTTTGTTTTTGTTTTTGCAGTGGTAAATGGGAGTGTTTCTTTAATTTCTTTTTCAGATTTTTCATCATTAGAGTATAGGAATGCAACAGATTTCTGTACATTAATTTTGTATCCTGCTATTTTACCAAATTCATTGATTAGTTTTACATGTTCACTGGTAGCGTCTTTAGGATTCTCTATGTATAGTATCATGTCATCTGCAGACAGTGACAGCTTTACTTCTACTTTTCTGTTTGGGATTCCTTTTATTTCTTTTTCTTTTCTGATTAACGTAGCTAAAACTTCCAGAACTATGTTGAATAATAGTGGTGAGAGGGGACAACCTTGTTTTGTTCCTGATCTTAGAGGAAATGATTTCAGTGTTTCACCATTGAGAATGATGTTGAATATGGGTTTGTAATATATGGCCTTTATTATGTTGAAGTAAGTTCCCTCTATGCCTACTTTCTGGAAGATTTTTATCACAAATTGGTGTTGAATTTTGTCAAAAGCCTTTTCTGCGTCTATTGAGAAGATCATATGGTTTTTCTCCTTCAATTTGTTAGTATGGTTTATCACATTGATTGATTTGCGTATGTTGAAGAATCCTTCAATTACTGGGATGAATCCCACTTAATCATAGTGTGTGATCCTTTTAATGTGCTGTTGGATTCTGTTTGCTAGTATTTTGTTGAAGATTTTGTATGTATGTTCATCAGTGATACTGGCCTGTAGTTTTCTTTTTTTGTCCCATCTTTGTCTGGTTTTGGTATCAGGGTGATGGTGGTCTCTTAGAAAGAGTTTCGGAGTGTTCCTCCCTCTGCTATATTTTTGAAGAGTTTCAGAAGGGTAAGTGTTAGCTCTTCTCTAAATGTTTAATAGAATTCGCCCATGAAGCCATCTGGTCCTGGGCTTCTGTTTGTTGGAAGATTTTTAATCACAGTCTAAATTTCAATGCTTGTGATTTGCCTGTCTATATTTTCTATTCCTTCCTGGTTCAGTCTCGGAAGGTTGTGCTGTTCTAAGAATTTGTCCATTTCTTCCAGGTTGTCCATTTTATTGGCATATGGTTGCTTATAGTAATAACTCATGATCCTTTGTATTTCTGCAGTGTCAGTTGGTACTTCTCCTTTTTCATTTCTAATTCTAATGATTTGAGCCTTCTCCCTTTTTTTCGTGATGAGTCTAGCTAATGGTTTATCAATTTTGTTTATCTTTTCAATGAACCAGCTTTTAGCATTATTGATCTTTGCTATTTCTTTCCATAATTTCTTTTTCATTTATTTCTGATCTGATCTTTATGATTTCTTTCCTTCTTCTAACTTTGGCGGTATTTTGTTTTTCTTTCTCTAATTGCTTTAGGAGTAAGGTTAGGTTGTTTATTTGAGATTTTTCTTGTTTCTTGAGGTAGGTTTGTATTTCTATAAACTTCCCTCTTAGAACTTCTTTTGCAGCATCTCAAGGTTTTGGGTCATCGTGTTTTCATTGTCATTTTTTTCTAGCTATTTTTTGATTTCTTCTTGATTTCTTCAGTGATCTCTTTGTTATTTAGTAGTGTATTATTTAGTCTCCATGTGTTTGTATTTTTACAGATTTTTTCCTGTAATTCATATCTAGTCTCATAGCATTGTGGTTGGAAAAGATACTTGATGTGATTTCAATTTTCTTAAATTTACCAAGGCTTGATTTGATCTATCTTGGAGAATGTTCCATGAGCACTGGAGAAGAAAATATATTCTGTTGTTTTCAGATGGAATGTCCTATACATATCTATTAAATCAATCTTGTTTAATGTATCATTTAGAGCTTGTGTTTCCTTATTTATTTTCATTTTGTATGATCTGTCCATTGGTGAAAGTGGGGTGTTAAAGTCCATTACTATGATTGTGTTACTGTTGATTTCCCGTTTTACGGCTGTTAGCATTTGCCATATGTATTGAGGTTCTCCTATGTTGTGTGCATAGCTATTTACAATTGTTATATATTCTTGGATTGGTCTCTTGATCATTATGTAGTGTCATTCTTTGTCTCTTGTAATAGCCTTTATATTAAAGTCTATGTTGTCTGATATGCAAATTGCTACTCTAGCTTTCTTTTGATTTCCATTTGCATGGAATATCTTTTTCCATCCACTCACTTTCAGTCTGTATGTGTCCCTGGGTCTGAAGTGGGTCTGTTGTAGACAGCATATATACGGGTCTTGTTTTTGTATCCATTCAGCCAGTCTATGTCTTTTGGTTGGGGCATTTAATCCATTTACATTTAATGTAGTTATCAATACCTATGTTCCTATTACCATTTACTTAATTGTTTTAGTTTGTTAGTGTAGGTCTTTTCCTTCTCTTGTGTTTCCTGCCTAGTGAAGTTCCTTTAGCATTTGTTGCAAAGCTGGTTTGGTGGTGCTGAATTCTCTTAGCTTTTGCTTGCCTGTAAGGTTTTCAATTTCTCATTGAAT
The DNA here is from genome assembly GCF_965194805.1 of Balaenoptera borealis. Taxonomy (NCBI): domain Eukaryota; kingdom Metazoa; phylum Chordata; class Mammalia; order Artiodactyla; family Balaenopteridae; genus Balaenoptera; species Balaenoptera borealis. The sequence goes on from NC_138871.1 coordinate 18,829,277, forward strand.
CTGAATGAGATCTTTGCTGGATAGAGTATCTTGGTTGTAGGTTCTACCCTTTCATCACTTTAAATATGTCCTGCCACTCCCTTCTGACTTGCAGAATTTCTGCTGAAAGATCAGCTGTTAACCTTGTGAGGATTCCCTTGTATGTCATTTTCTGCTTTTCCCTTGCTGCTTTTAAAATTTTTTCTTTGTATTTAGTTTTTGATAGTTTGATTAATATGTGTCTTGGTGTGTTTCTCCTTGGATTTATCCTGTATGGGACTCTGCACTTCCTGGAGTGGATTGACTATTTCCTTTCCCATATTAGGGAAGTTTTCAACTATAATATCTTCAAATATTTTCTCAGCCCCTTTCTTTTTCTCTTCTTCTTCTGGGACCTCTATAATTTGAATGTAGTTGCATTAAATGTTGTCCCAGTGGTCTCTGAAACTGTCCCCAATTCTTTTAATTATTTTTTCTTTATTCTGCTCTGCAATAGTTATTTACATTATTTTATATTCCAGGTCCCTTATCCGTTTTTCTGCTTCAGTTATTCTGTTTTTGATTCCTTCTAGGGAATTTTTAATTTCATTTATTGTGTTGTTCATCATTTTTTTTTTTTTTTTTTTTTTTTTTTTTGCCCTTTAGTTCTTCTAAGTCTTTGTTAAACATTTCTTGTATTTTCTCCATTCTATTTCCAAGATTTTGGATCATCTTTACTATCATTACTCTGAATCCTTTTTCCAGTAGTCTGACTATTTCCTCTTTATTTATTTGTTTGGTGGGTTTTTAACTAGCTCCTTCATCTGCTCTGTGTTTCTCTATTTCTCATTTTGCTTAACTTACTGTGTTTGAGGTCTCCTTTTCGCATCCTGCAGGTTCGTAGTTCCCATTGTTTTTGGTGTCTGGCCCCAGTGGCTAAGGTTGGTTCAGTAGGTTGTATAGGCTTCCTGGTGGAGGGAACTGGTGCCTGTGTTCTGGTGGATGAGGCTGGATATTGTCTTTTGGGTGGGCAGGACCTTGTCCGGTGGTGTGTTTTGGGGTGTCTGTGACCTTATTATGATTTTATGCAGCTTCTTTGTTAATGGGTAGGGTTGTGTTCCTGTCTTGCCAGTGGTTTGGCATAGGGTGTCCAGCCTTGTAGGTTGCTGGTTATTGAGTGGAGCTGCATATTAGCATTTAGATGCAGATCTCTGGGAGTGCTTTCACCATTTGATATTGCATGGAGCTCGGAGGTGTCTCGTGGAGAAATGTCTTGAACTTGGCTCTCCCACCTCAGAGTCTCAGGCCTGACACCCAGCCAGAGCACCAAGACCCTGTCAGCCACACGGCTCTGAAGAAAAGGGAGAAAAAGAGAAAGGAAGAAAGATAAAAAGAAAGAAAGAAAGAAAGAAAGAAAGAAAGAAAGAAAGAAAGAAAGAAAAAAAGAGAAGAAAATTAAATAAAATTATTAAAATAAAAAAATTATTATTAAAAATAGAAAAAACTAAAAAGTAATAAAAAGAGAAAAAAAAAGAAAAAGAAAGGAAGAAGAGTGCATCCAAACCAAACAACAAATCCACCAATGATAACAAACACAAAAAACTAAACTAAAAAAAAAAAAAATAGCAGGCAGACACAACCCTAGGACAAATGGTAAAAGCAAAGTTATGCAGACAAAATCACACAAAGAAACGTACACTTACACCCTCACAAAAAGAGAAAAAGAAAAAGGAAAAAAAAAAAAAATATATATATATATAAAGGTAGAGGGCAACCAAACCAATAAACAAATCTACCAATGATAATAAACTCTAAATACTAAACTAAGATAAACATAAAACCAGAAACAAATTAGATGCAGAAAGCAAACCCCAAATCTACAGTTGCTCCCAAAGTTCACTGCCTCAATTTTGTGATGATTCGTTGTCCATTCAGGTATTCCAGGGATGCAGGGTACATCAAGTTGATTGTGGAGATTTAATCCGCTGCTCCTTAGGCTTCTGGGAGAAATTTCCCTTTCTCTTTTTTGTTTGCACAGCTCCCAGGGTTCAGCTTTGGATTTGGCACTGTCTCTGCCTGTAGGTCACCTGAGGGCATCTGTTCTTCTCTCAGACAGGATGGGGTTAAAGTAGCTGCTGATTAGAGGACTCTGGCTCACCCAGGCCCTGGGGTAGGAGGGGTATGGAATGTGGGGCAAGCCTGTGGCGGCAGAGGCTGGTGTAATGTTGCAACAGCCTGAGGTGCTCCGTGTTTCCTCCCTGAGGAGTTGTCCCTGGATCATGGGACCCTGGCAGTGGCAGGCTGCACAGGCTCCTGGGAGGGGAGGTGTGGATAGTGACCTGTGCTTGCACACAGGCTTCTTGGTGGTTGCATCAGCAGTGTTAGCATTTCATGCAGGTCTCTGGTGTCCACACTGATAGCCGCGGCTTGCACCTATCTCTGGAGCTCGTTTAGGTGGTGCTCTGAATCCCCTCTCCTTGTGCACCCTGAAACAATGGTCTCTTGCCTCTTAGGCAGTTCTAGACTTTTTCCCGGACTCCCTCCCAGCTAAATGTGTTGCACTAGCCCCGTTCAGGCTGTGTTCACGCAGCCAACCCCAGTCCTTTCCCTGGGATCTTACCTCCAAAGCCCGAGCCTCAGCTCCCAGGCCCCACCCACCCCAGATGGTTAGCAGACAAGACTCTCAGGCTGGTGAGTGCTGGTTGACACGGATCTTCTGTGTGGGAATCTCTCTGCTTTGCCCTCTGCACCCATGTTGTTGCACTCTCTTCTGTGGCTCTGAAGCTTCCCCCCATCACCTGCCATCTCTGCCAGTGAAGGGACTTCCTGTGTGTGGAAACTTTTCCTCCTTTTCAGCTCCCTCCCAGAGGTGCAGGTCCCATTCCTATTCTTTTGTCCCTGTTTTTTCTTTTTTCTTTTGCCCTACCTAGGTATGTGGGGAGTTTCTTGCCTTTTGGGAAGTCTGAGGTTTCTGCCAGCGTTCAGTAGGTATTCTGTAGGAGTTGTCCCACATGTAGATATATTTCTGATGTATTTGTGGGGAGGAAGTGATCTCCACATCTTACTCTTTCACCATCTTGAAGGTCTCCCTCTGATACATTCCTTTTTTTATGATACTCCTACCTATTCTAGTTTAGTGTGTGTGTGTTTTTGTGTGTGTGTGTGTAATGATACAGAGGAACAAATTTCACTAGGCTCAGTCATTTAATATTTAGTACAAATTTGCTTTTTTCCATCAACTAGGATTGGGCAGAAAGAAGGGGAATTTTCTTAAGTTGAATCTCCACCAACAACACAGTTTAGCAGAGAGCATAACTCCATTTTTCACACTAGCATGGTCTGGTTATCAGTTGATTTTTATTTTAAGTAAAAATGTATTGACAGCAGAATTCTGGAGTGCCACATTTAGGGGACTGTCTGGCTTTGGGATAGCCTTGTTCTCTCATTGAAATAGCCATTGCTGTGATCCATCAAACAGTGGCTCACTCTATACATATTAAAAACCCAAACTTCATGAGAAATTGTGGTGTTGCAGAATCACTCTCACTGTGGCAAGACAAGATGTTAATGGACCCTGCTGCCTTTCTATGAACTGTCACCAGAATATACCATTAATCAAATGAAGAATAAGCACTGGACCAGAAAATTCAAAACAGAGTGGCCAGTAGCAGTAAGTGAGAAGGAACTCTATTTTCCACTATCTAAAAGCCCATCAGTTCATACGCTGATATTCTAAGTTCCAAAATATGAAAACAATAATGTTCGTTACTAACCTAAATATTACTCTTAAATGAATAGCAAGAAATCTTTTAACATTTATAATGACTTAGAGAGGCTGAGCTTTCACTGAAGCAAGTTTCAAATATGTGAATTAAATAGAAATTTTATTTTTAGTAAAATGTATCAATCATCAGTGAAAGTAGAAAGGAATGATCCAGAGACTCTCCAGTGCCTTCATTCTCCCTGGTAACATCTGAGGCTATGAGAGAGATACAGGTATACTTCCAAGGCAGTATGAGACACTTTTACTCCAATGAGGATTCAGACTCTAATGGCTCATGTTTTAATTTTAAAAATGTATGATTTTTAGAGCTATCATGGCAAAGGTATGGAGAGTGGGTATAAGTCTCTTCCCTTTCCCATTGCAAGAATGAGAAATGTGTTACTGACTTCATACCTTCCCATTGCTCAGGATTCCTTTCCTTAGCTAAAATGTACTAAACACTTACCAGGTGTCAGGAATTCTGACAAGCACTATATATAATTAATTTTATTCAATTGTCACAATTACCTTTTAGGAGGGTATTGTTATTATTTTCATCTTTCATTTCATGCAACTCATGGTACAAAGATATTTTGATGAAATTCCCACAGCTTTTTAAATTCTCCCTTTCTTCTTAACTTCTTTGCAACATTCCCTACAAATATCACAAATACCTAAATACCACAAATAATATTATATAGTGTTGGGGCTAATTTCTTTTAACTGATGGACAAACTAGCTGAAAGAACTGTTTTAATTTTTCCCAAGGAATATGTGATTTTAAGAAGGAACTATTGAATGCCTTATGCAGCAAATACAATAAAATCTGTGTCTTACAAAAACAAAGGTTTGGTTTTTGCTCCTATATTTGACCACAGTAGTTCACCTAAGATTCAACTCCATATCTTTCTTACTCCATATGCACATACTCTAGTTGGGGTATCCCTGTCTCATGTCAGAGAGTAAAGAGAGGATGGCCACAGAATAACTTTTAAAACTTTGTCTTGTAAGTGGCATATATCAAATTTGATGACCAAGTCTTATATTAGGAGGATGATAATCTTTGAGTAGGTTGGTATCCTGAATAGAGTAACAGTAAACATTTTGAATGATAGTATAATTTATTTAAATAATTGCATCTTATGTTAATGGAGTAAGGTCATGAATTAAAATATGCTTCAAAAGTCTTTAAAAGAATATTTACTTTTTAAAATGACAATGGTTAAAAGTGATCTAAGAGGAATTAAAGATGACTTTAATGTTTCTGGATAATTACTAACAAGTCAAAAGATTGGGCAGGAAAAATTATATAAAGCTCATTTTAAAAGTATTTTATTTGAGGTTTCACTAAATAAATGGTCCAATTATTAGACTTGTACTTGTAGCCTAGGTCAGCTTTTGAAATAGAGGTTTGTGAATGGTCAGTGTATAGCTCATTGTTAAAATCCAGAAAGTAGATGGAATTGTCCTTAGCGAAAATCTAGAGTAAAAAGTGAAGTGACTGTGGATGGCACATAAGAAAACATCATAATTAAGGAGAAATAAGAGGTTAAAATCTATTAAAATGACTCCAAAAGAAAATAATAGCTATAGAAAACCAGAAAAACATGGGACAAAAATCAGCTTAATCAATAGGAATCTCTGAATTTTCTACAAAATTAAGGTTTGATCATAGCTGCATCTTGAAATTTCATGCTATATCTTGACTCTGCTGGTGAAAAATGTTGTCCAACAAAAACAAGCAAAACCCTTCTTCTGGGAAGAGAAAATTCAATATCACTGCCCCTCTCCCCTTCCGACTGGATTCCATCCTTCATACTCTGACATGTATTTCAGACATGCTCTAGGGTTTGGGGTCAGTTGTTAAGCACTACTAATCAACAGAGACAGGAAAAGGAGTGGTGAATAGAACCTGAGAATAGAACAGATGGCAACCCATGTGATGTGAATACAGGGCAAATAAATCAGAAAAAGTACACAAATGTCAAAGGTCCTGCTTGTAGAATATTATTGTTTTAGCTTAGGTCTTAGGTCTCCATTGCCTATTAAAATGCAAAGCTCCCTGAGAGACAGAACACTTTGAACTGTGTTCCCTTGGTCATATTCACAGAAGTGTGTCTAGCATTTGCGGATGGTATGGTGGCAGGAAGCTCAAAAAACATTTCATTAATGGAAAACAATTTTACTTTGATACTTTTTTGAGAACAGATTTTGATAGGATATTGATAACATCTTTTCACTTGCTCAAGTCAAACATAGAGATCTTATCCTTGATTTTGTTCATTTTCCTCATGCCCGCAAACATTCTATCACCAATTGGGTGAGCTCCACTTCCCAAATTTTTCTTGAATCTTTATCTTCATCCCCTTGTCACCACCCTTGCAAATTCTTATCTCTTACATGGATGACTGTTGATCTCTTTGCTACCATTTTTGCCAATTTCGCAGAATGAGTGATTTTTGTTTAAATGTTAAGCAGTATATTTCTCTCCTCTGATCAAAGGTCCTCAGTGGTTTCCACTTTCTATTAAATTTAAATCCAACACTTTTACCATGGCCCAGAGTGTTCATCACTATCCTGTTCCCCCTCATTTCTATTTTGCTTCTGTCTCTCTACAATCCAGGAGCATTCACGTCTTTTTGTTTCTTTTCAGTTCTTTGCACAGTGGGCTCATTTCATCCTTTAGATCAGTTCAAATGCCACCTCCTCAGAGAAGCACCCTCAATGTTCCCATTGAATTTGATTTCCCCTTACTCTTTACTTTGTCATAAACTTGTTAATTTCCTTCATATAACTTTCAGAATTATTAATAATCTGGTGTATTTTTAAAATGACTTATTACTGTATATTTCCCCCAGCTGGAGGAGGAGAGACCTCATCTGACCTGCTTACAGTATCTTCAAAAATTAGCAGAGTGCCCATCACAAATCTGTATTTCACGTATTTATTGAATAAAACAATTAATGGGTGAAAAAGTAAAGAATAGTTTCAGAGAAGGAAATAGGGATTAAAACTGGGGGATGGAGAATGAAGAAGACAAATTCCACCAAATTCACCATTTTGCTGAAGTCTAACCATAAGTGTGTATGTGCCAGTGTGTCAAGCCAGTGTGTGTGGAAGACAGAGGGAGGAATGGAGAGAGCTCAGATGATGCATCCTTCAGAGAAAAGCCTCCCAGATGCCCTGGGGAACAACAGATGGAAGTTAAGCTTCCATTTGTTCCCAGTGAACCTTTAAAATTTCACCCTATTCCCAGCTCTGAGTCAAGGGGAAACATCAGAAGAAATATGAATTTTTAAAAAAATTGTTTTATCATAACATTGCTCCAGTGACCTGTCTCCCAGCACCGTTCAAGTGCAGCACAAAACCCTTGCCATATTGCTGGAGCATCAGAGACATGCTTAATTAAATATATAATATTAGAAATGTACTTAAGACTGCACCTCTATGTGACAAGATGTTTATCTTGTGATTCCTCTTCCTCCTCCTTACCTATTAAAAATTTACTCTGAACCTTTCCCCCCAAATTTTGAGGAACTCAACCACCTCTTGTGCCATATTAATAATAACAATTATTTTACTTAGTGTTTACTATGTACAATGCACTGCAATTAGTACTTTCTATGTATTAACTCGTTTCATCCTCATTTAATCTGCAAAACAACCCTGTGAGTCCAGCATCTGTTATCCCCATTTTATGCATAAGAAAATTGACGTTAATCCTTTAGAGATTAGAGAATCTACCTAAAGTCAGGTACCTGGTAGTGACAGGAATGGATTTAAACATTGGTAGTTTGTAACTGCTTAACAGATTGTCTATCACTGCAGCAGGACCAAAAGCAACGATTCAGATAATTCCAGAGCAGGATATCTAAAAATCCCATCTTGACTATCTGTGTAATTTTTCCTTAAACAAGTTTAACTCATTCCTTACAAAATGTCTTCCAAAATGAGTTTTATATCAAATGCCATAGAAATAAATCTGCTTTCTTAGACCCTGGAGTAAACATTTAAACCAATTCTCACCCTCACTCCCCAATTTCAGCTTCAATTTTTGTCAAGATATATGGAAGAAGCTGGTAGGTAGCTCTGGTGGACTAGAGACATATGCTTTTCTATATCACTTTAACTGAGGTCATGGTTAATATCTTAATCCTTGAGGTGCAGCAATTACGTGAGTCTCTGAAGAGCTGTATGGAGCTAAAAGAGGTAATCGCTATATATTGGAGTGGCCAAAAAGTTCATTCGGAGTGTTCCATGATTTGCAGGACCTAGTGTAAAATTAAAATGAGGGACCTCTCCTTCAAAATCTACTAAGGATTTCAACTCACCAACATCAAAACATTAAGACAAGTGCAGGGACCATTTAAGCACATGGGCCTGGGCAACTACACAGGTTGCAAACACATAAAACTATCCCTATTTGTAAACAAGCCCTTAGGAAAATTGCCAAGTTGGCCAAAATTTTCCTTTGCTACATTAACCATCTGCTCTCTTCTAGTTTCCACTTTGCCCACTACCTCTTCTGTGGTTTTCTTCAGGAGCTTGACCTCAGCCAACAATGCCTTCACTGAGCTTTTCCCTTTCCTGTCTCCATCATCAAAGTTCCCTATATTTTCCGTGCCTCAACATTTATGGATCATGTATTATATAATTGACCTTTAATAAATATTGGACTAATCAATGAATTTGGTAGAGTAGCAGGATACAAAATTAAGGCACAGAAATCTCCTGCATTCCTATAAACTAATGATGAAAAATCTGAAAGAAAAATGAAGGAAACACTCCCATTTACCATTGCAACTAAAAGAATAAAATACCTAGGAATAAACCTACCTAAGCAGAAAAAAGACCTGTTGGCAGAAAACTATAAGATACTGATGAAAGAAATTAAAGATGATACAAACAGATGGAGAGATATACCATGTTCTTGGACTGGAAGAATCAACATTGTGAAAATGACTCTACTACCTGAAGCAATCTACAGATTCAGTGCAATCCCAATCACACTACCAATGGCATTTTTCTCAGAACTGGAACAAAAAATTTCACAATTTGTATGGAAACACAAAAGACCCCGAATAACCAAAGCAATCTTGAGAAAGAAAAATAGAGCTGAAGGAATCAGGCTCCCTGACTTCAGACTATACTACAAAGCTACAGTAATCAAGACAGTATGGTACTGGCACAAAAACAGAAATATAGATCAATGAAGCAGGATAGAAAGCCCAGAGATAAACCCATGCACATATGGTCACCTTATCTTTGATAAAGGAGGCAAGAATATACAATGGAGAAAAGACAGACTCTACAATAAGTGGTGCTGGGAAAACTGGACAGCTACATGGGAAATAATGAAATTATAATACTTCCTAACACCATACACAAAAATAAACTTCAAATGGATATAAGACCTAAATGTAAGGCCAGACACCATCAAACTCTTAGAGGAAAACATAGGCAGAACACTCTATGACATAAATCACAGCAAGATCCTTTGTGACCCACTTCCCAGAGAAATGGAAATAAAAACAAAAATTAACAAATGGGACCTAATGAAACTTTAAAGCTTTTGCACAGCAAAGGAAACATAAACAAGATGAAAAGACAACCCTCAGAATGGGAGAAAATATTTGCTAATGAATGAACTGACAAAGGATTAATCTACAAAATATACAAGCAGCTTAGGCAGCTCAATATCAAAAAAACAAACAACCCAATCCAAAAATGGGCAGAAGACCTAAATAGACATTTATCCAAAGAAGACATACAGATTGCCAACACACACATGAAAGAATGCTCAACATCATTAATCATTAGAGAAATGCAAATCAAAACTACGATGAGATATCATCTCACACCAGTCAGAATGGTCATCATCAAAAAATCTACAAACAATAAATGCTGGAGAGGGTGTGGAGAAAAGGGAACCCTCTTGCACTGTTGGTGGGAATGTAAGTTGATACAGTCACTATGGAGAACAGTATGCAGGTTCCTTATAGGACTAAAAATAGAACTACCATATGACCCAACAATCCCACTACTGGGCATATACCCTGAGAAAACCATATTTGAAAAATAGTTATGTACCACAATGTTCATTGCTGCACTCTTTACAATAGCCAGGACATGGAAGCAGCCAAAGTGTCCATTGACAGATGAATGGATAAAGAAGATGTGGCACATATATACAATGGAATATTACTCAGCCATAAAAAGAAACGAATTTGAGTTATTTGTAGTGAGGCAGATGGACCTAGGGTCTGTCATACAGAGTGAAGTAAGTCAGAAAGGGAAAAACAACTACCATATGCTAACACATATATATGGAATCTAAAAAAAAAAAAAAAAAAGCTTCTGATGAACCTAGCGGCAGGACAGGAATAAAGATGCAGACATAGAGAATGGACTTGAGGACATGGGGAGGGGGAAGGGTAAGCTGGGACAAAGTGAGAGAGTAGCACTAACATATATACACTACCAAATGTAAAATATATAGCTAGGGGGAAACAGCTGCATAGCACAGGGAGATCAGCTTGGTGCTTTGTGACCACCTAGAGGGGTTGGATAGGGAGGGTGAGAGGGAGACGTAATAGGGAGGGGATATGGGTATATATATACACATATAGCTGAATCACTTCGTTATACAGCAGAAACCAACACAACATTGTAAAGCAATTATACTCCAATATAGATGTTAAAAAAAAGGCTGGAGATTGAAAGATGAAAATGATATAACCTCTGCCTTAAAGGGGAACATAAGCTAATGGAAGGGAAGAACAGTAAATATAATTTGCTATCTAGTAACACAGTGGTATTGTAAAACCAAGGAAGAGAGGTGAAAGAAAGAAAGAAGGAAAGAGGGAGAAAAGGAGGAAGAAAAATCCTATCTAGAGTAGTTGAAAAAGAGACACATGCACCAGCCTGGAAATCAGAATTCTTCCTATTAGGAGGAATATTCTAAGAAAAAAAAAAAAAAAAAGACATCGTCTTCTTAGCATCCAGTTGTTTACAGCATTAAAAATCTTTCATTTGAAATAACTATAGTGATTTTCAACGGATTTGGAAAGAAAGTGGAGAATCATCAGAAACTCACAGGAAAATTTTTGACTCTATGGAATATCCATGACCTACCCAACCACCACTGCTCATCCGTGCCCGCTGTTGGCGCTGATTCCCTCAGGACACATTCAAGATTTACTGCCACAGTGAGTCATGTCTGCTGACAGGCAAGAATGGCAATTTCCTTCAGGTGGGTGGCCACGAAAAGTTGACAATTAATAATTATTCACATTTACTCAGCTATAAAAAAATCAAGTATTAGCTAGCCGTGCTTCAGTCTCCATAACAAGCTAAGGTAGTGGAGGAGGGTGGTAAGAGGAAGGGGGACAGAGATGTACATACATATGGCTAGCATTCCTAGTGTTATTTAATATAAAGGTCTGGATTTTCTATACCCTCCCCTCTCCAAAAGACCTAATGAGGAACTGGGGCAAAACTGTACTTGCAGGCCCTAAGGGCATTATGGAATTCACACTGTGAGTTTTTTGTAGGTGACTCATGAAAATACACTTTAAAGTACCCCATTCCTGATGATGGGACTTTCAACAACTGTACCTGATTAAAAGAACTATTCTAATAGATAGAGGCCCTTTTGATACCCCTTACTAAACATATACAGTGTTACATATCTTAATACAGTCTAAGAGTAGCGCATGCTCTATACACTTCTCACATACAAAGAACTCAAATACATTACATATATATATATATACATGTTTTTCCACTCTCTTTTGAAAAAAGGTTGAGCCCAAATATGTGACATAAGAAGGAGGAACAACAGAATAATAATTTTATAAATACCTTTGAAGATTTCTAAAACTACAGCTGATATATTTTAAAATAGAGCAAAGTTAAAATAATGAATCTGCTTATGAATAGTGTAATTGCTTTTCTTGATGTTTTCATACACAGAAAGCCAATGCAATAAAAATAGACAGATTTCTTGGAGTGGCTAGTTGGGAAAATATAAAGGCAGAAGGTCAGAAACATTGATTAATGAAGAGATGGAACCTTAGAATCTAGGCCCAAGTGGGCTGCAAAACTCCCTATAAAAGCTGATCCCCAAATCTTGTTGCATTGCTGTGGCTAATTAGAGGCATGGGTAGGACTCATGTGTCTGCACCCTAATGGGAAACAGAAGCAAGTTACCTTGCTTCAAGACTATGCAATGTCCTGGATGCCAAGATAAGGAATCCAGTCTTTAAATTTGAAACTCAAGAAGATATACAGAGACAATTACTGTTTAAGGTTATTCTAAAGTTCATAGGACTTCATTTCTGAGCAAACATTCCTTTACAGAAGATTCACACTGTTTGTAATGTAAATGCCAGCACACCTTACATTTGTGCTGTATACGTTACTGGCTTTATGGATTTTGATGCATAATATGTGGAACGTGCTCTGTAGGGTCTCAGGTAGCTTCCCTGGGGAGACCCAAGAGACAAACTTTCTGAGGAAACTGAATTTATCTCCAGAAAACAAGGAATATTGTGTGATTTGCCTAAATATATTTAAACAAGAGGAAGAAACTCACTGATCATTCAACAATATTAGAATTTCCTTCATTTTCATATATTGCATCAAGAAAAGAGATCATAACGGCTCCTCATGTCTATGAATCAACAGGCAAGGGAGAGACCTTCAAGATGGCAGAAGAGTAAGACGTGGAGATCACCTTCCTTCCCACAAATACATCAGAAATACATCTACATGTGGAACAACTCCTGCAGAACACCTACTGAATGCTGACAGAAGACCTCAGACCTCCCAAAAGGCAAGAAACTCCACACGTACCTGGGTAGGGCAAAAGAAAAAGGAAAAGGCAGAGACAAAAGAATAGGGATGGGAGACCTGCACCAGTGGGAGGGAGCTGTGAAGGAGGAAAAGTTTCCACACACTAGGAAGCCCTGTCACTGGTGGAGACGGCAGGTGGTTTGGGGGAAGCTTCAGAACCATGGAGGAGAGTGCAGCAACAGGGGTTCAGAGGACAAAGCAGAGAGATTCCCACAAAGAGGGTTGGTGCCAACCAGCACTCAACAGCCTGAGAGGCTTGCCTGCTCACTGGCTGGGGCGGGTGGGGACTGGGAGCTGAGGCTCAGGCTTCGGAGGTCTGATCTCAGGGAGAGGACTGGGGTTGGCTGTGTGAACACAGCCTGAAAGGAGCTAATGTGCCACAGTTGGCTAAGAGTGTCTGGGGAAAAGTCTGAAACTGCCGAAGAGGTAAGAAACTTTCTCTGGCCTTTTTGTTTCACAGTGCCTGAAGAGAGGGGATTAAGAACGTGGCCTAAAGGAGCTCCAGAGATGGGCGCGAGCTGCGGCTATCAGCCTGGACCCCAGAGATGGGCATGAGATGCTAAGGCTGCTGCTGCAGCCACCAAGAGCCTGTGTGCAATCACGTGTCACTATCCATACCTCCCCTACGGGGAACCTGTGCAGCCTGCCACTGCCTGGGTCCCATGATCTAGGGACAACTTCCCCGGGAGAACACACGGCATGCCTCAGGCTGTTGCAATGTCACGCTGGCCTCTGTGGCCTCAGACATGCACCACATTCCGTATCCCGCCCTCCCCCCGGCCTGAGTGAGCCAGAGCCCCCGAATAAGCTGCTACTTTAACCCCATCCTGCCTGAGTGAACAACAGATGCCCTCAGGTGACCTACATGCAAAGGGAGGGCCAAATCCAAAGCTGAACCCCAGGAGCTGTGTGAACAAAGAAGAGAAAGGGAAATCTCTCCCAGCAGCCTCAGGAGCAGCAGATTAAATCTCCACAATCAACTTGATGTACCCTGCATCTGTGGAATACCTGAATAGACAACGAATCATCCCAAATTGAGGCAGTGGACTTTGGGAGCAAAGGTGTATATATATTTTTTCCTTTTTCTCTTTTAGTGAGGGTGTATGTGTATGCTTGTGTGTGTGATTATGTCTGTATAGCTTTATTTTACCATTTGTCCTAGGGTTCAGTCTGCCTGTTTTTGTATTTGTTTTTGTTTTTTATAGTTTATTTTTAGCATTTGTTATCTTTGGTGGACTTGTTGTTTGGTTTGGTTGCTCTCTATTTTCTTCCTTTTTTTTTTTTTTCTTACTTTTTAGGTTTTTTTTATTTTTAATAATTAATTTTTTTTCATTTTTTATATTAATAACTTTATTTTATTTATTTATTTTTTCTCCCTTTTCTTCTGAGCCATGTGGCTGATAGGGTCTTGGTGCTCCGGCCAGGTGTCAGGCCTGAGATTCTGAGGTGGGAGAGCCAAGTTCAGGACATTAAACCACAAGGGACCTCTCGGCTTCATGTAATAACAAACAGCGAAAGCTCTCCCAGAGATCTCCATCTGAACGCCAAAACAAAGCTCCACTCAACGACCAGCAAGTTACAATGGTGGACACCCCATGCCAAACAACTAGCAAGATAGGAACACAACCCCACCCATTAGCAGAGAGGCTGCCTAAAATCATAATAAGTTCACAGACACCCCAAAACACACCACCAGATGCAGTCCTGCACACCAGAAAGACAAGATCCAGCCCCACCCACCCGAACACAGGCACCAGTCCCCTCCACCAGGAAGCCTATACAACCCACGGAACCAACCTTAGCCACTGGGGCCAGACACCAAAAACAACGGGAACTACGAACCTGCAGCCAGTGAAAAGGAGACCCCAAACACCGTAAGTTAAGCAAAATGAAAAACAGAGAAACACAGAGCAGATGAAGGAGCAAGTTACAAACCCACCAACCAAACAAATGAAGAAGAAATAGGCAGTCTACCTGGAAAAGGATTCAGAGTAATGATAGTAAAGATGATCCAAAATCCTGGAAATAGAATGGAGAAAATACAAGAAATGTTTAATAAGGACCTAGAAGAACTAAAGAGCAAACAAACAATGATGAACAATGCAATAAATGAAATTAAAAATACTGTAGAAGGAACAATAGCAGAATAACTGAGGCAGAAGAAAGGATAATTGACCTGGAAAATAAAATAGTGGAAAAACTACTGCAGAGCAGAATAAAGAAAAAAGAATGAAAAGAATTGAGGACAGTCACAGATACCTCTGGGACAACATTAAACATGCCAACATTCGAATTATAGTGGTCCCAGAGGAAGAAGAGAAAAAGAAAGGGACTGAGAAAATATTTGAAGAGATTATAGTTGAAAACTTCCCTAATATGGTAAAGGAAATAGTTATTCATGTCCAGGAAGCGCAGAGAGTCCCATATAGGATAAATCCAAGGAGAAACACACCAAGACACATATTAATCAAACTACCAAAAACTAAATACAAAGAAAAAATAATAAAAGCAACAAGGGAAAAACAACAAATAACATACAAAGGAACACCCATAAGGTTAACAGCTAAACTTTCAGCATAAACACTGCAAGCTAGAAGGGAGTGGCAGGACATATTTAAAGTGATGAAATGGCAAAACCTACAACCAAGATTATTCTACCCAACAAGGATCTCATTCAGATTCAATGGAGAAATTAAAACTTTAAAGACAAGCAAAAGTTAAGAGAATTCAGCACCACCAACCAGCTTTACAACAAATGCTAAAGGAACTTCTCTAGGCAGGAAATACAAGGGAAAGAAAAGACCTACAATAACAAACCCAAAACAATTAAGAGAATGGTAACAGGAACATAGATAGCAATAATTACCATAAGTGTAAATGGATTAAATGCTCCAACCAAAAGACATAGACTTGCTGAGGGATACAAAACCAAGACCCATATATATGCTGTCTATAAGAGACCCACTTCAGACCCAGAGATAAATACTCACTGAAAGTGAGGGGATGGAAAAAGATATTCCATGCAAATGGAAATCAAAAGAAAACTGGAGTAGCAATTCTCATATCAAACAAAGCAGACTTTAAAACAAAGACTATTACAAGACACAAAGAAGGACACTACATAATGATCAAGGGACCAATTCAAGAAGAAGCTATAACAATTGTAAATATTTATGCACTCAACATAGGAGCACTCAAAACATAAGGCAAATGCTAACAGCCATAAAATGGGAAATCGACAGTAACACAATCATAGTAGGGGACTTTAACAACCCACTTTCACCAATGGACAGATCATCCAAAATGAAAATAAATAAGGAAACCCAAGCTTTAAATGATACATTAAACAACATGGACTTAATTGATATTTATAGGACATTCCAACCAAAAACAACAGAATACACTTTCTTCTCAAGTGCTCATGGAACATTCTCCAGGATAGATCATATCCTGGGTCACAAATCAAGCCTTGGTAAATTTAAGAAAATTGAAACTGTATCAAGTATATTTTCTGACCACAATGCTATGCGACTAGACATCAATTACAGGAATAAATCTGTAAAAAAAACCAAACACATGGAGGCTAAATCATACACTACTTAATAACCAAGAGATCACTGAAGAAATAAAAGAGAAAAATCAAAAACTACCTAGAAACAAATGAAAATGAAAACATGACGACCCAAAACCTATGGGAGGCAGCAAAAGCAGTTCTAAGAGGGAAGTTTATAGAAATACAAACCTACCTCAAGAAACAATAAACATCTCAAATAAACAACCTAACCTTACACCTGAAGCAATTAGAGAATGAAGAATAAAAAAAAAAAAACCCAAAGTTAGCAGAAGGAAAGAAATCATAAAGATCAGATCAGAAATCAATGAAAAAAGAAATGAAGTAAAGAAATAGCAAAGATCAATAAAACTAAAAGCTGGTTCTTTAAGAAGATAAACAAATTTGATAAACCATTAGCCAGACTCATCAAGAAAAAAATGGAGAAGACTCAAATCAATAGAATTAGAAATGAAAAAGGAGAAGTAACAACTGACACAGAGGAAATACAAAGTAGTAATCTCATGAGAGATTACCACAAGCAACTATATGCCAATAAAATGGACAACCTGGAAGAAATGGACAAATTCTTAGACAAGCACAACCTTCTCAGACTGAACCAGGAAGAAATACAAAATATAAAAAGACCAACCACAAGCACTGAAACTGAAACTGTGATTAAAACTCTTCCAACAAACAAAAGCCCAGGACCAGATGTCTTCACAGGTGAATTCTATCAAACATTTAGAGAAGAGCTAACCCCTATACTTCTCAAACTCTTCCAAAATATAGCAGAGGAAGGAATACCCCAAAAACTCATTCTACGAGGCCACTTTCACCCTGATACCAAAACCAGACAAAGATGACACAAAGAAAGAAAACTAGAGGCCAATATCACTGATGAACATAGATGCAAAAATCCTCAACAAAATACTAGCAAACAAAATTCAACAGCACATTAAAAGGATCATACACCATGATCAAGTGGGGTTTATTCCAGGAATGCAAGGATTCTTCAGTATATGCAAATCAATCAATGGGATACGTCATATTAACAAACTGAAGAATAAAAACCATATGATCATCTCAATAGATGCAGAAAAAACTTTCGACAAAATTCAACACCCATTTATGATAAAAGCCCTCCAGAAAGTAGGCATAGAGGGAACTTACCTAAACATAACAGAGGCCGTATATGACAAACCCACAGCCAACATGGTTCTCAATGGTGAAAAACTGAAATCATTTCCACTAAGATTAGGAACAAGACAAGGTCGCCCACTCTCACCACTATTATTCAACAGAGTTTTGGAAGTTTTATTCATGGCAATCAGAGAAGAAAAATAAATAAAAGGAATCCAAATCGGAAAAGAAAAAGTAAAGCTGTCACTGTTTGCAGATGACATGATACTCTACATAGAGAATCCTACAAATGCTGCCAGAAAACTACTAGAGCTAATCAATGAATTTGGTAAAGTAGCAGGATACAAAATTAATGCACAGAAATCTCTTGCATTCTTATACAATAATGATGAAAAATTTGAAAGAGAAATTAAGGAAACACTCCCATTTACCATTGCAACAAAAAGAATAAAATATCTAGGAATAAACCTTCCTAAGGAGACAAAAGACCTGTATGCAGAAAACTATAAGACAGTGATGAAAGTAATTAAAGATGATACAAACAGATGGAGAGATAAACCATGTCCTTGATTGGAAGAATCAGCATTGTGAAAATGACTATACTATCCAAAGCAATCTACAGATTCAATGTAATCCCTATCAATCTACCACTGGCATTTTTCACAGAAGTAGAACAAAAAATTTCACAATTTGTATGGAAACACAAAAGATCCCGAATAGCCAAAGGAATCTTGAGAAAGAAATGCGGAGCTGGAGGAATCAGGCTCCTGGACTTCAGATGATACTACAAAGCTACAGTAATTAAGACAGTATGGTACTGGCACAAAAACAGAAATATAGATCAATGGAACAAGAAAGAAAGTCCAGAGATAAACCCATGCACATATGGTGTCCTTATCTTTGATAAAGGAGACAGGAGTACACAATGGAGAAAAGACAGCCTCTTCAATAAGTGGTGCTGGGAAAACTGGACAGCTACATGGAAAAGAATGAAATTAGAACACTCCCTAACACCATACACAAAAATAAACTCAAAATGGATTAAAGACCTAAATGTAATGCTAGACACTATAAAACTCTTAGAGCAAAACGTAGGCTGAACACTCCATGACAAAAATCACAGCAAAATCCTTTTTGAGCCACCTACTAGAGAAATGGAAATAAAAACAAAAATAAACAGTGGGACCTAATGAAACTTAAAAGCTTTTGCACAACAAAGGAAACCATAAGCAAGATGAAAGACAACGCTCAGAATGGGAGAAAACGTTTGCAAATGAAGCAACTGACTAATGATTAATCTCAAAAATATACAAGCAGCACATGCAGCTCAGTATCAAAAAACAAACAACCCAATCCAAAAATGGCTAGAATACCTAAATAGACATTTCTCCAAAGAAGATACACAGATTGCCAACAAACACATGAAAGAATGCTCATCATCATTAGTCATTAGAGAAATGCAAATCAAAGCTACAATGAGGTATCTCCTCACATCAGTCAGAATGGCCATCATCAAAAAATCTACAAACAATAAATGCTGGAGAGGGTGTGGAGAAATGGGAACCCTCTTTCACTCTTGGTGGGAATGTAAATTGATACAGCCACTGTGGAGAACAGTATGGAGGTTCATTAAAAAACTAAAAATAGAAATACCATACAGCCCTGTCATCCCACTACTGGACATATACCCTGAGAAAACCATAATTCAAAAAGATACATGCACCCCAATGTTCATTGCAACTCTGTTTACAATAGCCAGGACATGGAAGCAACCTAAGTGTCCATTGATAGATGAATGGATAAAGAAGATGTGGCACATATATACAATGAAACATTACTCATCCTTAAAAAGAAAAGAAATTGGGTTATTTGTAATGAGGTTGATGGACCTAGAGTCTGTCATACAGAGTGAAGTAAGTCAGAAAGAGAAAAACAAATACCGTATGCTAACACATATATATATATATAGAATCTAAAAAAAAAAAAAATGATTATGAAGAACCTAGGGGCAAGACAGGTATAAAGACGTTGACCTACTAGAGAATGGACTTGAGGGCACAGGGAGGGGGAAGTGTAAGCTGCGTCAAAGTGAGATAGTGGCATGGAAATTTATACACTACCAAATATAAAATCGATAGCTAGTGGGAATCAGCCGCATAGCACAGGGAGATCAGCGCGGCACTTTTTGACCACCTAGAGGGTTGAGATAGAGAGGGTGGGAGGGAGGGAGACGCAAGAGGGAAGAGATATGAGGATGTATGTATATGTATAGTTGATTCCCCTTTTAATAAAGCAGAAACTAACACACCATTGTAAAGCAATTACACTCCCATAAAGATGTTAAAAAGTAAAAAAAAAAAAAAATTATAAAAAGAAATCATGTAAATATGAAAATGGAACTCTAATGACTTATTAACATTTTTTTGCAATTAGAAGTCAGACTGTGGTCCCAAAGGGGAAGATTTCTTCTCAGTGTTTAACATATTACCCAGAAATTTCTGGCTTCCTGGAATTCTCAATAAAAATTCCAAATCTCTTGGCAATAGCTTTTAAGGACCACAATTTCTGCCAATAAAAGAAGAATGATCATTAAGCATGCTCTCACTTTGGTTGTTTAAGAGTCCAGCTAGGGGAGGTCAAATTGTTATTATTCTGCAGGGACTGCTTGACATGAAGAGTATGTTTGAAGTGGAAATCACACGATGCTGCTTGATGCAATCACCTGATTGACTAGGTGATTATTTTATTTGGGGAAAATATTATCATAGTACAAAGACTTCATTTGGAATGAGAAAAAATTCAGTTTAGAAAGCATTTGTGAATTAGAGCTCAACCTTTCCATCCCCTCAATTTATGATCTTTGTATAAATAAATGTGCTCCGACACCATGTATAGCTTTCTTGAAGAAAGCAGTTTTACATTTAGAGAATCTGAAGTTGAGGAGTTACTGAAGGGGACTAAGAAACTTGAGAACTTACAAATGGCCTATTGAAATGGAAAAAAGTCATATGAGCCCACGAAAATGAAATATCTGGGAAATGTAGCATAAAAAAGAATTGAGTGAAGAGTCCTATTAGAGAAAGCCAGATGTTCTTTTTCAGATGAAGAGAACAACTACATCAAGCTAGATAAATTGTGTTTGGTTGGAAGTCTGATCTGAAACAGGAAATATGTGTTGCCATGTGCTATGAGACAAGGAAACTACATAATAAACCATTAATTATCTTGCATTCTGTTGTCATTTGCCAGATATATACAGAGACAATAACCTAATCAACAACATTATAATAAAGTGACAATAGAGACAATACTCACTGCTTTGGATTCAAACAGACCTGGACTTGACTCCAGCTGCATGACTTTGATGATGTTACTCAACTTCCTTAATTCTTAGTTTCCTCAAGTTTTTTTATTTTTTTAAACCAGGAAAAATATAATAATAATTCCTGTCTTCATAGAGTGGTATTAAATGAGTTATTACAGATAAAGGAATATGTGTGTTAACTTCAATGTTCTGTAACATTTTTGAGCACTCAAAAATATTATTTAATGGTAGTAATAGAAGTAGCAGTATATACAAACTGAGGCCAAGAGAACTAATGATTGGCATGCTGAATGATTGGTGGCAGAAATGAGTTTTGAATTAGATGTCCAATCTCCCTCTCCAGGGCTTTTTCTACTACATCACATCCCAAGAAAAAAGCTCATCTCTGAGCCTTGAGTATTTCATGTTCCAATATGATCAGGACCTATCTGGCTTCTTCAACCATGAACTTCCTTTATAGTCTAAAAAAAAAAAAAAAAAAAAAAAAAAAAAATGACACAAGTAAATAGAGGCAAGCAGTAGCAGCAAGTCAGGATTTCACCAAGGAAAATTGTAAAATCCAGTTAGCTATTATTGCTTTCAATTTGCCAGTTCACTTTTTAAGTTCTCCAAATGCTTCCCACATGTGATATACAATCTTCATCATGAATTGTTACATTTGTGTTTGTAATGTTACTTTCAAATTCAATTTTACTCAGATTGCAGCCAAAAATTTTACAAAAACAAACCAAAAAATGGGTTATTTAAAATAATGCAGAAGGAAAATTCAGAAAACACACAGACCTCTTATTTAAGCATTTATATACTCAAATATTTATTCTCTTAACCAGCAGCTAAACAACCTAAAAATATCTAAAAGGGTTTATAATCTGAATACTCACATTGGTCAATCTTAACTGATCCTAGGTGTCTTCTGATATTTTTTGGAGTGATGCACCTGACTTGCTAGATAAGAAGTGAATCAGTGAAGGTGTGGCAGACAGACTTTATGTTAGCCACAGACCTAGATATTAATATTATAGAAATTTCTCTGGCTGGAAGTGGAGGGATGAGGCAGAAAAAGAAGTCAAAGACTTTTGAAGCATAAGAAGTATTTGTGCCACTGTTGCCTTTGAAGATGGGGGAAGGAAGGAATCTACTAACCAAGAAATGCAGACATCCTTAGAGGTTGAAGACCCCTACTCCACCCTCCCTGGGCCAACAGCCAGCAAGGAAATGGGGACCTCAGTTCTATAATCACATAGAACTGAATTTTGCCAACAACCTGTGTGAACATGGAAACAGGGTTTTCCCCAGAGTCTTTGGTGAGAAATGCAGGCTAACACCTTGATTTCTAAGCAGAGGAATTAGCTGAACCCACTGGGCTTCTGATCTGCAGAACTGTGATATATAAATGAGTTTCATTTTAAGCTGCTAGAATCATGTTAATATGGTACACAGCTCACAATATAGATCTTTAAATAATGTCTTAACCCAGTTCTGAGGACTCTACTAGAGACAGGTCAGTTTCCCTTCTTAAGCAGTAAAGTACACTCCCTCAATCACCTTCCTTACCTGGCTCTCACATTCCAGGCCACCATACATCCACCCTAATATACCCAGGGTCAGGTACCAGAGAACCAGGGGCAGATCCTGTGTTACCTGCTGTAATTATTCAAATGATCCTATCCTAAACCTGCTTGCCTCACCCATTTCTTCCCCAGGAAACCACAACAAATGTACTTGTCAAGAGTTCCCCTGTATCTTTTGCCACCTCACCAATCCCTGTGCTTCCCCTGAGAGGTACTGTGTGGTATGCTATGCTCTTCCCAGGCAACTGTGAGTATCTTTTTGATTATGGTTTTCTCTGGGTATATGCCCGGTAGTAAGATTGCTGGGTCATACAGTAGTTCTAGTTTTAGTTTTTTAAGGACCCTCCATACTGTTCTCCATAGTGGCTGTATCAATTTACATTCCCACCAACAGTGCAGGAAGGTTCCCTTCTCTCCACACCCTCTCCACCATTTGTTGTTTGTAGATTTTCTGATGATGGTCATTCTGACTGGTGTGAGGTGATACCTCATTGTAGTTTTGATTTGCATTTCTCTAATAATTAGTGATGTTGAATGTCTTTTCATGTTTTTGTTGGCCATCTGTATGTCTTCTTTGGAGAAATGTCTATTTGGGTCTTTTGCCCATTTTTTCATTGGGTTGTTTGTTTTTTGGATATTGAGCTGCATGAGTTGTTTGTATATTTTGGAGATTAATCCTTTGTCAGTTGCTTCATTTGCAAATATTTTCTCCCATTCTGAGGGTTGTCTTTTCATCTTGTTTATAGTTTCCTTTGCTGTGCAAAAGCTTTTAAGTTTAAGTAGATCCCATTTGTTTATCTTTGATTTTACTTTCATTACTCTAGGAGGTGAGTCAAAAAATATCTTGCTGCAATTTACATCAGAGAGTGTTCTGCCTATGTTTTCTGCTAAGAGTTTTATAGTGGGTGGCCTTACATTCCACATGCACCCCAATGTTCATTGCAGCACTCTTTACAATAGCCAGGACATGGAAGCAACATAAATGTCCATCAACAGAGGAATGGATAAACAAAATGTGTTACATATATACAGTGGAATATTACTCAGCCATAGAAAGGAACAAAATTGGGTCACTTGTAGATATGCGGATGGACCTAGAGACTGTCATACAGAGTGAAGTAAGTCAGAGAGAGAAAACAAATATGGTCTAATAACGCATATATGTGGAATCTAGAAAAATGGTATAGATGATCTTATTGGCAAAACAGAAATAGAGACATAGATGTAAAGAACAAATGTGTATGGACACCAAGGGAGGAAAGGCTGGGTGAGATGAATTGGGAGATTGGGATTGACATATATACACTATTGATACTATGTATAAAATAAATAACTGACGAGAATATACTGTATAGCACAGGGAACTTTACGCAATGCTCTGTGGTCACCTAAATGGGAAGGAAATCCAAAAAATAGGAGATATATGTATATGTATAGCTGATTCACTTTTCTGTACAGTAGAAATTAACACAATATTGTAAAGCAACTATACTCCAATAAAAATTAATTAAAAAAATATAAAACTGTAAATCACTTTCCAGTTTTCTCTCTCTTGATCTGTGTCTGGTCTCACCATACCTCACCCATGGTTAAAACACAGGAATAGAAAACCAACGCACTAGATTACACTATTCAAAGTTAGACTCTCACTTTCTGGTGTTCCAGCCCTCACCATTTACTAAACTGTCCTGACAAGGAGGCCATAGGGTTATAGGGGTAATTGATGGCACTTTCTGACCCTCACTCTCATTAACATTTCTGAAACTCTGTCCTCTTTTGACATGCTTCTTTATTGGTCAGGCTGGAACTGAGCAGAACCCTGCAGAACCCCCCAAGTACAAAAGCTCCACCATGTCCCCTTCCTTTTTGTTGTAGAAAAGCTGAAATCTCCCAGACTTCCCTAAGTCAAAAAAAAAGGAACAAGCTCAAGTAGTTAATGATTAGGACAATTGAGTCACAGACTCACTGACTGATGCACATTTCTGAGTTGTTTTACAGATACTATAACTGCCCTCAGCAGGAAACTCCTTTTGCCTTGTCACTTTAGCAAAGCTATGTTGTAACTAAACTTAAACTAGGCACACCCATGCTTTGTTCATCTCTGGCGCAAGCACACTTTTCAAATCTTTTGGTCACACACTACCTTGCCTAACCTGTTGGTTCTTTCCATAGATCAAAGAGTAGAAATGAGTAAGTAATTAACAGATGACCAGATCTCTTCTCTAGCTTCCCCTTCAGTAATCCTGCAAACAAACTGTGTGAACAAACAGCGTGAACAAGATAGCCTCTAAAGAAAGATCACAAGATGTTGACAAGCCTGCACACAGTGGGGGATGGCTACAACTCTGACCCCCTATCTCAATGATTAACTGAGATTACTTCCCCTTTTCCCTTTACAACTTTCATGGCCAAGCAGAATCTTCAGAGTTGGTTCTGGGAGAACATGAGTCCACCTTCTCCCCAGATTGCTGGCTTTCTGATTAAAAGCAACTTTCCTTTCCACCAACAACTGCTTCTCAGATATTGATTTTCTAGCGGTGAGCAGCTGGACCTGAGTTCGGTAACAATTCAGAAATGAAGAATAGAGGTTTCAGAATGAAATCTTCAACTAGTTTCTGTTGGACTTTAACATCTCTAAACATGTGTTTTCTCATCTATGAATTAATATAGTAAAATAACCTAATCAGGTTGCTGTAAGCATTAAGAGAATAAAATATGGTAATACATACCAAATCTTAGTAGACTGCCTGATATTTAGTGACACATATAACAGAGTAACTGTTTATATCACTATTATTTTTGTTGTTATTAACTTTGGGATTATTCTCCTTTGCACTGACTTGTTCCTCTCTTCTATTCTCTGTTCCTCTGGCTCCGTATTCTCTCTTTCATTTAAAAAATAGATTCATTTGCAAATATTTTCTCCCATTCTGAGGGTTGTCTTTTCATTTTGTTTATGGTTTCCTTTGCTGTGCAAAAGCTTTTAAGTTTAATTAGGCCCTATTTGTTTATTTTTGTTTTTATTTTCATTACTCTAGGAGGTGGATTGAAAAAGATCTTGCTGCATTTTATGTCAAAGAGTGTTCAACCTATGTTTTCCTCTAAGATTTTTATAGTGGCTGGCCTTACATTTAGTCTCTAATCCATTTTATTTTTGTGCATGGTGTTAGGGAGTGTTCTAATTTCATTCTTTTCCATGTAGCTGTCCAATTTTCCTAGCACCACTTATTGAAGTGACTGTCTTTTCTCCATTGTATATTCTTCCCTCCTTTGTTATAGATTAGGTGATCATAGGTGTATGAGATTATCTCTGGACTTTCTATCCTGTTCCATTGATCTATATTTCTGTTTTTGTGCCAGTACCATACTCTCTGATTACTGTAGCTTTGGAGTATAGTCTGAAGTAAGGGCACCTGATTCCTCCAGCTCTGTTTTTCTTTCTCAAGATTGCTTTGGCTATTCAGGGTCTTTTGTGTTTCCATACAAATTGTAAATTTTTTTGTTCTAATTTTGTGAAAAATGCCATTGGTAATTTGATAGAGATTGCAATGAATCTGTAGATTGCTTTGGGTGGTGTAGTCATTTTCACAATAGTGATTCTTCCAATCCAAGAACATGGTATATCTCTCCATCTGTTTGTGTCATCATTGATTTTTTTCATCAGTATCTTATAGTTTTCTCAGTACAGGTCTTTTGCCTCCTTAGGTAGGTTTATTTCTGCCTAGGATATTTTATTATTTTATTCTTTTTGATGAGATGGTAAATGGGATTGTTCTCTTGATTTCTCTTTCTGATTTTCATTGTTAGTGTATAGATATGCAAGAGATTTCTGTGTATTAATTTTGAATACTGCAAATTTACCAAATTCATTGGTGAATTCTAGTAGTTTTCTGGTATTAACTTTAGGGTTTTCTTTGTATAGTATCATGTCATCTGCAAACAGTGACAGTTTTACTTCTTCTTTTCCAATTTGGATTCCTTTTATTTCTTTTTCTTCTCTGATTGCCATGGTCAGGAATTCCAAAACTATGTTGAGTAATAGTGGTGAAAGGGGACATCCTTGTCTTGTTCCTGATCTTAGAGGAAATGCTTTTAGTTTTTCATCATTGAGAATGATGTTTGCTGTGAGTTTGTCATATATGGCTTTTACTATGTGGAGGTGGGTTCATTCTGTGCTCACTTTCTCGAGAGTTTTATCATAAAACGGTGTTGAATTTTGTCAAAAGCTTTTTCTGCATCTATTGAGATGATCATATGGTTTATATTCTTCAATCAGAATGGGAGAAAATATTTGCAAACAAAGCAACCAACAAGGGATTAATCTCCAAAATATACAAACAGATCATGAAGCTCAATATCAAAAAGACAAACAACCCAATCAAAAAATGGGTGGAAGACCTAAATAGACATTTCTCCAAAGAAGACATACAGATGACCAACAAACACATGAAAATATGCTCAACATCACTAATTATTAGAAAAATGAAAATCAAAACTACAATGAGGTATCACTTCACACTGGTCAGAATGGCCATCATCAAAAGATCTACAAATAAATGCCAGAGAGGGTGTGGAGAAAAGGGAACCCTCTTGCACTGTTGGTGGGAAGGTAAATTGATACAGCCACTATGGAGAACACTATGGAGGTTCCTTGAAAAACTAAAAATAGAGCTACCATATCATCCAGCAATCCCACTTCTGAGCATATATCCATAAAAATCCATAATTCAAAAAGATACATGCACCCCAATGTTCATTGCAGCTCTATTTACAATAGCTAAGACATGGAAGCAACCTAAATTTCCAGCAACAGAGGAATGGATAAAGAAGATATGGTACATATATATAATGATATAGTACTCAGCCTTAAAAAAGAATGAATTAATGCCATTTGCAACAACATGGATGGACCTAGAGACTGTCATACTGAGTGAAATAAGCCAGACAGAGAAAGAGAAATATCATATGATATTGTTTACATGTGGAATCTAAAAAACAAAAAAGGATACAAATAGACTTATCTACAAAACAGAAATAGAGTTACAGAAGTAGAGAACAAACTTATGGTCACCAAGGTGTAAGGGAGGGAGGGATAAATTGGAAGATTGGGATTGACATATACACACTACGTCCTATATATAAGATAGATAACTAATAAGGACCTCCTGTATAGCACAGGGAACACTACTCAAGACTCTGTAATGGCCTATATGGGAAAAGATTCTACAAAAGAGTGGATATATGTATATATATAACTGATTCATTTTGCTGTACACCTGAAACTAACACAACATTGTAAATAAACTATACTCCAATAAAATTTTTTTAAAAAGATGGATTCACACCAACGTTTGTTTGTCAGTGTTTTCACTGACTTCTGCTTCTCCTTTTCCTCCCCTCCTCCCACCATATTGAGGAGTAAAGGAAAAAGAAAAAAATGCTTCAGTAAAATTGACAAATATGCCAAATATACCAAAGTGATTTAAAGAACCATTAAAAAATTTATTCTATGTGCAAAAGCCAGGCAACATGACCACATATGTTTTCTAGGCTTTCCTTTTCAATTCCCAGATGAGCTCCTGTTTGCCTCAACTGAAATCACAACCTCAGGCAACTGAGATGTTGCCAGCAGTTTGCTATTGTTTTGGAAATGCCCTAGGGGTAGGCTTCAACTCCTCATGAGCTGAGCTTGGAATCAAATCAAATTGCCACCTTATGTGTGAGAATAGAAATTTACCAGGGAGCTACAAGTTTGAACAAATATTGACTATGCCCTAGAGATGATGCTTTTAACAGATCTCCAAAAGTGGTCAGATATCTGTTGTTCAAAGTGCTGCCTGATTTTGCTAACAGTAACACTGGAAGGGGTGGGACTAGCCCTAAGTTAAAATGTCCCAGACCCTGCTATTTTACCTAGGTTCAGTAATTTTCCAAGGATAGAAAATTTTCAGTTTATTCTATGGCTTTTTTTCAATTGCCAGATGTCCAAAATGGTTGGTTTTAGTTGTTTTGTTTTTACTTTTTTGTTTTATACAGAGGGCAAGTTCACCTACTCCTCATCCACCATTGCAGAACCGATTAAACATTATTTTTACATTTATCATTAATCTCTTCTATATGTTTGCTGATTTTTCATTTATTTTGTCTGTCAGTGATAGAAATGTGTTAAATCTCTTGCTATAATGATAGATTTGTTTCCTTTTCCTAGTTCTGTAATTTTCATATATTATGAATATAGTTATACCAGCTTTAATTTGATTATAATTTCCATAGCATATATTTTTCCATTCTCTCAGGTTTATGCATAATTAAGACACAATGTTTCATTACAACAGGTATCTAGATTTAAAAGTATTTATCTATTCTGACAATTTTTCTGTTTTAAGTGAAACATTTGGCTCATTTACATTTATTGTAGTTAAACTATCACATTTAGGTTATCTTTATCACCATTTTTTTGTGCTATTTGCACCTTTTTAAAAATTTTCTCTCCTTTCTTATCTTAATTTTCTTCATTTCTTTTTCTTTTTTAAAAAGTTTTCATACATTTCTCTCCATTAGTTTGAAGGTTATATACTTTATTTCTACTATTTTAGTATTTTGATGTGCACATTTAATTTATCATACCCACAATTTAATCTTCGTATTTTTCATGATCTGAAAAATATTACAAGAATTGTGAAACATTTCAACTAATAATTACTAGAAGTACATGGAACCGTTACCATTTTAGATCTGCATTGTCATTTTTAACTGAACATTATACTTTTGTCTTATACACTCAAATTTTGTTGAGGTTTATCCATAGGGTCACCACTTTCTTTTTCTTCATTAGTATATGCTTCTCAGATATTCCACCTAGAACTGCTTTCCTTCTGTCTGAACAATAATCTTAAACTTTCTACTCGTTGGTAGAAAATTGTATTTTTGTCTGAATAAATCTTTACTTTGTCCTTGTTACCAAAAAACTGTTTTGTCAGATATAGAATTCTAGATTGACAAGAATATTAATATATTGATAGTATCATTCTTGGTCATCTGGTTTCTATTATTTTTATTGAGAAGATAGCTATCAGTACAATTTTTAGACCTTGTAAGGTAGTCTTTCTTTTCTCCCTGGCTGCTTTAAAGATATTTTTCACTTTGATGTTATACTGATTAACTATGATGTATCTTGATGGGGATTTGTTTTTATTTCTCTTGATTAGGAATTTGGCTTCCTGAATCCATGATGTTGATGTCTTTTATAAATTCTTGAAAATCTTTGTTTTGAACTGAATTATGTCTCCCCAAATTCTTATGTTAAATCCCAACCCCCAAAGTGATGATATTTGGAGATGAGGCCTTTGGGAGGTAATTAGGCTTAGACAAGGCCATGAGGGTGAGGCACTCATGATGAGATTAGTATCTTTATATGAAAAGACACCAAAGATGTTTTCTTTATATCTCTCTCTGCCATGTAAGGACACAGCAAGAAAGTAGTTGTCTACAAGACAGGAAGAGAGCTCTCACCAGAAATCGAATTTGCTGGTGCATTAAAGCTTGGACGTCCCAGCTTTGGAATTGTGAGAAATAAACTTCCGTTTTTTTAAGCTATCCTATCAATAGTATTTTCTTACGGCAGCCCAAGCTGAGCAACACAATTGTAAATCATTAATTCTTCAAAAATTTCTTGGCTCAAAAATTTTCCTTCTGCTCTTCTATTTTTTATTTCTGTCTCACTCTGCTACTCTCCAGGTATTTTTTTTACCCAAATCTATCCTACAGTTAGTAATTTTTTAGTCACTAACCCTGTCCAATGTATTTATTTTAATTTTAAATTTTGGTTATATTAGTTTTCAGCTCTAGAATATTTGATTATTTTGTGAGTATAATTTGCAGTATACATCTGCATCTTTATTCCTATCCTGCCCCTAGGTTCATCAGAACCTTTTTTTTTTTTTTTTAAGATTCCATATATATGTGTTAGCATATGGTATTTGTTTTTCTCTTGCTGACTTTCTTCACTGTCTATGAGAGATTCTAGGTCCATCTACTTCTCTATAAATAATTCAATTTCATTTCTTTTTATGGATGAGTAATATTCTATTGTATATATGTGTCACATCTTCTTAATCCATTCATCTGTTGATGGACACTTAGGTTGCTTCCATGTCCTGGCTATTGTATATAGTGCAGCAATGAACATTGTGATACATGACTCTTTTTTTTTTTTTTTTTTTGACATCTTTATTGGAGTACAATTGCTTTACAATGCTGTGTTTCTGCTTTATAACAAAGTGAATCAGGTATACATATACATATATCCCCATATCTCTTCTTCCCTCTTGCATTTCCCTTCCTCCCACTGGCCCTATCCCACCCCTCTAGGTGGTCACAAAGCACTGAGCTGATCTCCCTGTGCTATGCAGCTGCTTCCCACTAGCTATAGGTTTTACATTTGGTAGTGTATATATGTTCATGCCACTCTCTCACTTTGTTCCAGCTGATCATTCCCCATCCCCGTGTCCTCAAGTCCATTCTCTACATCGGTGTCTTTATTCCTGTCCTGGCCCTAGGTTCTTCAGAACCATATATATATATATTTTTTTTTCAGATTCCATAAATATTTGTTAGCATATGGGTATTTGTTTTTCTCTTTCTGACTTACTTTGCTCTGTATGACAGACTCTAGGTCCATCCACCTCATTACAAATACCTCCATTTCATTTCTTTTTATGGCTGAGTAATATTCCATTGTATATATGTGCCACATCTTCTTTATCCATTCATCTGTCGATGGACACTTAGGTTGTTTCCATGTCCTGGCTATTGTAAATAGAGCTGGAATGAACATTGTGGTACATGACTCTTCTTGAATTATGGTTTTCTCAGGGTATATGCCCAGTAGTGGGATTGCTGGGTCATATGGTAGTTCTATTTTTAGTTTTTTAAGGAACCTCCATACTGTTCTCCATAGTGGCTGTATCAATTTACATTCCCACCAAGAGTGAAAGAGGGTTCCCTTTTCTCCACACCCTCTCCAGCATTTATTGTTTGTAGATTTTTTGATGATGGCCACTCTGACTGGTGTGACGTGATACCTCATTGTTGTTTTGATTTACATTTCTCTAATGATTAGTGATGTTGAACATCCTTTCATGTGTTTGTTGGCAATCTGTATGTCTTCTTTGGAGAAACGTCTATTTAGGTCTTCTGCCCATTTTTCGTTTGGGTTGTTTGTTTTTTTTCATATTGAGCTGCATAAGCTGCTTGTATATTTTGAAGATTAATCCTTTTTCTGTTGTTTTGTTTGCAAATGTTTTCTCCCATTCTGAGGGTTGTCTTTTCATCTTATTTATGGTTTCCTTTGCTGTGCAAAAGCTTTTAAGTTTCATTTGGTCCCATTTGTTAATTTCTGTTTTTATTTCCACTTCTCTAGGAGGTGGGTCAAAAAGGATCTTTCTGTGATTTATGTCATAAAGTGTTCTGCCTATGTTTTCCTCTAAGAGTTTGATACTGTCTGGCTTTACATTTAGGTCTTTAATCCATTTTGAAGTTATTTTTGTGTATGGAGTTAGGGAGTGTTTTAATTTCATTCTTTTACATGTAGCTGTCCAGTTTTCCCAGCACCACTTATTGAAGAGGCTGTCTTTTCTCCATTGTACATTCTCGCCTCCTTTATCAAAGGTAAGGTGACCATATGTGCGTGTGTTTATCTCTGGGCTTTCTATCCTGTTTCATTGATCTATATTTCTGTTTTTGTGCCAGTACCATACTGTCTTGATTATTGTAGGTTTGTAGTATAGTCTGAAGTCAGGGAGCCTGATTCCTCCAGCTCTGTTTTCCTTACTCAAGATTGTTGTGGCTATTCGGGGTACTTTGTGTTTCCATACAAATTGTGAAATTTTTTGTTCTAGTTCTGTGAAAAATGCCATTGGTAGTTTGATTGGGATTGCATTGAATCTGTAGATTGCTTTGGGTAGTATAGTCGTTTTCACAATGTTGATTCATCTAATCCAACAATATGTTATATCGCTCCATCTGTTTGTATCATCTTTAATTTCTTTCATCAGTCTCATAGTTTTCTGCATACAGGCTTTTTGTCTGCTTAGGTAGGATTATTTCTAGGCATTTTATTCTTCTTGCAGCAATGGTAAATGTGAGTGTTTCCTTAATTTCTCTTCCAGATTTTTCATCATTAGTGTATAGGAAAGCAAGAGATTTCTGTGCATTAATTTTGCATCCTGCTACGTTACCAAATCTACTGATTAGCTCTAGTAGTTTTCTGGTAGCATCTTTAGGATTCTCTATGTAGAGTATCATGTCATCTGCAAATAGTGACAGTTTTACTTTTCTTTTCTCATATGGACACATTTTATTTATTTTCTTCTCTGATTGCTCTGGCTAAAACTTCCAAGACTATGTTGAATAATAGTGGTGAGAGTGGACAAACTTGTCCTGTTCCTGATCTTTGTGGAAATGGTTTCAGTTTTTCACAATTGAGAACAATATTGGCTGTGGGTTTGTCATATATGGCCTTTATGATGTTGAGGTGGGTTCCCTCTATGCCTACTTTCTGGAGGATTTTTATCATAAATGGGTGTTGAATTTTGTCAAAAACTTTTTCCGCATCTATTGAGATTATCATATGGTTTTCATCCTTCAATTTGGCAGTATGGTGTATCACGTTGATTGATTTGCATATGGTGAAGAATCCTTGCATTCCTGTGATAAACCCCCTTAATCATGGTGTATGATCCTTTTAATGTGTTGTTGGATTCTGTTTGCTAGTATTTTGTTGAGGAGTTTTGCATCTATGTTCATCAGTGATATTGGCCTATAATTTTCTTTTTTGTGACATCTTTGTCTGGTTTTGGAATCAGGGTGATGGTGGCCTCGTAGAATGAATTTGAGAGTGTTCCTCCCTCTGCTATATTTTGGAAGCTTTTGAGAAGGATAGATGTTAGCTCTTCTTTAAATGTTTGGTAGAATTCAGCTGTGAAGCCATCTGGTCCTGGGCTTTTTTTTGTTGGAAGGTTTTTAATCACAGTTTCAATTTCAGTGCTTGTGATTGGTCTCTTCACATTTTCTATTTGTTCCTGGTTCAGTCTTGGAAGGTTGTACTTTTCTAAGCATTTGTCAATTTCTTCCAGGTTATCCATTTTATTGGCATATAGTTGTTTGTAGTAATCTGTCATGATCCTTTGTACTTCTGCAGTGTCAGTTGTTACTTCTCCTTTTTCATTTCTAATTCTGTTGATTTGAGTCTTTTACCTTTTTTTCTTGATGCTTCTGGCTAATAGTTTAACAATATTTTTATCTTCTAAAAGAACCAACTTTTAGTTTTATTGATCTCTGCTATTGTTTCGTTCATTTCTTTTTCATATATCTCTTATCTGCTCTTTATGATTTCTTTCCTTCTTTAACTTTGAGGTGTTTTTGTTCTTCTTTCTCTAATTGCTTTAGGTGTAAGTTTAGTTTGTTTATTTGAGATTTTTCTTGTTTCTTAGATAGGAGTTCATTGCTATAAACTTCCCTCTTTGAACTGCTTTTGATGCATCCCAAACTGCTTTTGCTGGACCCATAGTTTTCATTTGCATTTGTTTCTAGTTATTTTTTGATTTCCTCTTTGATTTCTTCAGTGATCTCTTGGTGATTTAGTAGCATACTGCTTCGCCTCCATGTGTTTGTATTTTTTACCATTTTTTTCCCTGTAATTTATATCTAGTCTCATAGTGTTGTTGTCTGAAAAGATACTTGATATGATTTCTATTTTCTTAAATTTACCAAGGCTTGATTTGTGACCCAGGATATGATCTATCCTGGAAAATGTTCCATGAGCACTTGAGAAGAAGTGTATTCTGTTGTTTTTGGATGGAGTGTCCTATAAATATTAATTAAGTCCATCTTGTTTAATGTATCATTTAAAGCTTGTGTTTTCGTATTTATTTTCATTTTGGATGCTCCGTCCATTGGTGAAAGTGGGGTGTTTAAGTCCCCTACTATGGTTGTGTTACTGTCAATTTCTCCTTTTATGGCTGTTTAAATTTGCCTTATGTATTGAGGTGCTCCTAAGTTGGGTTTATAAATATTTGCAATTGTTATATCTTCTTCTTGGATTGATCCCTTGATCATTATGTAGTGTCCTTCTTTGTCTCTTGTAATAGTCTTTGTTTTAAAGTCTATTTTGTCTGATATGAGAATGGCTCCTCCAGCTTTCTTTTGATTACCATTTGCATGGAATATCTTTTTCCATCTCTTCACTTTCAGTCTGTATGTGTCCCTATGTCTGAAGTGGGTTTCTTGTAGATAGCGTATGTACAGATCTTGTTTTTGTATCCATTCAACCAATATGTCTTTTGGTTGGAACATTTAATCCATTTACATTTAAGGTAGTTGTCAATGTGTATGTTCCTATTACCATTTTCTTAATTTTGGGGGGTTTGTTTTTGTAGGTCTTTTCCTTCTCTCCTGTTTCCTGCCTAGAGAAGTTCCTTTATCATTCCTTGTAAAGCTTGTTTTTGTGGTGCTGAATACTCTTAACTTTTACTTGTCTGTAAAGGTTTTAATTTCTCCATTGAATCTGAATGAGATCTTTGCTGGGTAGAGTAATCTTGATTGTAGGTTTTTTCCTTTTCATCATTTTAAATATATCTTGGCACTCCCTTCTGATTTGTAGAATTTCTGCTGAAAGTTCAGTTGTTAACCTTATGGGGATTCCCTTGTATGTTATTAGCTGTTTTTCCCTTGCTGCTGTTAATAGATTTTTTGTATTTAATTTTTGATAGTTTTATTAATATGTGTCTTGGAATGTTTCTCCTTGGATTTATCCTATATGGGAGTCGCTGCACTTCCTGGACTTGATTGTCTATTTCCTTTACTATATTAAGGATGTTTTCAACTACAATCTCTTCAAATATTTTCTCAGTCTCTCTCTTTCTCTCTTCTTCTTCTGGGGCCCCATAATTCGAATGTTGGTGCGTTTAATGTTGTCCCAGATGTGTGTGAGTCTGTCCTCAATTCTTCTCATTATTTTTTTTTATTCTGCTCTGTGACAGTTATTTCCACTATTTTATATTCTAGGTCACTTATCTGTTCTTTTGCCTCAATATTCTGCTATTGATTCATTCTAGAGAATTTTTAATTTCATTTATTGTGTTTTTCATAATTGTTTGTTTGCTCTTTAGTTCTTCTAGGTCCTTAAATGTTTCTTGTATTTTCTCCATTCTATTTCCAAGATTTTGGATCATATTTACTATCATTACTCTGAATCCTTTTTCAGGTAAACTGCCTATTTACTCTTTATTTGTTAGGTCTGTTAGGTTTTTACTTTGCTCCTTCATCTGTTTCATATTTCTCTGTCTTCTCATTTTGTTTAACTTATTGTGTTTGTGGTCTCCTTTTTGCAGGCTACTGATTTGTAGTTCCTGTTGTTTTTGGTGTCTGCCCCCAGTGGGTGAGGTTGGTTCAGTGGCTTGTGTAAGCCTCCTGGTGGAAGAGACTGGTGCCTGTGTTCTGTTGGGTGGGGCTGGATCTTGTATTTCTGGTGGGCAGTGTTGCATCCAGTCGTGTGTTTTAGGGTGTCTATGAACTTAGTATGATTTTAGGCAGCCTCTCTGCTAATGGGTGGGGTTGTTTTCCTGTCTTGCTAATTGTTTGTCATGGGGTGTCCAGCACTGGAATTTGCTCAACGTTGGGTGGAGCTGGGTCTTAGTGTTGAGACAGAGATCTCTGGGAGACCTCTCCCTGATTTATTTACATGGGGCCGGGAAGTCTCTGTTGGTCCAATGTCCTGGACTCAGCTCTCCCACCTCAGAGGCTCAGGCCTGACACCTGGCTGGAGCACCAAGACCCTGTCAGCCACAACGCTCAGAAGAAATGGAAGAAAAAAAAGCAAGAAAAATAAAATAAAGTAAATAAAAAGAAAAATAATAAAATTTTTTAAATATTAAAAATAAAAAAAATTAAAGTAGAAAGCAATCAAACCAATAAAGCAATCCACCAATGATAACAAGCACTAAAAACTAAAATAAAATAAACATAAATATCAGAAACAAATCAGTTCCAGACAGCAAACCTCAAGGCTACATATGCTCCCACAGTCCACTGCTTCAATTTTGACAACATTTGTTGTCTATTTAGGTATTCCACAGATGCAGGGTTCATCAAGTTAATTGTGGGGATTTAATCCGCTCCTCCTGATGCTGCACGATGAAATGTCCCTTTCTATTGTTTGTTCGCACAGCTCCTGGTATTCAGCTTTGGTTTTGGCCCTGCCCCTGAGTGTAGGTCGCCCTCTGGCATCTCTTCCCCATCAAGACAGGAGTGGCGTTAAAGCAGTGGCTGATTAGGGCTCTCTTTCTTTATCAGGCTGGGGAGAGGGAGGTGTACAGTAGTCATAAATGGAATGAGGGGCAAGCCTGCAGCAGCCAAGTCCAGTATGACACTGCAACAGCCTGAGGCACACCATGTGTTCTCCTGGGGAAGTTGTCCCTGGATCTTGGAACCCTGGCAGTGGCATGCAGCACAGGCTCCTGGGAGGCGGGGGGTGGGTAGTAACCTGTGTTTACACACAGGATTCTTGGTGTCTGTAGCAGCAGTATTACATTTCATGCCCAAATCTGGGGGCCAAGCTGATAGCCATGGCTAGTGCCAGTCTCTGTAGCTCACTTAGGTGGTGCTCTGCCTTCTGTAGGCACTCGAGGAAGGAATCCCCTCTCCTCATGCACCCTGAAACAATGGTGTCTTGCCTCTTTGTCAGGTCCAGACTTTTTCCCTGACTCCCTCCCACCTAGTTGTGGGGCACTAGATCCCTTCAGGCTGTCTTCACACAGCCAACTCCAGTCCTCTCCCTGGGATCTGAACTCTGAAACCAGAGCCTCACCTCCCAGCCCACACCCACCCAGGGGATGAGCAGACAAGCCTCTTAGGCTGGTGAGTGCTGGTCAGCACTGACCCTCTGTGCAGGAATCTCTCTTCTTTGCCCTCTGCACCCCTGTTGCTGGGGTCTCCTCCATGGCTCCAAAGCTTCCCCCCTGCCCAAACTCTGTCTCCAGCAGTGAAGGAGCTTCCTAGTGTGTGAAAACTTTTCCTCCTTCACAGCTCCCTCCTAAAGGTGCAGGTCCCATCCCTATTCTTTTGTCTCTGCCTTTTCTTCTTTCTTTTGCCCTACCCAGGCATGTGGGGATTTTTTTGCCTTTTGGGAGGTCTGAGGTCTTCTGCCAGCATTCAGTAGGTGTTCAGCGGTAATTGTTCCACATGTAGATGTATTTTTGATGTACTTGTGGAGAGGAAGGTGATCTCCACATCTTACTCCTCAACCATCTTGAAGGTCCCCTTCTAATTTTTACTATTTTCTTTCTTCTGATTGCTTTTTTCCCTTCTTTTTCTAAGTTCTTGAGATGGGAGCTTAGATTATTGATTCTAACTTTTCCTCTTTTGTAAGGTATGCATCTAGTACTATTTCTTTTCTTTTCAGCTCTGCTTTAGCTGCGCACCACAGGTTGTGACACATTGTATTTTCATTTTTCTGTTCCATATACTTTAGAATATTGATTTAGAGCTCCTTTTGGAGCCATGATTGTTTAGAAGTGTTTTTTTGTTTTGTTTCCAAGTATTTACAAATTTTTCTGTTATCTTTATCGGCTTCTAGTTTGATTCCATTGTTGATGGGAACATACTCTATATGACTTTTTAAAAAAATTATTCAAGTTTTTAATGGCCCTGAATATTATCTATCTTGGCATATTTTCTGTTATCATTTGAAAAGAATGTGTTGTTCAGTAGAGTGATTATATTTCATGTGATTATTGATATATTGAGACACAAGTCTTCCATTTAATTTTGTTTTCTATTTGTTCTCTCTCTTTTTTTTTTTTCAATGTTTTCTTTTTTAATGCCTTCCTTTCAATTACATAAACATTTCTTTGGATTCCATTTAGATTTCCCTATACTGTTTTGAGGGTTATCTCTTACAGTGTTTAATAGAGGTATTATATTTTATATATACCATATCACAGTCTACTGGTGTCACCGTCTTACCAGTTTAAGTATAGAAACCCTACTTCCTTCATGTTTCTTTACTCTCCTCATTTACAATATAGTTTCTTAAATATTTTCTCAACATACACTAAGAACAACATCAGATGATGTTATAATTTTTTTGCATCAAGCATCAAAAACAATTTTAAAAACTCAAGAGAAGTCAGATCTACTATATTTACCCATATTTTTGTTCTTTCTTCCTTCTTGATATGTCCAAGGCTCCTTTTTTTATTGTTTCCTCTCTGTTTAGAGATAGCCTTTAGCCATTCTTTTAAAGTAATTCTGTTGGTGACAAATCTTAATTGTTCTTCATCTGAGAGTTTCTTGATTTCTTCTTCATTCCTGATGGATATTTTCTAGAGTGGCATGGACTAATATATACTAACAAGTGTAAAATAGATAACTAGTGGGAAGCAGCCGCATAGCACAGGGAGATCAGCTCGGTGCTTTGTGACCACCTAGAGGGGTGGGATAGGGAAGATGGGAGGGAACGCAAGAGGGAGGTGATATGAGATATATGTATATGTATAACTGATTCACTTTGTTATAAAACAGAAACTAACACACCACTGTAAACCAATTATACTCCAATAAAGATGTTAAAAAAAAAAAAAAAAAGGATTCCAGAGTGTCCATTCTTTTCTTTCAGCACCTGAAAAATATTGTGCCTTTCCTTCTGGTTTCCATAGTTTCTAATGAGAAACCTACTGTCATACAAATGTTTTTTATTTGTAGATAAGGTGTCATTTTTCTCTTATTGCTTTAGAAAAATTTTATTTTCTTTAGCTTTCCGAATTTTGACTGTAATGTGTTTTGGTGTGGATTTCTTTGTGCACATCCTGTTTGCATTTGCTCATTTTCTGAAATTTGTCCATTTATATCTGTTGTCAAATTTGGAGAGTTTCACATTATTTATTAAAGAACCTTTTCAGCCCCAATCTCTATCTTCTTCTTTGATTCCAAGATACATCCATGTTAGAGTTTTTAATATAGTTCCACAGGTCCCTGAGGTGCTATCAATATTTTTCATGCTATTTTCTCTCTTTCTTTTGTTCTTTAATTTCTTAATTTCTATTACTCTTTTCTCCAGTTCACTGATATATTTTTCTCTGCCTCTCTATTCTGCTGTTGTGTTCATCTACTGAATTTTCTATTTTGATTATTATATTTTTCAGTTTTATAATATCTGTTCAGTTCTATTTATCTTCTATTTCTTTGATTTTCTATTTCTGGGCTGACATTTTTTTTTCTGATTTACTGCAAGCATGTTTGTAATTTCTCATTGAGATATTTTTACCATAGTGCTTTAATATATTTTCAGATAATTCTAAGACCTCTGTCATTTCAGTGTTATATCTATTAATTTTTTTTCCAACCAGTTTGAGATCTAGCAGGTTCTTAGAATGAGGAGTGATTTTCAGTTGAATCCTGATCATTTTTGCATTATGTCATGAAACTTTTGATCTTTTTTACATTCTGTTTTAGCTGACTTTTTCTGACACCACTCTGGCAATGAAGAAAATTGCCATCTCATTATTAACAGGAGGAGATAGCAGCTCAGATTCTCCAGTTGGATACTGAGGACACTT
Organism: Balaenoptera borealis; assembly: GCF_965194805.1. Lineage (NCBI taxonomy): Eukaryota > Metazoa > Chordata > Mammalia > Artiodactyla > Balaenopteridae > Balaenoptera > Balaenoptera borealis. The sequence goes on from NC_138871.1 coordinate 18,869,058, forward strand.
AAGGGGAGGGTATTCCTCATTACTGTTGAGTGGGAGTGAGAGTTCTGGCTGCATGCGGTCTCCACTGACACTGTGGTTAAGTTGACCTCATAATTGCTGGGCAAGGATGAAAGTCCTCACTCTCCACTAGGTCTCCTGTGACATCACTCCACTGGGAATGAATGTGGTCCTTGTTACTGATGTGAGTGTAAGTCTAAGCATCCATATGGTTTCTACTGACCCTCAGTGTGTGTGAGGTGGTTAGTGCCCAGCAGGAATGAAGGTCCTGACTTCCTACTCTGACCCCACTCAGAGCGATTTTGGCATACTTTATTAGAGTCTCCTAAGGGCAGAAACTTGGGCTTCCCATGTGATCTGTGTTGTCATGGATGCAGGTGAGACTGTAATAGGGAAGAACAAATCTAACTCCATATTAGATCTGTTCCTTTTACTTTAAACTTTGGGCTCTGTTTCCTGTGCTTAGTCATGCTGCCTTGTACATTTTGTAAAAGAATGTTGCCTATAGCCTGAAATATACAGATAGCCTATTCTCAGGCTCTGACCTTTGAAAGTCCATTCATATGGAGATAAAAATTTGCAGAACAAAAAGTGACATTTGTCTTGTTGGAGGTTTATAGGGATATCATAGCCTGACCTATGTGGACAGCTGCATGAACAGAAGATTCCTACACCATCATGCAACTTCTTCACCTTGCCTTTAAAAGTGCTTTGCTGAAACCCTTGGAGGAGTTCAGGGTTTTTTGAGCATGAGGCACCTGTCTCCTTGCATGGCCCTGCAATAAACCTTTCTCTGCTCCAAACTCTGACATTTTGGTTTGTTTGGCCTCACTGTATGTCAGGCACAGGAACTTATGTTAGGTAACAAGAGCACAGTTTTTTTCTGTGATGCTTGGCTGGAGTAGAGAAGATGTGGTCTAAGTGTTTTCTGTCTTGCTGAGCTACCATTTTCCTGGTTCTCGACTAGAGGGTTCAGACTTTTCTTTTTCCTTTTTTTTTTTTTCCTTTTTGGCCTTTGCCCATTAGTGTTTCTGGGTTGCTAGCTTCTTCTGCTCCAAGTCTGGGATGAGTGAGGCAAAAAGAAATATCAAGAAATTCACCACCATGTCATTCCTCAGGTTACAAGTTCCCTAGGAGGTCTCCCTTCTTTTCACTTTTCAGAGTCTTCTTATGTTGGGTTTATATATAATGCCCATAGATTTAATTGTACTAAGGAAAATGGGAAACATATATCCACTCAATTTTCCTGAAAGCAGAAGTTTCAGATTGAGTGTTTTATATATTTTATTTCCAATATTGAATTATTATGTCTCTTTTAAAAATACTTTTATAGGTTACCATTGAGTTTGTAATATACATCTTAAATAATCACAGTCCACCTTCAAATAATATTACCACCTCATGTATAGGATAAGGACATTATTAACACTTGACTCCAATCCCCTCCATCTCTTCTTTGCCAATATTATATCAATGTACTTTACCTTTTACATATTATATAAACATACTAGCTATTGATAATCTTTTACTTTAAGCAATCATTCTTTTGAACAATTAAAATACAAAAAATAATATTTTATTTACTTTAATTATGTCACTTAGAGCACTCTTCCATTTCTTTGTGTAGATGAAAGTTGCTCTTTGGTGTCATAGTCTTTCTGCCTAGAGAACTTCCTCTTAACATTTCTTAGAGAGCAAGGATGCTGGCAATGAATTTTTTCTGTTGTTTGTTTATCTGAAAAAATAGTATTTATCTTTTATATGTTAAAGGTATATTTGCTGGTGGAGAGGGTCCTCCCTCACCCTTTTTGGACTTTAAAGACATTACTCTGTTGTCTTCTGATTTTCATAATAATTTTAACAAACGTTACAAATAATTTTATTTGTAATTCGTATCTTCATTCCTCTATATAGGTGTCTTTTATCTCTGATTACCTTCCAGATTTTTTATCTTTAGTTTTCAAGAGTTTTCTTAGGATATATATAACTATGTGTATATGTGTGAATGTGTCTGGGTGGATGAGGGGAAGATTTATTTTGTTTAGTCTTATGTAAGATTTTTGGATCTCTTGCTTTGTATCTTCATCTCAGTTACAGTGTTTTTATGTCTACCGTTAATATATTATTTTTTATTATAGTTTCTATCTTTCTTCTGAAATCCCCCACCTGTCCGTTCATATTATACACTTTTCTACTAGTGCCTTTAACATATTAATCATAATTATTTATATTTCCCATCTTAATGTTTTAATATCAGTGTAATATTTGAATCTTACTCTGTTGATTTTGTCCTTTGCCAGTGTTTTGATTTTTCCCTATTCATTTGTATGTTTCATAATTTTTGGTTAAAAGAGATATAGTTTTGTAAGGCAGTAGAGACTGAGTTAAATTTTATTTATTCTTGGAGATGGGCTTTCCTCTCCTTCACATTCTCTGCATGGAGCACTGAGTAAATTTAGTTAAGAGTTGAGCTGAGTTTGGGCTTTTTTGTTATTATGGTTTTACTCAGTGCATCACCATTCTTCAAATTCTTCTAACATTACCTCTGTTTAGGGTAAGGGCTAGAGGATTATTTGTAATGTCTTTTCAATTCTCCATTTAAATTTTCTCTTTGCTCCTTTATCACAAATAGGATATCACTTTAAGCTCCTGGTCCTTTCCAAACAGTATTTTGGATTGCTTTTACTTGTTCTTTTCACACTTGCTAGCTTTTAGGGTGGCCTGAATGAGAGGGTCTTCACTCTTGTTCTGGTTCAGCCTCAGTCTTAGGTGGATGATATATCCCTAAGTAGCATGTGTAGGTCTTTCTCAGTGATCCTGCCCTGCCCCTAGTGGTAGGGGATCTTTAACAATCTGGCCGTCTGGCCCTAGGATGTTTTATCTGCCCCTTCCCCAAGGAAAGAAGCAGTTTTGTTTGTTTGTCTGTTTTCCTTTCACCAGTGTTGATAGATATTTATCTGTGCCCTGACTGTGACAGACTTCACTGTCCTTCTCCCAGCTGATTAAGACTTTTCTTCTGTAGAGATACAGGGAAGAAGTATCCAGGCAAGGTTTCAAGCCTTCCCCACAGCAGCCACTGTTCCCTTTCCTAAGGTCTTCACCATAAGAGATGCTCTTTGTAGTCTCTTGCCCTGCCCCCAACATTTCTCATGAGTAACTAGTGATGTCAGTGGAGAAGAGCATATGAGTTGGAGTGAACTTCTCTTGAGCTTGGAGTTTCCAGGATTTCTATACTTTCATGCTAACCCAGAGTCAGCCTTCAGCTATTGGTTTACATTTATTAAAAATTATTCTTAATGACTTGTATGATGATTTGTGTCTTCCTTAGAAAACTGTCGACTGAAAAAATGCACCACCTAAAAGTTGAGAATTATGCTTTATTAGGCAGACTTACTGAGGACTTAAGCCTGGATACAGCCTCTCATATAGCTCTGAAGGGCTGTTCCAAATAGGTAAGGGGAGGGCCAGGATATATAGGAGTTTTTTCAGAAACAAACAAACAAAAAACAAAACAAAACAAAAACAGGTAGTTGGACATCAAAAGCTTACTGCTAATTAAGGAAAACCCAGACATCTCAAGGTAATGAATTTAGCACTTTTCTATATATGGGAAGATGCAAGAGTCTGGGCTCATTGAAATCATTCTTTTGATACGTGCCTTAACTATCTAGGACCAGTGTCCCTTTTTTTTTTTTTTCATCCTGAATTTCCCTCAGAGTTTATCATCTGAGCTGCTACAGTGGCTGGTGGCTTTATGACCATGACATCCTTTGTTTACTGAAATGCCAGGTGGCATTCTTTGTCCACATAAGGAAGCACTAATATTCACACTATTCTTGGAAGAGTGTCATTTGGATATTTGGGTTAGTTGATTTCTCTGTAAATTCAGCTCTCTGATATGTTCCAGAAGGTTGTGATTTTGTAGATTACCCAACTTTTTGTTTTTGTTTTAACGATGGGAGTGAAGGTCCTTCCAACTTCCATATCCTAAGACAAAGTTGAAAGTTACAGTGACATTTTAAAGTAAATTGTACAATGGTATGTGTAGCTCTAAAATATAAAGGTATACTCTAGCCAAAATTTAGAATTACAAGTAACTAAATATGAGTATAAAGATAATTCAGCCCTTAGTGTCTGAAATGTTATGTGAAGTTTAATGAATATGGAATAGTATGCTTTAGATCATTCCAGAACAACCACATTAATTAAGTGAATGCTACATATATCAAAGCTCTAAAACAATCTCAGAAGAGGAAACTTACACTATACAAGGTGTATAAAGCTCTTCCAGTGTCTTTCTGAATAGCAGGGAAAGAGGAAATCAAAAAGGGTTTGCGGGCTTTGGAAGAATAAGCTGTCTCTAATTGCTAGCTAAATTCCTGAAATTAAATGAAATATGTGTAAGTTATGTACAAAGATAAAAGATAGAACTTACTTCCTAGAATCTTCTCTACTTGGGGGCTTTCATTTACAGCTCTCCCTTACAAAATGTTCCCGTAAACTTCAGGGATTATTGTATCTACAGACACAAGTAGAAAAGCTATTTGGGGTTCACTTTCATAACCCTGGGTGTTTTAGAATTTCTTCTAACTGAAGCAGTGTTTTTAGTCTAGCAAAAGAGATATAGTGCAATTATATCCTCAAATATTTCTAAAATAAGTGAATTTTATAAAAGGAGGATAAAATGAGTCACATTTCCAATAAAACACTGACCAATCCCAGATTTTAAATAATAGTTAACATTATAAATGTTTTCTTTCAAAATCAGCCTGCACATATCCTTGAAAAATTCTTGCCCTCAGAGTTATCTAGATATTATTACAAGAAAACAGAAAAGAAGAGTGGAGGAAGACTGCTGAAACCTTTACTTTCTTTTTGATTTATCTTTGAGAGAAGCAGCTATTTTTATCTTGCTGATTTATTTGTGAGACATAAGAAAGAAGCCTGTAGTGGAACATTCTTCTGAACTGGATATGTGCATCAAGGAAAACCAAAAGGGACGCTTTGGTTAAAATAAAAGCCGACCCTACTAGTGCCCTGATTGTGAATCATGGTTTTTGTGATAGATGTTGTTGTTTGAAATGATTTCCTTTGTTGATTAGCATTCATTCTCACCTGTTCTATACTGCCTGGTCCCTGATGAGCTGACCCTGAGAATAAAGGTGTTTTTGTGAAATTTTCAATTCTGTTCCCTGCCACTTGGAGTTCAAAGTTTGTCTGAACTCCATGAGCTTTCTTGATTCACATGTAACTTTTGGGCCTTTGAAATTTACCCAGTAAGAAAAGAACAAGGTTGTGGCCAGTATTAGGTGAAAATCCTAGGATAATTTTGAGATCTTGTAAAACCCATTGTATACAACATATGTCACAAACGTAACAGGAAGAACCCCATCTGATATCCATGACCCCTGGAGGTTGCTCTATCTGATAGGGATAGAGTAGGATAAAATGATAGGGATAGAGTAGGATTATCAAATAGTTAGATCAGAAATCCCATTAGGGGATTGTAGATAGAAAGGGAACTTTAAGGGGCTTTGGGAGACCACAGGAAGTTAATGATCACTCAAGAAAGCAGGTTTGCTTAACCACAAAACCAAGCAGGCTTGTTTAGTAACAAAACCATGCAACAGAAGCATAAGAGGAGGCCTCAAAACAATAAAACAATGGTGGAATGAGACCCACATTCTGCCCAGTGAGCTCAGTAAGATAATGACCCCCTAGGACATGTTCTCTGCACGCATAAAAAAAACAATAATTTATGGAAACATGACACTTCAAAGTGAAAGACCCTCATTGTACTGAGACCTGAAATAATTTTTCCACAGTGCCATGACAGTCCCAGCTTTACCACGTAGGGACAAGAAAACTCCCCTGCCCAACCTGGAGGAGGAACTGATGATGGAAGTGTGACATCTACTCCAGAATGAGGAAGAAGGTGGTCTTTTCCCCCTCCCCATTTTTCCTTTGATTATAAAAATGTAACCCACTAAGTACTCGGGGCAGCACAACACTCACTTGCCTGCTTGTAAGCCTCACAAGCATCCTATCCTAATAAATCGCTTCTTATCTATTACTTTGCCTCTTGCTACATTCTTTCTGTGCTGAGATATAAAGGACTGGAGTTCCTTGGAGCCCCCTGAAATGCCACCTAGCAGTTTCACGTCCACAGTCCAGAATGTATTAAAGAAAAATACATCTCTTATTTATATGTCTTTGCTGATTGGTTCTTTATAAGTCTAAGTATTCTGAACTTGAATAGATTAATTTCTTATTTAGTAAAGCACCTCAATGAGTTTCAAGGTATGCAGATAATGGCCTTGTCTAGAGAAAGAGAACTGTTCTACTAAATAGGTTAACAAGGTTATGTAGCTCTTTAACACCTGAGGGAAGAGGATAGAGGGAATCTAATAATATTATGAGAGGTTGGGCCTAAGGAGTAAATATGTCTGAAGTACTTTTATGAAGAGAGAGGTCTACTATTAAATTGGGGGGTTTACCTTATCGTGTACTGTTACACAATTCCCCCACCCCCATTACCCCTAAATCTTCAATAATTATCTGCTATACAATGTTATGTGCTGTAATATTTGATTAGATAAAGGAAAGGAAGACCATATTAATGGAAGAATAAAGCACAATGGTGAGAGACACTACATACAGGAGCTAAATAAACAGGCAAACTTAAGGGGTTGTGCTTCAGCCTCTGGTTCTCTTCTTTGACAGACAAAAAAAAAAAAAAAAGAGACTATTGGATGGATAGCTGATGCTCATGCTCAGAATCACACAGCATATCAGTTTTCTTACAATATTTAAGGGCAGTAAGAATGGAAAGGATTATTAATAGCCGGACACTAACAGTTGTGGCAAATTCAAATGTCCCTAAAATATATGGAATCCAAATGAAAGGTGAGTAACATATCTAGGGATTAAATGGGTCAAAGTAGAAATTTGCTGGGCTAACAAGGCAGCATGAAGTTTACATATGCTCAAATTTTTACTGATTTACAATTGTGGTAGGTATTGTTTTTGGTCACCAATATTTCCAGTTGTCTTCCTTACAGGAACAAATGGAAATTTCAATGTCCCATCTTCTTGATGTTGATCTTATCTAAATGACTTAATTTGGTAAACAAAATTTAATAAGCGAAATGTGTAAGTTCAGGTATAAGCATTCTCTTTCCCTGTTTCCATGAGCCAGGAAGTAAATATTTATAAGGAAGTAAAATCTTGATTCTTCATATGAAGCTCTGGTAACCTGGAAAATGGCCTGAAGCCTTAGTATGGTTTACATAAGCAAGAAATCAATCTTTGCTGTTTTAAGCCACTACTATTTTGAGATTGTTAGTAGGGCAAAATCTTGACTAAAACATCATCATATGCACTTGCATTAAGCTTGTTTTTAGAGATGTCTTAATGTAGTTGTATGATGCAGTTAACTTATCTTAGGCTTTGAAGAACTTCTTTCTCGAGCATTTGTAAACTTGTTTGAGAATTCCATTATTTGCAGAGAGTATCATTTACGTATGCTTAATCTTCCTCACAAAACATCAAGCCATTAGCATCATTTAAGACATAGGTCAATTCTTAAACCAATGGTCTCTCAATGCAAGTCTGTGGCACTTGAGGCACGTCTTTTTTTGAGGTATATCTCAAGTGATCTATTACTAATTATTATTAAATGAATAAGTTCATGTATGGAGTAACATTTTGCAAACTAAAGTGGATTCAAGTTTACCATATAAAGGAAATTCTACATCTTACTTTCTAATATTGAGTTGAGGTGAAAGGTGTGAAAGTAAAGTTATTTCAAAGAGCCAACCTGGCTCTATCCATTGGACCACATTGCACATATGGTTGTCATCTTGTGTGTGTCATGATAAAAATAAATATGGAGGCGTTCTGTCACTGGTTGTAGAATACCAGAGGTGGAAGAGACCTTGCACAATTTAGTTACTGATTTTATATTATTTTCTCAACTGTGTTTTTGTAGTCACTTAAAGGCCATAGAATAGGCAAAATTAAATTTCTGCTGGGCAAGTGTCAAGCCCATTTCTTCCATTTCATACATTTTCACTTTTGTTTATATATAGGTCAGCTGCATAAACTTTAACCTTATAAAATGATTTTATGGTTGGGGGGGGGAATTCTACAAAACAATGAAAACTCCCCATGGGTCAACCCTCTTTCTTTAATGGATAAACAAGTTCAAAAAAACTGAAGAATTTGCTTAAACATAGAAAGTAAATTTTACAACTTGGACTTAAACTTAATTTCCTAGAACACCATTCAGTATTCTTTTTTTTTTTTTAATTTTCTATTTTTTTAATGCTATTCTTGTCTGCTTACATTCTTTTTATGTATGTATGTATGTATGTATGTATGTATGGCTTTGTTGGGTCTTCGTTTCTGTGCGAGGGCTTTCTTTAGTTGTGGCAAGCGGGGGCCACTCTTCATTGCGGTGTGGGGGCCACTCTTCATCGCGGTGCGCGGGCCTCTCACTATCGCGGCCTCTCGTTGCCGAGCACAGGCTCCAGACGCGTAGGCTCAGTTATTGTGGCTCACGGGCCGAGTTGCTCCGCGGCATGTGGGATCTTCCCAGACCAGGGCTCGAACCCGCGTCCCCTGCATCAGCAGGCAGACTCCCAACCACTGCGCCACCAGGGAAGCCCCAGTATTCTTTTAACCAAATAATATTTAGTTCAGTAACAGATAGCAAACTCATTTTGCCATTATTTTTGTTTCTCTTGTATTTGCTATGAATTTATCAAAACTAGGCTATTTATAACCATGATTATTAGATAAAAAAGCTTTCTTTTTAAATAAGTATTCTATCCCCGCATTTTCAGGTAAAAGAAAGCTTAATTATTCTTTTCTGACCTCTGGCCAAATAAATTTCAGGAAACATTTAGAGACAATGCAATGGAATAGAAAGAACCAGGGCATGGGAATGCACAGACATGAGTAAATACTGACTCCCCAGCTTCCCAGCTTGGCCACCTATGTTGTTAATTAAGATTTTTCAAAATAATTTTTTTTCATCTGAAAAGTAAGGAGAATAATATCTATGGCACAGATATGGAGTGAAGATGAGTCACATGGATCATCCAGCCGGGTGCCTTGGACAAATAGATGTCTATTTGTGAGTAGATATCTCACAAATACCAAAATTTCTCCTCTTGAAGTTTACCTTTGAAGATATCAACAAATAAATATATCACTACTTATTCAAAGGCAGAGTTGCATAGTGGTCAAGAGAAGTGGGTATAGGGCCAGCCTGCTGGGATTTGAATATGGCTTAAATATTTGCTTACCATTAGACCTTGCTCAAATTACTTAACCTTCGCTGTGCTTTAGTTTCTTTACCTGTAAAACAGGAATAATAAAAGTATCTACTGCATAGAGTGTTATGACAATTAAATCAACATATATATTGATTTAGATATTTTTGTAAAGGTTCAATTTAGAACATTTACAAAAATATTTGACACATATTAATTAATCAATAAATTATGGGTTTTGTGGTTGCTGTTGTTAAACATTCACAATGTGTACAGCCCTACACTGAGACCTGATGTAATATGAAAAAGTCAGATATACTTAACCAACTAGTAATATCAAAATAATTTTCTTTAAAATGTACAAATTTCTTATGAGGATAGACTGCTTTAAAACACTTTTGATACCTTGAAAATACCTTGTTGATAAGCTGGCATTTTTTAAATCTATTGATTATAATAAATATATTACCATCCAAATTCTGAGTTATGGCTGATATTAATGCAATAAAATTTGTTTTCTTTTAAAATATTTTGTTATTTAAGGTTCTAATGAATTCAACGTCTGCATGAGTCCAAATTTACCTAAATTAGCCTTCCTTGACAATTTTCTATAATTTAATAGACTCTTCACTGCAGAAAGAAACTCCAATTATTGAAGTTATATTGTGACCAAACACACAAATACACCCAAGAGGTGAGGATTTGCCAATGTGCTATCCATTCAGGTTAAATGATTTTGGGTTCCAGTCCAGTAAAATTCTGCTTGAAGCACAACTGGGTTGCCAATGTTCTCTCATATGATGAAGAATGAGTATCCCAGCAAACTCTCGTCTGAAAAACTAAATTAGAAATGAACTTTGAAGAAGAAAATTCCTCACTTTCACTTCTATAGAAAAATAAGATCTTAAAATGAATTAGAGTCTAGAAAGCAAATATTGATAAGGACCTTCTATGTATACAAGCAAGAATTGTTAGAAGCATTCATTCACTGAGTTTAAAATATAATGTTAACACTTTCAACCTAAAGGCCAATTTTATCTTTGATTTCTTGAAAATTATCATTGGAAGCAGTGATAGCATCCAATTATGGAGATGCCTTCCAACAGAGCACTATCAACCCCCACATGCACCCCTGATTTTGCCAAACTCATGCAAAATTTTATCATAAACTCATATCTGTTTCCTTTAGAATTTGTATTAACAAATAATGAAAAGAACAGCCCAGATTTAGAGTTTAATCTGTTTCCAAGGGTTAACTTTCTGTTGGAATCAGTGAAATTAAACAGGAAGGAAGAAAGGGAGGTAGAGAAAAGAAAACTCATTTGAGTAAATAGTAAACATAGAAAAAAGTGCATCAAAGTGAATTGTCAAGCAGGAGAAAAAGGTTTTTGAAGAACAGAGACATAATTAATTTAACCTGCAGTATCTGAGCATATCCCTCATGAAAAGTTAGCCATAAACAGGAGTGGGTCCACATTCTGATTATCATTTATGCCAGATAAAGATAAGTCCTCTTATATAAAGTATCCTTGTTGTCTTTCAATAGCTTGACATTCTACTTCAAAGGAGGAGAGGGGAAAAATACACAAAAGGATTAGTCCTCACAGGATCAGAGAAATGCAATCTGACAGAAAGTTAATGTATAAAATGTTTGGTATCATTCAGTTGATATCAGGCTAGAGAACAAAGAGCCAATTGCTTTCCAAGTATCCCAAACATTGGGCAACGGACCTGGATGGTGAGGCCATGGAGAAATGATCATTTGGGAAGAAATATTAATGGCTAACAAATCTTGAGTACCTACTTTTACCATGCACTGTACTTGGTACTTGATTTGTAATATAAGGAAAAATGTGTGCTTTGATGGAAAACTATGCATTATCTAGAACACATTTTTTAGTTTTCTGGTTCTGATTTTATGGGAGCTATTTTCCAACTTTCTGAGTTGTGGATAGCTTATAGTGATGAAAAATAGCTTCTGCACACAGACATTAATTTTTGCAGCAGAGGTTCAACTGACATCCTTAAAGTGGGAACACCTAGTTTGACCTCTATCTTTATATTTATTTCATTATTCCAGATCTATAAATATTTCTCTTTTTTTAATTCTTCTATAAATTGGTTGTAACATCTTACCTACTCACTCATTTAAGTAATGAGTTAAATAATACCTTTAACACGTGTTCATTTTTTATCTACATCGGAGTCATTTTTTGTGTGCATGACAATTAGCCTGAGATCAAAGAAAACTTAGACGTACACTTTTCCAGCCCCATCACCCTACAGGTAAGTAAACTAAGTCCCAAAGTGATTAAATGACTTTTGTGAAGTTGCATAGCTAGTTATTGGCAGAGCTAAGACCACAACCAAGTCCTTTTCCCATGCTGATTCCCTATCACAAAGTTACATGAATTAGCTTTTTTCTTTTTTTACTTAAGACTTTATGTTTTTAGAGCAGCTTTAGGTTCACAGCAAATTGAAGGGAAGGTTTATAAAAATACATTAATTAAATAAAAAGAGTTCTCATATATCTCCTGCCCCCCCACACATACATAGCATTATCAACATCCCCCACCAAAGTGGTACATTTGTTACAATTGGTGAGCGAATATTGACACATAATCACCCAAAGTCCATAGTTCACATTAGGATTCACTCTTGGTGCTGTGTATTCTATGGGTTTGGACAAATGTAAAATGAGGTGTATCAATCATTAGGGTATCATGCAGAGTATTTTCAATACCTTCAATATCTTCTGTGCTCTGCCTAGTCATACCCCTCTCCTCCACACACAGACATACATACAACCACTAGTAACCACTGATCTTTTCACTGTCTCCATATTTTTGCTCTTTCCTGAATGCTTTATAGTTGGAATGATACATTATGTAACCTTTTCAGATTGGCTTCTTGAATTTGCTTTTTAATTAGCTTTTTAAAGGCGGGGCGGGCTTCCCTGGTGGCGCAGTGGTTGAGAATCTGCCTGACAATGCAGGGGACACGGGTTCGAGCCTTGGTGTGGGAAGATCCCACATGCCGCGGAGCAACTGGGCCCATGAGCCACAATTACTGAGCCTGCGCGTCTAGAGCTGTGCTCCGCAACAAGAGAGGCCGCGATAGTGAGAAGCCCGCGCACCGCGATGAAGAGTGGCCCCCTGTTGCCACAACTAGAGAAAGCCCTCGCACAGAAACGAAGACTCAACACAGCCATAAATAAATAAATAAAGGCGGGACAGTTTATAGTCCCGAGAATGGGAGGATAATAAAAAAAAAAAATTCCTAGCAACCGAAGACTGGTGTGTCTAGGAGCACAGTATTTTGAGAGAGAAAGAAACATTTCTAACCATCTTTTCATGTCTGAAATAAATCTTTCAAGGTGACACCTAATTCACTTATATGTAACCTTAGGTCTGTGTATAGAGTAGAGAAAATGGCAAGACCTGAGATTTAACTGACAGTTTGGGAGTCACTGGGAACTAATAATTATGCTGGCTTCTCCTCCTGATTCCAAAGTGCAAACATGCTTTAAACAGATTGCCAGTTCCCCCAGGGAAGAGAGAAGGAAATGGCTGGATTAAAGTCAGAAAGCAGGGAGCCAAAAAAATCTAGTATTCATTACCATCCCCATCAATGAATATTTATCAAGCTCCCACAGAGAACCTAGTATCAAGGCTCAGGAGTTCAGAGAAGTAAATACAATTTAGAGCAGTAAAAGTTCTCCCTATCCAAGGCTGCCACATGGCAGTGGGGAAGAACCTGGGTGCCAAAGGAAGGGAGAGGAGAGAGCCAGGATAAAGAAGACTCTCTTTTCCTCCACTTTCAGAAAAGATTAAATCCTGTCCTTACATGGGGTTAATTTCTCATTTTTGCTTAATTACCTGAAACTAAAGTTATAGTCTTTTTTTTTTTTTTTTTTTTTTAATTTTTAAATTTTTTTTTTTTAGTCTTTTTTTTAAATATCCATATTCACTACATCTACCTTGCTGTCTTTTAGGAATTTTCAAGCACCTTCAGCCTCTCAGGTTTGGTGGTATTTTGACCTGTAATGTGAAGAATAACAAATTGTTGTATTGGTAGATATTCCTGTTAAGAGATTTCTTTATGTAGGTTTAACTCTCCAAGAAATGGCACTTCATAAGAAGACTCTCATGCCTAAACAAGATGGGGTAACTTTGTAAAAGGGTGGCATTTTGAAACTTATATGCAAATTCTCTTTGAATTATAAGTCGGTGTAATTTCTAGTACTGTTTTGAAAGCATCATTGGTTTACTTTTTTGTGGGAGGTCATGCCCATGAATGCCTACATGGCAGTCTTGATAAGAGTATCCAGTTATTTCATAAAGCAGCCTCTGTGACTCCTCCTCCAGAGGTACCTAATATAACAAGGTCAATTCAGTTCATGCTGATGCTGGAAACTTCTGGTACAACTGGTGTCCTTCTTCTGTGCAGACAAGGTGGATCTGGTGCTATCTGAATTACCAAGGCTTCTGAAGTGATGCTCCCCTCATCCATCATGCCAATCTCCTGTCATCAGCCTCAGCTGATGGGATAGCTGTTAACCTCCATCTCCCCGGGGCTAGACATTGTTCCCAGGAGAAAAGGAGGTAACACTGAAGTTTACTTTGATATTACTCAATCCTGGCAAGCCTGTCTTCTAAATGGAAGGACACACTCAATTTGAGGAGAAATAACTTGCTTTTGGTTTCATGAATGGAACTAGGAAACTAGAATTAAAACATTATTTACAAGGTCATTTTCCATGGAAATACTGCCCCAGAATGAAATGTGTGTATTTGGAGGATCTCTTTTATATCAGGGGTAGTGAGTAAAGAACATATTGTCACTGTGTGGTCCAAACCTCCTTTCAATTCTCTCTACTCTTTCTGTTTGCTCTGATTCTGTCTCCACCCTCACTTTCTATATTCTTTCTCTACACCAGGGTTTCTCCACTTTGGAACTATTGATAATTAGAACTAGATAATTGTTCATTGTGGGAGACTATCCTGTTTATTATGTTTAACATCTTTCCTGCCTTCTATCCACTAGAAGCTAGATGCACATCCCAAAGTTATGACAACCAACCAAAAACCATCTCCAGATGTTTCCAAATTTCCCCTGAGGGCAAAAATCTCTCTCAGAAGAGAATCACTAACCTCATCATGGATATATGTCTTCCAACTCTGCCATTACCAGCTGTGTGATCAAGGCCATGTAACTTCACATCTCTGGGCAACAATTTTAACATTTTAATATTTGTAGAATATTCTACATGTCATCCCCCTTCACTAAATCCTTTCTCTTTTCCAGGACTTAAGCTTTCCAGTGGGCCCAGTGCAGATTTTCTTCCACACCTCCCACCAGTGTATATACACTCCATACACTTTGCCTACATTCTAACCAAAGTTGAATTTCCTTTCCCATTGACATGGTTTTGCCTCCTTCTCTCAAAATTGCAGTAATATGTATTCCATAGACACTCGCTGAATTTTGGATAATAAATGAATGAGTTAAATTATAAAATACTGAATAACTTGTTGGATTAATGAAAAAATATATCAATAAATTTCATGGCATGAGATTCCTCCACGTGACTGAAGTATTGTTCGCTCTATAAAAGCAATTTTTTCCTCAAACTACTTCTGTTACCTACATCAGAGATTGACTGAATGAAAAGATTTTTAAGTTATGACCTCAGTTTTTTCTACAATGTTGTCTCCAAATTATCAAGGTACTCTTACTGCTGACTATAGCTAACGTCATCTAACGTTCACTCTCACTTATGCCTATGGCATATGATTCCCCAGGCCACTTGAGCCTGAGTATATAATAAAGAATTTGAATCAAATAATAATAGAAGCAAAAAGAAAATCATTTTGTTAAGACCTTACGAGTGCAAACACCGAAAGGATTGCCTAAAAAGTGCCATTTCTCTAATTCATCAAATTATTACCCTTGCCCAGCAGGGGTAATACACTGTGATTCATTTCCCTTTGCCTGTCCCTAGGGTTAGATTATCTTTTCCCTACAAAATATATTTCTGAAGAGTTTATGGAGGAGCAACTGGTGCTGTTGGGGCGTTTTAGCATAATTTCTAGCCATCCACAACTATCTATCCCATACAACTCACTGAGCTTTTATGTAACTGTATTTTCAGCTGATACATCATTTAAGTCAGAGAGTCATCACACATTGTAGCAAATATACAGTTTAAAAAATAAACCTTTTCTTTACAAGAATCCAATATAGGCTTGAACTATACATACTTGAAGTCTGCTTTCTATCTTGGGACCTTATGGTTTTAACAATTTAAACCCTAATAAGTCTCAAAGTTGAATAGTTTTGGAAGTTTTTGCCAGAGCAATCATAGAAGAAAAAGAAATAAAAGGAATCCAAATCAGAAAAGAAGAAGTAAAGCTGTCATTGTTTGCAGATGACATGATACTATACATAGAGAATCCTATAGGTGTTACCAGAAAACTACTAGAGGTAATCAATGAATTTGGTAAAGTAGCAGGATACAAAATGAATGCACATAAATCTCTTGCATTCCTATACACTAATGATGAAAAATATGAAAGAGAAATTAAGGAAACACTTCCATTTACCACTGCAACAAAAAGAATAAAATACCTAGGAATAAACCCACTTAAGGAGACAGAAGACCTGTATGCAGAAAACTATAAGACACTGATGAAAGAAATTAAAGATGATACAAGCAGACAGAAAGATATACCATGTTCTTGGATTGGAAAAATCAATATTGTGAAAATTACTATACTACCCAAATCGATCTACAGATTCAATGCAATCCCTATCAAATTATCAATAGCATTTTTTACAGAACTAGAACAAAAGATCTTACAATTTGTATGGAGACACAAAAGACCCCAAATAGCCAAAGCAGTCTTGAGGGAAAAAAACAGAGCTGGAGGAATCAGACTCCCTGACTTCAGACTACACTACAAAGCTACAGTAATCAAGACAATATAGTACTGGCACAAAAACAGAAACATAGATCAATGGAACAGGATAGAAAGCCCAGAGATAAACCCATGCACCTATGGTCAACTAATCTATGACAAAGGAGGCAAGGATATACAATGGAGAAAAGACAGCCTCTTCAATAAGTGGTGCTGGGAAAACTGGACAGCTACATGGAAAAGAATGAAATTAGAACACTCCCTAACACCATACACAAAAATAAACTCAAAATGGATTAAAGACCTAAATGTAAGGCCAGACACTATAAAACTCTTAGAGGAAAACATAGATAGAATGCTCTGTGACATAAATCACAGCAGGATCCTTTTTGACCCTGCTCCTAGAGAAATGGAAATAAAAACACAAATAAACAAATGAGACCTAGTGAAACTTAAAACCTTTTGCACAGCAAAGGAAACCATAAAGAAGACCAAGAGACAACCCTCAGAATGGGAGAAAATATTTGCAAATGAAGCAACTGACAAAGGATTAATCTCCAAAATTTACAAGCATCTCATACAGCTCAATATCAAATAAACACACAACTCAATATAAAAATGGGCAGAAGACCTAAATAGACATTTCTCCAAAGAAGATATACAGATTGCCAGAAAACACATGAATGAATGCTCAACATCACTAATCATTAGAGAAATGTAAACCAAAACTACAATGAGGTATCACCTCACACCAGTCAGAATAGCCATCATCAAAAAATCTACAAATAATAAATGCTGGAGAGGGTGTGGAAAAAAGGGAACACTCTTGCACTGTTGGTGGGAATGTAAATTGATACAGCCACTATGGAGAATAGTATGGAAGTTCCTTAAAAAATTAAAAATAGAACTACCATATGACCCAGCAATCCCACTACTGGACATATACCCTGAGAAAACCATAATTCAAAAAGAGTCATGTACCACAATGTTCATTCCAGCTCTATTTACAATAGCCAGGACATGGAAACAACCTAAGTGTCCATCGACAGATGAATGGATAAAGAAGATGTGGCACATATATACAATGTAATATTACTCAGCCATAAAAAGAAACGAATTTGAGTTATGTGTAGGGGAGTGGATGGACATAGAGTCTGTCATACAGAGTGAAGTAAGTCAGAAAGAGAAAAACCAATACCATACGTTAACACATATATATGGAATCTAAAGAAAAAAACAACAACAAAGGTTCTGAGGAACCTAGGGGCAGGACAGCAATAAAGATGTAGACGTAGAGAATGGACTTGAGGACACGGAGAGGGGGAGGCATAAGCCAGGATGAACTGAGTGGCATGGGCATATATACACTAACAAATGTAAAATAGATAGGTAGTTGGAAGTAGCCACATATCACAGGGAGATCAGCTCGGTGCTTTGTGACCACATAGAGGGGTGGGATAGGGAGGGTGGGAGCGAGACTCATGAATGAGGAGATATGGGGATATATGTATATGTATAGCTGATTCACCTTGTTATAAAGCAGAAACTAACACACCATTGTAAAGCAATTATACTCCAATAAAGATGTTAACATTTCTCTCTGTTAGGGCAAAAAAAAAAAAAAAAAAAAAAAAACTGGAGAAGGATGTTTAATGATAACAATTAATTACATTTACTAAAAAAAGTAATAATAAATTTCAGATTTGAATTATCAGATCCTACTCTGAGGGTCTTAAAATTCACAGACTTGGTTACCCATGTATAAACAACTCGTGCTTCTCAAGTATGTAAAAAGCTACATATAACAAAAAGAATGGATTCTTTTCTTAGGGGAAGGAAGATTAGCTCATCTTGACTTAGAGGAATGTTAAGTGCAACAAGATCAATGCTTAGATGAACATGAGAAGAACATCCACAGACAGAGGGTAGACTTGCTCAGCCTGGTCCTTTGCCTCATGACTTATGGTGCAAGGTCGGTGTAGGAAAGATTGCCTTTGAGAGGCTTGATGAACCACTGACACTGCAGAAGACCCTTGCTTATAGGAAATATGTCAACTGCATGTTCTTTTTTAGACAATATGGTTATCATCATCAGTATTATATTATTAGAGTATGTTAATGGTTTGAAGCATGAAAACATAGTATTATTGAAGTACAACTTGTGGGTGATCTATGCCATCATGTTTTATACTCAAGGAGGGTTCAATGGAAGAAAGTGACCTATAAACCATAATGTACTGTCTTTTAAAAAAAAAATAGTGTACATCTCACACAACTCGGTAAAAAGATTGATGAAGGTCACAGTGTGGATTTTGACACTGTGGAGTCAAAGTCTATTAATAATTCAGAATCTTTCCTACTTTCTTTTATGAGCCAAAGGACAAACAAGACACTATTAAAACACAAGCCATTACTAACATTCTATATCATTGGACACCATGAACCCAATAAACTGGTCTTGCTGCCCCTTGAATAAGAATTCAACCTTTGTTGTACCTCTCCCTTTGTTTAGAGTTCTCTTCCTCTAGAATCTCCACTGATGTCTTCCTTATTTTCTCCTGGTCTCTCTTCAAATTTCATTTTATCCCTGAAGCCTTATGTATCCATTCTATATAAAATAAGAATGCGCCCATCAAAGCCATTTCTGGCATTTCCTATCTCCTGATTCTGTTTCATTATTTTCCAAGGAAATAAAAATCACTGTATTACTTATTTGCTTGTTTTCCTGTCTTCCCCTAATGGAATGTTGCCTCCATGAAAGCAGGGAGTTTGTTCTGTTCTCTGTTGTGATCTTGAAGTGGCAACTTGAAGAGTGACTGATACATAATTAGGTACTTAATATGTATTTGTTGAAAAATTCAATTAGGTTATCAATTATTGAGTCAAATTAGAGCTGTCTCTTTCAAAGAATCAATCAAAACTGAGGAAGAAAATTTAGTAATTACAGATGTTACATTTTAAGATTTTCTACAAGATCCCCAGACTTAAAGTTAGAAGCCCAAATAATTTGATATGTTTTGATTGACTTACAGAGCATTTTTAAATTTGATGAAATATTTAATAAAATCAGGGAATTTCAGATAAAAGTAAGGATTTCTAGATTATTTTGAATATCTGAATCCCACCTTCTCATTTCCAAATGGAAAAGTTATCTGGAGCCAAACTGTGGCTTGTTCATTTGCCCAAGGTGTATGCTCTGGAGACCACCACAATCTACTGCCTTCTGTTTCTTTTATCTACTTCTAATTATGTTATCTGCCTGACTGCTGAAAGCATTTAAAGTTGCAATTTTTTGCACTAAGTATTTCTGAGTGCTTTGCCTAACCACTTAAGGAAATTAATGACTAATTATAGAAAAGGTGGATCATCACAACTAGAGTTGTTAATGGCCATCAACACACATTTAATACACAACTCTCACAAAACAAATAGCACTAGAGTACAGTGGATTGATCTGGGCCAGGTGGCGGACAGGGCTTCTCTGGTAGCAAGAACGTAAGTGAAATGGAGCCTGCCAGGCACTATTTAACACTTTTGCAGCTCATCTGCACCATGTCCATCTACCCTATTTAGCACCTCTTTAAAGTTGACACCGTGTATCACATATGAAAGTTGTTAAGAGAGTAAACCCTAAGAGTCCCCATCACAAGGAAGAATTGTATATATTCTCTATTTCTTTCTCTTTTTTTTAAACTTTTTTTTGGGGTTTATTTATTTATTTATTTATTTATTTATTTATGGCTGTGTTGGGTCTTCGTGTTTGTGCAAGGGCTTTCTCTAGTTGCAGCAAGTGGGGGCCACTCTTCATCGCGGTGCGCGGGCCTCTCATTATCGTGGCCTCTCTTGTTGCGGAGCACAGGCTCCAGACGTGCAGGTTTAGTAATTGTGGCTCACGGGCCTAGTTGCTCTGCGGCATGTGGGATCTTCCCAGACCAGGGCTCGAACCCGTGTCCCCTGCATTGGCAGGCAGATTCTCAACCACTGCACCACCAGGTAAGCCCTCTATTACTTTAATGCTGTATCTATATGAGATGACAGATGTTCACTAAACTTGTGGTAATCATTTTGTAATGTATGCAAATCAAATCTTTATGCTGTACACCTTAAACTTATACACTGCTGTATCTCAATTCTATCTCAATAAAAACTCAAAAGAGAAAAAAAAAAAAAGTTCAGACACCCAAACTCCAAACCCTGAATAGAGTTAGCATACAGCTCTTGCAGTGCTGACCAACAGTCTTTAACTATGACTATTCCTGTGACTTGCGTAGTGCCTTGAAAAGAAACATGACACAGGTTAAAAGGACATAGAATAAGTAGGGAGTAAGGAAAATTTCAAACTTATTAATTTGGTTAAGTTAAATGCTCTGCCTTGAGTGCCACACATATACAATAATAACTGCTACTTACTGAGAGCTCAGTACATACTATTCTAGCCGCTTTACACATATTAACTCATTTTATCTTTGTAACAATTCAATGAGAGGTTAATTAACTAGGTCAAGACCTACGGCTAGGAAATGAGAACCAGGATTTAAACCCAGATATTCTAACACTAGATATTGTGTTTTGAACCACCACATGCCAGAGCATAACTCACTAATGTATGTAAAGTTGTTTAAAAAAGTTTAATGTATATTTTAAAAACAGACTTTCCTATGTTCTCTTACAAATGGGGTTTGAAAGCTTGTTTGGAAGCTCGGGGGAGCATGATTACTCCTATAACCTTAACCGTTCGAACAGGTCCCCCTCTGTGAAGGAGGTCATCCTCTTTGACTGTGCACCCAGACTGAGGAGGGACTTGCATGGAGTAGTGAGAGAGGTAGGGGACACCTGCCTAGCCAGAGAGATCAGACAAATCTATGGGGTGACAGATGTCTCCTCACATCAGTATGTAAATTTCTTAGCATAGCTCCTAACACACAACTTGTCAATATAAGTTAGGTATTATATAAACTAGAAGGATGAAGTCACTGTGGCTTTCTTCTGTTTTTTTTCTTTTTCTTTCTTCTTTTTTTCGATATAGTCTCCTCTGTTCCATTCACAACACCCCAAAAGCAATGCTCTTGTTAAAATTCAAGACTCCTCCATTGGCATTTCCTAAACCAGTTGTTGAACCTGAATTTCTCTCCATCTGCTTCTAGCTCATATAACCAGGTTTCTATTTCATTTTGGTCTGTGTTCTAAATCCTCATCCAACAACCTGTCTAATACCCCAGCAACAGCTGCATCCCTGAATTGATCTTGCCAGACCCTTCAAAGGTCTGGAATCCTGCCCCCAGTACTTTGTGTTCCATTTGGTAAATGAAATTCTGTAACTGGTCCAAGCTCTGTTCTGTGATAAAATATGAAAGCCCAGAACACTACTAATGAAGCTAATGCAAAAACCCAGGGGTCCTACCTCCAAGCTGCTCTGAGTCAGTGGTTAAAATTATCTAAAATATCAAGTCTAATTTTCCTCCTCACATACTTATATATGACAAGTATCATAGAATGCTATGGATTTTAGATATTCTCCTTCAAATGAATATTGGACAACAGGAACATACAGATTTATTTCATAAGAGAATGTTCTTTGAATTATTCCATCATCTCCAAACTATGCCATTATATTTTTTGTACTTGATTTTTCTCACACAAAATTAAATTTATAGAAACCACAAGTTTATAAGTGTTTAAAGCACCTCTAGAAGAAACCAGCCAAACACTTTCTCCATTAATCACCTAGCTGTGAAATCAACAGGTGGTTCTCAGTTCCACTAGCTTTAAGTAACCTGGAGGAGTGAGTTGTCACAAAAGATGCCTTAGTGTGTGTGGTTATATGTCAAATCATAGCCAGGTCCCAGTTGATGATCTATGCAATTTAGGGGAATTCCAAAATGTGAGACTATAACCTTCACACTATAGGGACTAAACTGTTAAACAATAAAATCCCAGGAAGTTTTCAAGACAGCACATTTTATCCACTAGCAATGCAACCAGGGAAGTAAGGAATATTTTGAAACTGGACACAAGAAGGAATGAGCAAAGACATAGAGAGTTAGCACAATAGTGGATTAGGGGAGGAGAGAAATCAATGAAAGCCAGAGCCTTTGTTCACATGTTGTAATGTGAGTACAGTTCCGAGATGAGCATTTGGCAGAGTAAGAAGACTAAAGATTTTATAAAATAGATTGAGGAGAGTCAGTCAAAGTTCAGTTTGTCCTAAGAATTGTTCCCTGTTTGAATTCTCAGATGCTATGGGAAAATATCAGAAGGATATAGAGGCTGTAAGACTAGGGTCACAGTTTAGCAGCATTTGATTAAACAATTGTGATTAAGTAAGAAGTGAAGCAGTAATTGGTGGCTAAGCGCTTTCAAGTTCACAGTGGAGAAGGTATGGTCCTTAAGGAACATTCACAATTCACAAAGAGTATTTCTCAAAATTTAATAGCTTGAGAATATTTTTGAATCTGGGGACAGATTTTCTTTCAGTTCTTTTCCCCTTGTTTCTAAGAGAGTATATGGATAGAGAGGGAAATAAGGATATCCAGATCAGGATTTCCTTGGAATTTTAACCAAGAACTAGAGTTAAAGAAATTACAAGCTTTGAAACTTACCTGTGACAGCCATGACTGTGGATCACTGAGATCTTCCATCAAGAGACAATCTGATATGAGGAGAATTATTACCTGACATCCTGTAGCTGCCACACTTTCAGGATCCAACAGAGCATTTTCAATAAATGTACCCTACCCATGACTGCTCCCAACTAATAACCACACACAGTAGGAAAGCTAGAGGTGGGCAATCCCTGCCCAGAACAGGTCTTCTATGATGGAAAACTTTGTTCCGGGTGCTCCCCATCAGCCTGACCAAGTCTTTGTCTCCATACACAATCTTCCTTCCTTTCCTCTCTTCTTTTCCAGGGTCAGACTGCACTGTGATCTAAAGGCTCTGATGCCTGTTCCTGCTCCTTCTCTCCATTGTACTCAGAAGTGTTTTCCATAACGCATCTCTTGAACTTTTAATTGTCTTGCCATCTACCTTTTGGGAGATCCAAACTGGCAGTTACCTCATTTATAAAAATACTAAAAATAGATCTGAGGAAATATGTTTAACTAATGGACACATCTCCACTCCACATCCAAATTATTCCAGAGGTCATGGCACCACTACACAGAGGTAGACAAAGCAATCCACAGAAACCACAATGATCCACAGAGGTCTTTGAAAGCCTTGTCTGTCTTTCCTTAGAAGAAAGGAGACACCATAGCTCATATCCACACAAACAAGTGCTCTATTGTAATAGCCTGCCTTATGGGATTCTGAAATGGGGAACAAATTAATTTGGAACAAGTCAATGAAGATTGGCTATATTTTCAATCTTTTATCTTTTTTTGCATCTATGTTAAACACAGATACTAGAATATTATTGTCACTTTCTTTGGTGTACAAATGAATTGGTGACTGTTGTAGATACATTCAAGACCGTCTTTATTAATTTTTTGGAAGGCTAATTCCTTTTGTTCTTCTCAGTGGTTAAAATCTTTACATCCTAAGATTCGTTTAAATACAGAGCTGGAAAATCTGAAGAGGAAAGGTACACTACTTCCTACATGAAGTTGCAAGCATATAAATCCCAAAATCTGAAACTGAAAATTATAAATCCTAGTAGTAAACATTATAATATTTCTTGATCCTTCAGTAAATAATAAGACACTATCAAGGAGAGCTTACAGAATAAATGAACAAACATATTAACATTAATTGTGATGATTAATAGATATTATAGCAAGTAAAGTGAGATTAGATGCTTATCTAGCCATTTGGAGGAGATAAAAGGCTTTTTAAAAGAGTGTTTATTTGGAATTGAGATGGAATCTCAGAACCAAGGGAAAAGATCAAACAATAACCCAACATAGAATCTTATCAGACAACCTATGTCATGTTTCAATAGATTCCATTTACCCTTTGACCCATTATTATTGATATTCATTTTTTTTTTTTTTGAGGCAAGGAATAGCGACTTTATTTGCAAATCCAGCAGACCAAGAAGATGGCAGACTAGGGTCCCCAAAAAAACATCTTATTTGGGTCTCAATGCCAGTTTCTTTTTTTTTTTTTTTTAAACATCTTTATTGGAGTATAATTGCTTTACAATGGTGTGTTAGTTTCTGCTTTATAACAAAATGAATCAGTTATACATATACATATGTTCCCATATCTCTTCCCTCTTGCATCTCCCTCCCTCCCACCCTCCCTATCCCACCCCTCTAGGTGGACACAAAGCACCAAGCTGATCTCCCTGTGCTATGTGGTTGTTTCCCACTAGCTAGCTATTTTACCTTTGGTAGTGTATATATGTCTATGCCACTCTCTCACCCTGTCACATCTTACTCCTCCCCCTCCCCATATCCTCAAGTCCATTCTCTAGTAGGTCTGTGTCTTTATCCCCGTCTTGCCACTAAGTTCTTCATGACCTTTATTTTCCCTTAGATTCCATATATATGTGTTAACATACTGTATTTGTTTTTCTCTTTCTGACTTACTTCACTCTGTATGACAGACTCTAACTCCATCCACCTCACTACAAATACCTCCATTTCATTTCTTTTTATGGCTGAGTAATATTCCATTGTATATATGTGCCACATCTTCTTTATCCATTCATCTGATGATGGGCACTTAGGTTGCTTCCATGTCCTGGCTATTGTAAATAGAGCTGCAATGAACATTTTGGTACATGACTCTTCTTGAATTATGGTTTTCTCAGGGTATATGCCCAGTAGTGGGATTGCTGGGTCGTATGGTAGTTCTATTTTTAGTTTTTTAAGGAACCTCCATTCTGTTCTCCATAGTGGCTGTATCAATTTACATTCCCACCAACAGTGCAAGAGTGTTCCCTTTTCTCCACAGCCTCTCCAGCATTTATTGTTTCTAGATTTTTTGATGATGGCCATTCTGACGGGTGTTAGATGATATCTCATTGTAGTTTTGATTTGCATTTCTCTCATGATTAATGATGTTGAGCATTCCTTCATGTGTCTGTTGGCAATCTGTATATCTTCTTTGGAGAAATGTCTATTTAGGTCTTCTGCCCATTTTTGGATTGGGTTGTTTGTTTTTTTGTTATTGAGCTGCATGAGCGGCTTGTAAATCTTGGAGATTAATCCTGTGTCAGTTGCTTCATTTGCAAATATTTTCTCCCATTCTGAGGGTTGTCTCTTGATCTTGTTTATGGTTTCCTTTGCTGTGCAAAAGCTTTTAAGTTTCATTAGGTCCCATTTGTTTATTTGTGTTTTTATTTCCATTTCTCTGGGAAGTGGGTCAAAAAGGATCTTGCTGTGATTTATGTCATAGAGTGTTTTGCCTATGTTTTCCTCTAAGAGTTTGATACTGTCTGGCCTTACACTTATGTCTTTAATCCATTTTGAGTTTATTTTTGTGTATGGTGTCAGGGAGTGTTCTAATTTCATACTTTTACATGTACCTGTCCAATTTTCCCAGCACCACTTATTGAAGAGGCTGTCTTTTCTCCACTGTATATGCTTGCCTCCTTTATCAAAGATAAAGTGACCATATGTGCGTGGGTTTATCTCTGGGCTTTCTATCCTGTTCCATTGATCTATATTTCTGTTTTTGTGCCAGTACCAAACTGTCTTGATTACTGTAGCTTTGTAATATAGTCTGAAATCAGGGAGCCTGAATCCTCCAGCTCCATTTTTCCTCCTCAAGATTGCTTTGGCTATTCGGGGTCTTTTGTGTTTCCATACAAATTGTGAAAATTTTTGTTCTAGTTCTGTGAAAAATGCCAGTGGTAGTTTGATAGGGATTGCATGGAATCTGTAGATTGCTTTGGGTAGTAGAGTCATTTTCACAATGTTGATTCTTCCAATCCAAGAGCATGGTATATCTCACCATCTATTTGTATCATCTTTAATTTCTTTCATCAGTGTCCTATAATTTTCTGCATACAGGTCTTTTGTCTCCTTAGGTAGTTTTTTTTTTTTTTTTTTTTTTTTTTAATTTATTTATTTATTTATTTATGGCTGTGTTGGGTCTTTGTTTCTGTGCGAGGGCTTTCTCCAGTTGCGGCAAGCGGGGGCCACTCTTCATCGCGGTGTGCGGGCCTCTCACTATCGCGGCCTCTCTTGTTGCGGAGCACAAGCTCCAGACGCGCAGGCTCAGTAATTGTGGCTCAGGGGCCTAGTTGCTCCGCGGCATGTGGGATCTTCCCAGACCAGGGCTCGAACCCGTGTCCCCTGCATTGGCAGGCAGATTCTCAACCACTGCGCCACCAGGGAAGCCCTCCTTAGGTAGTTTTATTCTTAGATATTTTATTCTTTTTGTTGCAATGGTAAACGGGAGTGTTTTCTTAATTTCACCTTCAGTTTTTTCGTCATTAGTGTATAGAAATGCAAGAGATTTCTGTGCATTGATTTTGCATCCTGCTACTTTACCAAATTCATTGATTAGCTCTAGTAGTTTTCTGGTAGCATCTTTAGGTTTCTCTATGTATAGTATCATGTCATCTGCAAACAGTGACAGCTTTACTTCTTCTTTTCTGATTTGGATTCCTTTTTCTTCTCTGATTGTTGTGGCTAACACTTCCAAAACTATGTTGAATAATAGTGGTGAGAGTGGGCAACCTTATCTTGTTCCTGATCTTAGTGGAAATGGTTTCAGTTTTTCACCATTGAGGACAATGTTGGCTGTGGGTTTGTCATATATGGCCTTTATTATGTTGAGGAAAGTTCCCTTCATGCCTACTTTCTGCAGGGCTTTTATCATAAATGGGTGTTGAATTTTTTCGAAAGCTTACTCTGCATCTATAGACATGATCATATGGTTTTTCTCCTTCAATTTGTTAATATGAGGTATCATGTTGATTGATTTGCGTATATTGAAGAATCTTTGCATTCCTGGAATAAACCCCACTTGATCATGGTGTATAATCCTTTTAATGTGCTGTTGGATTCTGTTTGCTATTATTTTGTTGAGGATTTTTGCATCTATGTTCATCAGTGATATTGGCCTGTAGTTTTCTTTCTTTGTGACATCTTTGTCTGGTTTTGGTATCAGGGTGATGGTGGCCTCGTAGAATGAGTTGGGGAGTGTTCCTCCCTCTGCAATATTTTGGAAGAGTTTGAGAAGGATAGGTGTTAGCTCTTCTCTAAATGTTTGATAGAATTTGCCTGTGTAGCCATCTGGTCCTAGGCTTTTGTTTGTTGGAAGATTTTTAATCACAGTTTCAATTTCAGTGCTTCTGATTGGTCTGTTCATATTTTATATTTCTTCCTGGTTCAGTCTCGGCAGGTTGTGCATTTCTAAGAATCTGTCCATTTCTTCCAGGTTGTCCATTTTATTGGCATAGATTTGCTTGTAGTAATCTCTCATGATCCTTTGTATTTCTGCAGTGTCAGTGGTTACTTCTCCTTTTTCATTTGTAATTCTATTGAATTGAGTCTTCTCTCTTTTTCTCTTGATGACTCTGGCTAATGGTTTATCAATTTTGTTTATCTTCTCAAAGAACCAGCTTTTAGTTTTATTGATCTTCGCTATTGTCTCCTTCATTTCTTTTTCATTTATTTCTGATCTGATCTTTATGATTTCTTTCCTTCTGGTAGCTTCTGAGTTTTTTTTTGTTCTTCTTTCTCTAATTGCTTTAGGTGCAAGGTTAGGTTGTTTATTCGAGATGTTTCCTGTTTCTTAATGTAGGCTTGTATTGCTACAAACTTCTCTCTTAGACCTGCTTTTGCTGCATCCCATAGATTTTGGGTCGTCGTGTCTCCATTGTCATTTGTTTCTAGGTATTTTTTGATTTCCCCTTTGATTTCTTCAATGATCACTTCGTTATTAAGTAGTGTATTGTGTAGTCTCCATGTGTTTGTATATTTTACAGATCTTTTCCTGTAATTGATCTCTAGTCTCATAGCGTTGTGGTTGGAAAAGATACTTGATACAATTTCAATTTTCTTAAATTTACCAAGGCTTGATTTGTGACCCAAGATATGATCTATCCTGGAGAATGTTCCATGAGCACTTGAGAAAAATGTGTATTCTGTTGTTTTTGGGTGGAATGTCCTATAAATATCAATTAAATCCATTTTCTTTAATGTATCATTTAAAGCTTGTGTTTCCTTATTTATTTTCATTTTGGATGATCTGTCCATTGGTGAAAGTGGGGTGTTAAAGTCCCCTACTATGATTGTGTTACTGTCGATTTCCCCTTTTATGGCTGTTAGTATTTGCCTTATGTATTGAGGTGCTCCTATGTTGGGTGCATAAATATTTACAATTGTTATACCTTCCTCTTGGATCGATCCCTTGATCATTATATAGTGGCCTTCTTTGTCTCTTGTAATAGTCTTTATTTTAAAGTCTATTTTGTCTGATATGAGAATTGCTACTCCAGCTTTCTTTTGATTTCTATTTGCATGGAATATCTTTTTCCATCCCCTCACTTTCAGTCTTTATGTGTCTCTAGGGCTGAAGTGGGTCTCTTTTAGACAGCATATATATGGGTCTTGTTTTTGTATCCATTCAGCCAGTCTGTGTCTTTTGGTGGGAGCATTTAATCCATTTACATTTAAGATAATTATCGATACGTATGTTCCTATTCCCATTTTCTTAAATGTTTTGGGTTTGTTATTGTAGGTGTTTTCCTTCTCTTGTGTTTCTTGCCTAGAGAAGTTCCTTTAGCGTTTGTTGTAACGGTGGTTTGGTGGTGCTGAACTCTCTCAGGTTTTGCTTGTCTGTAAAGGTTTTAATTTCTCCATCACATCTGAATGAGATCCTTCCTGGGTAGATTAATCTTGGTTGTAGGTTTTTCTCCTTCATGACTTTAAGTATATCCTGCCACTCCCTTCTGGCTTGCAGAGTTTCTGCTGAAAGTTCAGCTGTTAACCTTATGGGGATTCCCTTGTGTGTCATTTGTTGCTTTTCCCTTGCTGCTTTTAATATGTTTTCTTTATATTTAATTTTTGATAGTTTGACTAATACGTGTCATGGCGTGTTTCTCCTTGGGTTTATCCTGTATGGGACTCTCTGTGCTTCCCGGACTTGATTAACTATTTCCTTTCCCATATTAGGGAAGTTTTCAACTATAATCTCTTCAAATATTTTCTCAGTCCCTTTCTTTTTCTCTTCTTCTTCTGGGACCCCTATGATTCGAATGTTGGTGCGTTTAATGTTGTCCCAGAGGTCTCTGAGACTGTCCTCAGTTCTTTTCATTCTTTTTTCTTTATTCTGCTCTGCAGTAGTTATTTCCACCATTTTATCTTCCAGGTCACTTATCCGTTCTTCTGCCTCAGTTATTCGGCTATTGTTCCCATCTAGAGTACTTTTAATTTCATTTATTGTGTTTTTCATTGTTGCTTGGTTCCTCTTTAGTTCTTCTACGTCCTCGTTAAATGTTTCTTGCATTTTGTCTATTCTATTTCAAAGATTTTGGATCATCCTTACTATCATTATTCTGAATTCTTTTTCAGGTAGACTACCTATTTCCTCTTCATTTGTTAGGTCTGGTGTGTTTTGACCCTGCTCCTTCATCTGCTGTGTGTTTTTCTGTCTTCTCATTTTGCTTATCTTATGGTGTTTGGGGTCTCCTTTTCACAGGCTGCAGGTTCGTAGTTCCCGTTGTTTTTGGTGTCTGTCCCCAGTGGCTAAGGTTGGTTCAGTGTGTTGTGTAGGCTTCCTGGTGGAGGGGACTAGTGCCTGCTTTCTGGTGGATGAGGCTGGATCTTGTCTTTCTGGTGGGCATGTCTACGTCTGGTGGTGTGTTTTGAGGTGTCTGTGACCTTATTATGCTTTTAGGCAGCCTGTCTGTTAATGGATGGGGCTGTGTTCCTGTCTTGCTAGTTGTTTGGCATAGGGTGTCCAGCACTGTAGCTTGCTGGTCGTTGAGTGAAGCTGGGTCTTGATGTTGAGATGGAGATCTCTGAGAGATTTTCACCGTTTGGTATTACCTGGAGCTGGGAGGTCTCTTGTGGACCAGTGTCCTGAAGTTGGCTCTCCCACCTCAGAGGCACGGCCCTGATGCCTGGCTGGAGCACCAAGAGCCTTTCATCCACATGGCTCAGAGTAAAAGGGAGAAAAAATAGAACGAAAAAAAGAAAGAGGATAAAATAAAATGAAATAAAATAAAGCTATTTATAAAGCAAAGCTATACAGACAAAATCTCACCCAGAAGCATACACATATAAACTCACAAAAAAAGGAAAAGGGGAAAAATAATATATCCTGCTCCCAAAGTCCACCTCCTGAATTTGGGATGATTCGTTGTCTATTCAGGTATTCAACAGATGCAGGTACATCAAGTTGTTTGTGGAGCTTTAATCCGCTGCTTCTGAGGCTGCTGGGAGAAATTTCCCTTTCTCTTCTTTGTTCATACAGCTTCCGGGATTCAGCTTTGGATTTGGAGCCGTCTCTGCGTGTAGTTCACCTGAGGGCGTCTGTTCCCTGCCCAGACAGACTGGGGTTAAAGGAGCAGCTGTTTAGGGGGCTCTGGCTCACTCAGGCCAGGGGGAGGGAGGGGTACGGATGCGGGGAGAGCCTGCAGCGGCAGAGGCCAGCATGACGTTGCAGCAGCCTGAGGCGTGCCGTGCGTTATTCCAGGGAAGTTGTCCCTGGATCATGGGACCCTGGCAGTGGCGGGCTGCACTGGCTCCCAGGAGGGGCGGTGTGGAGAGTGACCTGTGCTCGCACACAGGCTTTTTGCTGGCGGCAGCAGCAGCCTTAGCGTCTCATGCCCGTCTCTGGGGTCCGCGCTAATAGCCGCGGCTCGCGCCCATCTCTGGAGTTCATTTAGGCGGTGCTCTGAATCCTCTCTCCTTGCGTGCCGCGAAACAAAGAGGCAAGAAAAAGTCTCTTGCCTCTTCGGCAGCTGCAGACTTTTTCCCGGACTCCCTCCTGGCTAGCTATGGTGCACTAACCCCTTCAGGCTGTGTTCATGCCGCCAACCCCAGTCCTCTCCCTGCAATCTGACCAAAGCCCGAGCCTCAGCTCCTATCCCCCGCCCGCCCCGGCAGGTGAGCAGACAAGCCTCTCGCGCTGGTGAGTGCTGCTCGGCTCTGAGCCTCTGTGTGGGAATCTCTCCGCTTTGCCCTCCGCATCCCTGTGGCTGTGCTCTCTGCCTTGGCTCTGAAGCTTCCCCCCTCTGCCACTCGCAGTCTCCGCCCACGAAGGGGCTTCCTAGTGTGTGGAAACTTTTCCTCCTTCATGGCTCCCTCCCGCTGGTGCAGGTCCCGTCCCTATTCTTTTGTCTCTGTTATTTCTTTTTTCTTCTGCCCTACCCAAGTACGTGGGGAGTTTCTTGCCTTTTGGGAGGTTTGACGTCTTCTGCCAGCGTTCAGTGGGTGTTCTGTAGGAGCAGTTCCCCGTGTAGATGTATTTCTAATGTATCTGTGGGAAGGAAGGTGATCTCTGCGTCTTACTCTTCCGCCATCTTCCCCCAGACCCTATTGATATTCTTAATGCTTTGATAGGAACATATTTTTCCTTCAAGTTTATTTTCAATTTTGTTACTATAATCTTCCATCCATTTCTCTTTATTGAGCACCAACCAGGTGTGAAGCCTTATAGTCATCAACAAAAACCACAAAATGAACAAGATATAGTTTCTGACCTCTGAGATCTAATATGATGATTTTAAACATGCCATGGAGTATACTTCCTCTATGGAAAAGCAAGTAGTCCTACAAATAAAGGCAAAGGAAATGCATAGCTGCCCTTAAAATCAAAGTGACAGTATAATGCATTATGCAGACTAAGACACTTTTGAGAATGAAAAAATGAGCCATTAATCATTTAATTTGGGAACAAAGGGAATAAACTGGGACTGACCAGACAATCTAGGATATTTAATAATCCACCTGAAACCAAATTCTCTGGAATGCATTATTTTCTGTAAAGTATCATGTACACTCTGCTCAGTATACATAGACCCTAAGGTTGGCAGGTTCACTTTAAAGTGTTAGAAGAAGATCAAGCACAGGTGTGGGTGCTTAACTAGTATCCTCCTGAAAGAGCAGAGAGATATTCAACTCATCTGCTTTGTTAATATCACTTTGTAGATCATCCAATACATGTAGCTGATGCTATGATAGAATGAAAGGAAAACACATGAATGATTAGTTATTTTAGATATACACTCCCTGGTAAGATTCCAAAAAAATAAATAACCTACCAGAAATTTCAATATGGTTAATATGTGTTTATTTATCATTTTTATTCTTAAAGAAGAGAGGTAATAAATCTTCTGACTGACCTAAACTTGTCCTTAATTGCGAGAGCCAGTGTGATCAATTTCCCCTCAGAGAACAAAGTAACCAGTATGAATAAAACACATCGTTTGTGACAATTTCACCTGAATTCCACCAACCTTTACATTCTTTTGTACTTAAGCCATTTTCTGCTAATCTTCATATATTTCATTCTAATTCGAACATGAGCTCACTTACGTCAGTAGCATGACTCAGGGCTCACACAAAAATCTACCATCTATAAATACTACTTTTGCTCAAAACATGGATATTTAATCCTTTTCTTGATTATAAAAAGCAGCCAAAATTTATAATTGACTATCTATTCAGGTACTGTAGTAAAAGAAAGAACCTACAGAAGACTGTGGCTATCCATAAGTCGAAGCATTTGTCTGGGTTGCATCATTCGTATTATTTATCTGAACTAAGTTTGCATGAAATCAATTTTTATGTTCAAATGAGCAATAAGGGTTTTGTTTCACATGTTGAAAACTTACTTTACTCCTATGATTTGATGCCTTAATTATAATTGAATGTGCATGATAAGTATGATCCTAAGCTCCTTAACAGCAAACATGACAGCACATACACAGACTGTGTCAACAATTTCAGTCCTGGAAGTGTACACTTGGTTCTCCATTCAAGAAATAATTTACTATTCAACTGTAAAAACAGTAGTTAGTCAACAGCTTCTAGCTGAGAGTGCCTTTAGGATCCACCTAAGCTTTTGAATTATAGCCATGTATTCCTGGGGCTACTCCCAGACAATGAGTGACATAGTGGGGTAATGTATCTTGGTTCTTTCTGTATCTACATTGAGATTTTTCTAATGGGCAATCTCTTTTCTGGAGGTCCTGGTTGAGTTGGCCAAGACTTTGTCAGACCTGCATCCCTTCTGCCCAATCCTGATTCCTCACTTCTGTTATCTATCCCAGGCATTAATCTCCAATAAACCTCTTGCACGCTCAACTCCATCTCAGCAAATGTTTTCTAATAGTTCCAACTAAACACAAAAACTATCCAAAAATGTCTCTGGTCTTATACCTGGCGCCAGCAGTACTTACTTGATAAATTATTTGAAGGTCTATCATGTAATTTTCTTCAATAGGCATGCTATCTGATCTTATCCCTAAGATGTTTAGGGCCATGGTCCCCAAAGAGAGTTTTGTGAAAGCTATAGGACTTCTGTTTTAGGAAACCACACATAAAAATGACAGTTGATGTGCACTGTTAGTAGCTCATGAATTATGTTTTAAAGTTGGTTTGTGGACCTCATGCAATAAAAAAAAAAAAAATCATTCTGGAGAGACCTGCAAGATGGCGGAGGAGTAAGACGTGGAGATCACCTTCCTCCCCACAGATATGTCAGAAATACATCTACATGTGGAACAACTCCTACAGATCAACTACTGAACGCTGGCAGAAGACCTCAGACTTCCCAAAGGCAAGAAACTCCCCACATAGCGGGGTAGGGCAAGAGAAAAAAGAAAAAACAGAGACAAAAGAATAGGGATGGGACCTGCCCCCCTGGGAAGGAGTTGTGAAGGAGGAAAAGTTTCCATGCACTAGGAAGCTCCTTCACTGGTGGAGACAGGGGGTGGCGGGGGGGAAGCCTCAGAGCCACGTACGAGAGCGCAGCAACAGCGGTGTGGAGGACAAAGTAGGGAGATTCCTGTACAGAGGATCAGTGCCAACCAGCACTCACCAGCTTGAGAGGCTTGTCTGCTCACCCGTCAGGTCGGGTTGGGGCTGGGAGCTGAGGCTCAGGCTCCGGAGGTCAGATCACAGGGAGAGGACTGGGGTTGGCTATGTGAACACAGCCTGAAGGGGGTTAGTGCACCATAGGTAGCTGGGAGGGAGTCCAGTAAAAACTCTGGCCCTGCGTAAGAGGGAAGAGACCATTGTTTCAGGGTGTGCAAGGAGAGGGGATTCAGAGCACCTTCTAAACGAGCTCCAGAGACGGGCACAAGCCGTGGCTATCAGTGTGGACACCAGAGATGGGCATGAAATGCTAAGGCTGCTGCTGCAGCCAAAAAGAAGACTGTGTGCAAGCACAGGTCACTATCCACACCTCCTCTCCTGGAAGTCTGTGCAGCCAGCCATTGCCAGGGTCCCAGGGTCACAGATCACTGGGAGAACACACGGTGCTCCTCAAGCTGTTGCAACATCACGCTGGCCTCTGCCACTTCAGGCTCACCCCACATTCCATACCCCTCCCTCCGCCCAACCTGAGTGAGCCAGAGCCCCCTAATCAGCTACTAGTTTAACCCATCCTGTCTGGGTAGGAACAGATGCCTTCAGGTGACCTGCACACAGAGGTGGGGCCAAATCCAAAGCTGACCCCCGGGAGCTGTGAGAACAAAGAAGAGAAAGGGAAATCTCTCCCAGCAACATTAGAAGCAGGTTATTAAATCTCTACAATCAACTTGATGTACCTGCAACTGTGGAATACCTGAATAGACAACAAATCATCCCAAAATTGAGGCAGTGGACTTTGGAAGCAAAAATATATATATATATATTCCCTTTTTCTCTTTCTGTGAGTCAGTATCTGTATGCTTCTTTATGTGGATTTGTCTGTATGGCTTTGCTTTTACATTTGTCCTGGGGTTCTGTCTGTTTATTTTCTTTTCTTTTTTTTTTTTTTTTTTTTGGAATACTTTTTAGCACGTATTATCATTGGTGGATTTGTTTTTTTGGTTTGGTTGCTCTCTTCTTTTTTTTTTTTTTCTGTTTTTATTATTTTTTAATTCTTTTTATTTTTAAAATTATCTCTTATTTTTTATTTTAATAACTTTATTTTATTCCATTTTAATTGTTTCTTTTTTTCTCCCTTTTCTTCTGAGCTGTGCAGCTGACAGAGTCTTGGCACTCTGGCCGGGTGTCAAGCCTGTTCCTCTGACATGGGAGACCCGAGTTCAGGACATTGGTCTACCAGAGACCTCCCAGTTTCACGTGATATCAAATGGAGAAAGCTCTCCCACAGATCTCCATCTTAACGCTATGGCCCAGCTACACTCAACGACCAGTAAGCTACAGTGTTGGACACTCTATGCCAAACAACAAGCAAGACAGGAACATAAACCCACCCATTAGCAGAGACACTGTCTAAAATTATAATAAGGTCACAGACACCCCAAAACACACCACCGGATGCAGTCCTGCCCACCAGAAAGACAAGATCCAGCCTCATCCACCAGAAAACGGGCACCAGTCCACTCCACCAGGAAGCATACACAACCCACAGAACAAACCTTAGCCACTGGGAACAGACACCAAAAACAACGGGAATTATGAACGTACAGCCTGCGAAAAGGAGACCACAAACACAGTTAAGTTAAGCAAAATGAGAAGACAGAGAAACACACAGGAGATGAAGGAGCAAGGTAAAAACCCATCAGACCAAACAAATGAAGAGGAAATAGCCAGTATACCTGAAAAAGAATTCAGAGTAATGATAGTAAATATGATCCAAAATCTTGGAAATAGAATGGAGAAAATACAAGAAATGTTTAACAAGGACCTAGAAAAACTAAGGAGCAAACAATGATGGACAACACAATGAATGAAATTAAAAATTCTCCAGAAGGAATCAATTGCAGAATAACTAAGGCAGAAGAATAGATCAGTGACATGGAAGATAAAATAGTGGAAATAACTACCGCAGAGCAGAATAAAGAAAAAGAATGAAAAGAACTGATGACAGTCTCAGAGACCTCTGGGTCTCTGGGTCATTAAACGCACCAACATTCGAATTATAGGGGTCCCAGAAGAAGAGAAAAAGAAAGGGACTGAGAAAATATTTGAAGAGATTATAGCTGAAAACTTCCCTAATATGGGAAAGGAAAGAGTCAATCAAGTCCAGGAAGCACAGAGAGTCCCATACAGGATAAATCCAAAGAGAAACACGTCAAGACAAATATTAATCAAACTAACAAATATTAAATACAAAGAAAAAATATTAAAAGCAGCAAGGGAAAAGCAACAAATAACATACAAGGTAATCCCCATAAGGTTAACAGCTGATCTTTCAGCAGAAACTCTGCAAGCCAGAAGAGAGTGGCAGGACATATTTAAAGTGTTGAAAGGGAAAAATGTACAACAAAGATGTTCTACCCAGCAAGGATCTCATTCAGATTTAACGGAGAAATTAAGACCTTTAAAGACAAGCAAAAGCCAATAGAATTCAGCACCATCAAACCAGATTTACAACAAATGCTAAAGGAACTTCTCTAGGCAGGGAACAAAAGAGAAGGAAAAGACCTAAAATAACAAACCCAATACAATTAAGAAAATGGTAACAGGAACATACATATCGATAATTACCTTAAATGTAAATGGATTAAATGCTCCAACCAAAAGACATAGACTGGCTGAATGGATTCAAAAACAAGACACACTTGTTATATATGCTGTCTACAAGAGACCCACTTCAGACCCAGGGACACATACAGACTGAAAGTGAGGATATGGGAAAAGATATTCCATGCAAATGGAAATCAAAATAAAGCTGGCATAGCAAGTCTTGTATCAGATAAAATAGACTTTAAAATAAAGATTGTTACAAGAGACAAAGAAGGACATTACCTAATGATCAAGGGATCAATCCAAGAAGATGTAACAATTGTAAATATTGATGCTCCCAACATAGGAGCACCTCAATACATATGGCAAATGCTAACAGCCATAAAAGAGGAAATTGACAATAACACAATCATACTAGTGGACTTAGACACCTCACATTCACCAATGGACAGAGCTTCCAAAATGAAAATAAATAAGGAAACACAAGCTTTAAATGATACATTAAACAAGATGTAATTGATTGAAATTTGTAGGACATTCCATCCAAAAACAACAGAATACACTTTCTTCTCAAGTGCTCATGAAACATTCTGCAGGATAGATGATATCTTGGGTCACAAATCAAGCCTTGGTAAATTTAAAAAAATTGAAATTGTATCAAGTATCTTTTCCAACCACAGCACTAAGAGACTAGATATCAAATAGAGGAAAAAATCTGTAAAAATTACAAACACATGGAGGCTAAACAATACACTACTAAATAACCAAGAGATCACTGAAGAAATCAAAGTCAACATCAAAAACTACCTAGAAAAAAATAACAATGAAAACCCGACAACCCAAAACCTATGGGATGCAGCAAAAGCAGTTCTAAGAAGAAAGCTTATAGCAATAAAATCCTACATCAAGAAACAAGAAACATCTCAAAAAAAAAAAAAAAAAAAAAACCTAAATTTACACTTAAAGCAATTAGAGAAAGAAGAAGAAAAAAACCCTAAAGTTAGCAG
Organism: Balaenoptera borealis; assembly: GCF_965194805.1. Classification (NCBI taxonomy): domain Eukaryota; kingdom Metazoa; phylum Chordata; class Mammalia; order Artiodactyla; family Balaenopteridae; genus Balaenoptera; species Balaenoptera borealis. The sequence continues at coordinate 18,906,809 of NC_138871.1, forward strand.
AAGGAAAGAAATCATAAAAATCATATCAGAAATAAATGAAAAGAAATGAAGGAAACAATAGCAAAGATCAATGAAACTAAAAGCTGGTTCTTTGAGAAGATAAACAAAATTGATAGACCATTAGCCAGACTCATCTAAAAAAAAGGGACAAGGCTCAAATCGATAGAAGTGGAAATGAAAAAGAAGTAACAATTGACACTGCAGAAATACAAACGATCATCAGTGATTACTACAAGCAACTATATGCCAATAAAATGGACAACCTGGAAAAAATGGACAAACTCTTAGAAAAGCACAACCTTCTGAGAGTGAACAAGGAAGAAAAGGAAAATATGAACAGACCAATCACAAGCACTGAAATTGAAACTGTGTTTAAAAATCTTCCAACAAACACAAGCCCAGGACCAGATGGCTTCACAGGTGAATTCCATCAAACATTTAGAAAAGAACTAAGACCTATCCTTCTCAAACTCCTCCAAAATATAGCAGAGGGAGGAACACTCCCCAACTCATTCTATGAGGCCACCATCAACCTGATACCAAAAACAGAAAAAGATGTCACAATCATAGAAAACTACTGGTTAGTATCACTGATGAACATAGATGCAAAAATCCTCAACAAAATACTAGCAAACAGAATCCAACAGCACATTAAAAGGATCATACACCATGATCAAGTGGGGTTTATTCCAGGAATGCAAGGATTATTCAATATACGCAAATCAATCAATGTGATATACCATATTAACAAATTGAAGGATAAAAACCATATGATCATCTCAGTAGATGCTGAAAAAAAAAAATTTTGTCAAAATTCTACACCCATTTATGAAAGAAATCCTCCAGAAAGTAGGGATAGAGAGAACTTACCTCAACATAATAAAGCCCATATATCACAAACACAAAGCCAACATTGTTCTCAATGGTGAAAAACTGAAACCATTTCCACTAATATCAGGAACAAGAAAAGGTTGCCCACTCTCACCAGTTTATTCAACATAGTTTTGGAAGTTTTAGCCACAGCAATCAGAGAAGTAAAAGAAATAAAAGGAATCCAAATCAGAAAAGAAGAAGTAAAGCTGTCACTGTTTGCAGATGACATGATGCTATACATAGAGAATCCTAAACATGCTACTAGAAAACTACTAGAGCTAGTCAATGAGTTTGGTAAAGTAGCAGGATATAAAATGAATGCACAGAAATCTCTTGCATTCCTATACACTAATGTTTGAAAAATCTGAAAGAGAAATTAAGAAAACACTCCATTTACCATTGCAACAAAAAGAGTAAAATACTTAGGAATAAGCCTACATAAGGAGACAAAAAACCTGTATGCAGAAAACTATAAGACACTGACTAAATAAATTAAAGATGATACAAACATATGGAGAGATATACCATGTTCTTGGATTGGAAGAATCAACATTGTGAAAATGACTATACTACTCAAAGAATCTACAGAATCTACAGATTCAATGCAATCCCTATCAAACTACCACTGGCATTTTTCACAGAACTGGAACAAAAAACTTCACAATTTGTATGGAAACACAAAAGATCCCGAATACCTAAAGCAATCTTGAGAAAGAAAAATGGAGCTGGAGGAATCAGGCTCCTAGACTTCAGACTATACTACAAAGCTACAGTAACCAAGACATTTTGGTACTGGCACAAAAACAGCAATATACATCAATGGAACAGTATAGAAAGCCCAGAGATAAACCCACACACATCTGGTCACCTTATTTTTGATAAAGGAGGCAAGAATATACAATGGAGAAAAGACAGCCCCTTCATTAAGTGGTGCTTGGAAAACTGGGCAGCTACATGTAAAAGAATGAAATTAGAACATTCCCTAACACCATACACAAAAATAAACTCAAAATGGATTAAAGACCTAAATGTAAGGCCAGGCACTATAAAACTTAGAGGAAAACATAGGCAGAACACACTATGACATAAATCACAGCAAGATCCTTTTTGACCCACCTCTTAGAGAAATGGAAATAAAAACAAAAATAAGCAAATGGGACCTAATGAAACTTAAAAGCTTTTGCACAGCAAAGGAAACCATAAACAAGACCAAAAGACAACCCTCAGAATGGGAGAAAATATTTGTAAATGAAGCAACTGACAAAGGATTAATCTCCAAAATTTACAATCAGCTTATGCAGCTCAATATGACAAAAACAAACAACCCAATCCAAAAATGGGCAGAAGTCCTAAATAGCCATTTCTCCAAGGAAGATATACAGATTGCCAACAAACACATGAAAGAATGCTCATCATCATTAATCATTAGAGAAATGCAAATTAAAACTACAATGAGATATCATCTCACACCCATCAGAATGGCCATCAACAAAAAATCTACAAACAATAAATGCTGGAGAGGGTGTGGAGAAAGAGAACCCTCTTGCAATGTCGGTGGGAATGTAAATTGATACAGCCACTGTGGAGAACAGTATGGAGGCTCCTTAAACACTAAAAATAGAACTACCATACGACCCAGAAATCCCACTACTGGGCATATATCCTGAGAAAACCGTAATTCATGTGGTCATGTACCACAATGTTCATTGCAGCTCTATGTACAATAGCCAGGATATGGAAGCAACCTAACAGATGAATGGATAAAGAAGATGTGGCACATATATACAACTGAGTATTATTCAGCCATAAAAAAAACGAAATTGAGTTACTTGTAGTGAGGTGGATGGACCTAGAGTCTGTCATACACAGTGAAGTAAGTCAGAGGGAGGAAAACAAATACCATATGCTAACACATATGTATGGAATCTAAAGAAAGAAAAGAAATGGTCATGAAGAACCTAGGGGCAGGGCGGGAATAAAGGCGCAGTCCTACAAGAGAATGGACTTGAGGACATGGGGAGGGGGAAGAGTAAGCTAGGATAAAATGAGAGAGTGGCATGGACATATGTACACTACCAAATGTAAAACCTATAGCTAGTGGGAAGCAGCCGTATAGCACAGGGGGATCAGTTCGGTGCTTTGTGACCACCTAGAGGGGTGGGATAAGGAGGGTTGGAGGGAGGGAGATGCAAGAGGGAAGAGATATGGGGATATATGTATATGTATAGCTGATTCACTTTGTTATAAAGCAGAAACTAACACACCATTGTAAAGCAATTATACTCCAATAAAGATGTTTAAAAAAAAAAAGAAAGGAAACAAAATGAAGGGATAATGGGAAATATCTAGTTGTGAAGACGAATGGAAAACAATGAGAGCAGAGGGAGAGCAATGTAAACACTGAGTAATGTTAATCTAGTCATAGATATTCTTATATTCTATTTCCAAAGGGACTGCAAAATCTAGATATTCTTACATTCTATTTCCAAAGGGGCTACAAAATCCATCAAGCAAGTTCCACTTCAAACAGTAGAGGACCAAGAAACACTCTTATGCCAAGAACAATCAGAAAAGTTAAGGGAAAAAAAAAAATGTTTGAAAGTAGTAGGAAAATGTAGGATCAAGATCTAGAAGAATAGAGAAGTCAAATGAGTTAACCTTGGAATTTGGGGTTCTTTTGTTCTGAGTAATTGGCAATTATAAAAAATAAAAGTGAGGACTGAGACACTAAAATGTTAAAGTAACTTTCAATAATCTCAGGAAAGAGAAACTAAATTGTAGTTAAGGATGGACCGTGAAAAATACGTCAAGTTTTCAGTCAGATTCAAACATGCTGTCTTCCAGGACAAAAGGTAAACCAAAATAAACAATCCTGACAAGAATGAGCAGATCTTTGTATAATTTTAAGTCTTGAAAGATAGAGACAATCTGCCCTATAATAACTGTCTGCCAGAAGCAACATTTAATTCTCAGCAGAGGATAAACTCATATAGCATTTTACTTACAATTTTTTAAAAAAATTCCAGCAGTTAATAAAAATAACCAGACTTAACAGAAGAAAATAAATAACCAAATGTAAAAGAAACAATATAGTATAAGCAGACCAAAAGTGTGGAACATTCTCTGAAAGTTAAATGCATACCTACCATAAGACTCAACCATTCCATTCCTAAAAATTAGTTTGCATTCTCTAGTGTTTCATATAAATGGAACCATATAGTATGTTTTCTTTTTCATCTGACTGCCTTTACTCAGCATAATTATTTTGAGACTCATTCTTGCTACTGAGTGTAGTTAATTCTTTTTATTGATGAGTTTAACATTCCACATTTGTTTATAAATTTATGCATATATTAATGCACTGCAATTGTTTATACATTAAATTGCTGATAGACATTTAGTTGTTTCTAGATTTTGGCTATTACAAATAAAGCTGCTATGAATATTCATGGGCATATCTCTGTAGGGCATAAACTTTCATTCTCCTGGATAAATAGTTATAATACATAATAAAACAAGAAAAGGAAATTAAAGCATACATATCAGAAAGAAAGAAATAAAACAGTCCTTATTTGCAATGGCATGATGGTCTACATAGAAAATCCCAAGGAATCCTTAAAAACTCCTAGAAAAAATAAGTATGTTCAACAAGTTTGTGTATACTAAATCATCATCCAAAAATCTATTGTGTTTCTACATACTAGCACTGAACACTAGGAACCAAAATTAAAAATAAAATATATTTATAACCATTCAAAAAAATTTAAGAAACCTAATAAGACATGTATGCTGAAAATTACAAATGCCTTATTATGGTGGCTAGGCCTCCCAGTACAATGTTGACTAGAAGTGATGAGAAGACATATCCTGACCTTCCTGACCTTAGGATTACAGCATTCAGTTTTTCACCATTTAGTATAATAATAGCGGTAGATTTTGTGTAGAGGAAGTTCTCCTCTGTTTCTAGTTTCTGACAGTTTTTATCATGAATGGGTATTGAATTTTGCCAAATGATATTTTCTGCATCAATTGAAAAGACCATGGGATTTTTTTTTTTTTGTCTTTATCCTGTTAATAAGATACTTTGCACTGATTGATTTTTGACTTCTGATCCAACCTTGCATCTCTGAAATGAGCCCCATTTTATCATGGCGCATAATTCTTTTAATATATTGCTTTTAATTCTTTTAATATATTGCTAATATTTTTAATGATGATATTTGAAAATAGGTGATAATATTTGCTTCCATTTTGTTGAGGATTTGGTGTCTATATTTATAATTGATATTGTTCTGTTGTAGTGGCTTTTGTTTTTTGTTCTGTCATTGTCTGGTTTTGCTATCAGTGTAATACTGGCTTCATAAAATGCTTTGAGTAGTATGAGAAGTGTTCTCTCTTCTGCTAATTTCTGGAAGGAATTCTTTAGAATTGGTGTAACTTTTCTTTAAACATTTGGTATAATTCTCTGAAACCATCTGGGCCTGGAGATCTCTTTCAGGAGTTTTTGTTTTAATGGACTAATTTTTTAGTAGTTACAAGGATATTTATTTATTTCATGTTGACTGAGCCAGTTTTTTCCTTTGGAGGAACTGATCTATTTCATTTATATTGTTTAATTTTTAAAAAGTTATGATCAGTGCCTCCACTAAAACTAGACCCAGCCAGGGACTCCACAATAGTGAATTTTACAATTCTGAATCATAAATTCAGAATTTTTTTGTTTCCTACTCAAAATTTTGCCAAATTAAAATTTTACTTTAATTTTATCTTTGAGTGCATTTATATTTATTATCTTTTTATATATAATTTTATATATATTTATATAACTATCTGGTCTTATTCATGTCAGTTTATTTTATTGCTATTTTGTAGTATTTACTTAATCTTTTTTTATTTTTTATAAACCATATTTTTTTTATTTTTTCCAATATTTTGGAATGCCTATTTGCTATTCTTAAAAGCCTCCTTTAGTCTACATTTTTCTCATTGCCAGTCAAGAATAAAATGCATTTATTAAGTCTATTTAAAGCAAGAAATTTCATGTGCATTTTTGCCCCTCTCCATTCATATTGTTTTATTTTTAAACTAAGTTTTAAAATTCAGATTGTTATTCTTCAAGTAAATATTTTACTAAATAAATTTTCTTTTTGAGAAATCAATAAAATTGTCTAATTTATCTGAATTGAGTTGTTCATAGTATTTTCTTATTATCTTTTTGTTGTCTTCAGGGTCTATGGTGATATTCTGTGTTTCATTTTTGATACTCATTATTCAATAAATAGTATTGCATTAATTGATATTTATCCACACTTCATACTATACAAAGAAATTAAATTCATGTTAATTATGAATATAAATGTGAACCGAGAGACAATGAAGTTTCCAGAAGAAAACATAAGAAAAAATATTCATGATCTTGGAAAAAGTAAAACTGCCTTCAGTGTGACACATAAATCACTACCTATAAATGGAAATACTCATATTTTAAACTATTTTAAAATTAGAAAATCTCCTATATCAAAAGGTATCATTAACTGACAAAAAACAAATGACAGATTGAAGGAAGATATCTGGAAAATGTGTGAAAATTGACATATATCTAGAATCTCTAGAAATCAATTAGCAAATGAAAAATAGCTAAACAAAAAACTCAAAACACTCAATCTTTATTCATGAGAGAATTGTAAATAAAAATTACAATGAGATATTACTACATAGTCCCCAGAAATGAAGATGACTGACAATACCAGTCTCTAAAAGGATGTAAAGCAACTAGAAGTCTCATATACTATTGGTGAAAGCATAAATTTGGAAAACTAATTTGGAGACCTCATAGTTTTATAAATTTAAACATCAACATAACTCAATAATCCAATAATTACATGTTTAGGTATATACTTAAAAAAAATATGTACACATGTATGAGAACACATATCCAAGTATACTTATCAATGACTTTTCACAGTGGCCAAAACTGGAACAAAACTAAATGACTATCAACAGATGAATGTTTATGCAAATTGCGGTATATTCATAAAATAATATATAGGAATGAAAATGAATTCACAACTGCTACATGAAAAACATGGTTGAATCTCACAAATATAATACTGAGGAAAATAAACCAGAAACTAAAACATGCAATATTTCATATACATGAAGACTATGAATAGACAAATCTACTCTACAGTGATACTACCCAAAGGTTGCTAATTTGGGGTAGAACAAAGTTTTGATTTTGGTTTTGATTTTTAGGTGAGCTTCTGAAATGATGATAACTTCCCATTTCTTCTCTTGGATAGAAAACACAACTGTACTCCATTTGCAATAATTCATGGAGCTGCATATTTAAGATTTATTTTTAAATTTTTCAGCATGTATGCTATACATCAATTAATATATTTATTTTTTAAAAGGCTGAGACACAGTGTAGGCATAGATAAAGAAGCTATGGAACTCACACCTTTGTAGAACTTCTAATATGTTAGAAAAGACATGGAAAACAGCAAAAATGGTATGATCCATTTTCTGATATACTTTATTCAACAAAGATGAATCAAATACTTTGGAATGAAGTATCTTTCGATAATACAAAACAGGATAAATCAGGTCACTCTTCTCCAGAAACTTAGTTTATTTAAATAACAGCTATATGAAATAATTTTTAGGTGAGAGGGAAGTAAAATGTTAGCTTTCAGGGAAAACAAATGTCATGATAGTTGAATTGACCAGGAAAACAGATATATAATGGAAGGGGTGTGTAGATAAGAAGACATGAGCAAAAAAGTGTCGGGGGAGGAATTAAGCTGATTTCAGGTCAGAGATGAATGAATGTAATGCCATATCAAAGATTTTGGACTGGGTTTCCCTGGTGGCTTAGTGGTTAAGAATCTGCCTGCCAATGCAGGGGACACGGGTTCGAGTCCTGGTCTGGGAAGATCCCACATGCCATGGAGCAACTAAGCCCATGTGCCACAACTACTGAGCCTGTACTCCAGAGCCTGCAGGCCACAACTACTGAGCCCATGCACCACAACTACTGAAGCCCACGTGCCTAGAGCCCGTGCTCAGCAACAAGAGAAGCCACCACAATGAGAAGCCCGCACACAGCAACGAAGAATAGCCCCCACTCGCCGCAACTAGAGAAAGCCCGTGCACAGCAATGAAGACCCAATGCAGCCAAAAATAAATAAATAAGTAAAATAAAATTACTTAAAAAAATGATACAAACAAACATTTTGGACTGAAATCATGCAAATAAATGTGTAAATTAATTCATCACAGGCATATACACAAAAATTAAAGGGGTTCGTCTTAAGTATAACATCTGGAGTTTTATAGGCTTAATCCAATTGGACTTCAGTGGGGAGCTGATTTGGTATAGGATTGATTAAAAGAGGAGATTTTTGACAGAGAGGATCAAGGAGGACATGAAGGAAATGAGAGCTACAATTCACCAATGATGATGTGGAATTACAAAACCAAAAATACTTACAGAGTTTGCAAATAGCAAAAATAAATACATATCTAATTAAAGCAGAGACACAAGGTAAAGATATACATGAGATTAATCAATCAAGAACTAGTAATTGAATGACAGCTGCATATTTAGCACTTGGCAAGGTGTGCTCTGGGATACTAATGTGTCCTCATCAATTTTATTGAAGAATTATTGATGCTTATGATATGCAAGTGAGAACTGCTTCAAAGAGCTTAAATCAAGATCAGAAAAGAGGGGCATAAATAATACAGAGACAGAAGCATTTTATTTATTTATTTTTTCTTTCTTTTTTATTTATTTATTTATTTAACATCTTTATTGGAGTATAATTGCTTTACAATGGTGTGTTAGTTTCTGCTTTATAACAAAGTGAATCAGCTATACATACACATATATCCCCATATTCTTCCCACTTGCGTCTGCCTCCCTCCCACCCCTCTAGGTGGTCACAAACCACCAAGCTGATCTCCCTGTGCTATGCAGCTGCTTCCCACTAGCTATAGGTTTTACATTTGGTAGTGTATATATGTCCATGCCACTCTCTCACTTTGTCCCAGCTTACCCTTCCCCCTCCCCGTGTCCTCAAGTCCATTCTCTAGTAGGACTGTGTCTTTATTCCCATCCTGCCCCTAGGTTCTTCATGACCATTTTAAGGCAGTATCAGCTAGGTCCAACTGAGAAGTAGGAATAAATGGTGCTGGGGGAATTTAGAGAATGGTGCTGGGAGAATATACTTGAAAGGGCTGGAATTGTCAGTAGAGATCTCAGGAACAAGAAGATGTTACTTTATCTAAACCTAGCATGGGATTTACATAAGAAACGACCTTTAGGTAGAGGAATAAGAAAGGGCAAATGACGGGCAAAAGTAATGAAAAAGAAACTGACTAGAGGAATGGGGAGTGCAAGTTAAGGGGTTATAGGAAAGAATAATCACTCCAGTCACCTAACCACCCTTTTTACCTTTTTTTTTTTTTCCAGCACAAATGTACTTGAAAACACTGAATCAAGTAGTTCAGAAGAACATGGATTACCACCCCTTTTACTTTAAGCTCCTATAGCACTGAACTTCACGGCCACTCGTATTGGCTCTTCCACTTACTCTTCCTGAAATAGTTCCTAACTGCTCGGTCTGTGTGTGTAGATCATTTCCCAAGCAAAGATAACTTCAGAGTAGGCACATAGAGTCCCCATATTCCCAAGGCAATACGTTTTGGTTGTAAAGAGTTCAAGCCTGGCGTTGGATAATCTGCATTAAAATCTTGAATCTATTCCTTGTTCAGCAAGTTATCTTCAGTAAGTTGCTTAATGTTCTCAGCTTTGGTAATTTCCATTTAACAAGTGTAAAAATGAAGAGAAATGATTTTGTCATTCTCCTAAATGTTGATAGTAATAACATGAATGCTACCTATTTCCCATATTGTTTGAGGGCTAAATGAAATGACTGGTGTAAAGTTTCTATGATTACAGTGCCCTAAATAAACATCACTGCCATATTTCCAATTTTATTCCCTTAACACCAAGTAGAATAGTATGTTTAGGTTGTATTATCTCCAAAAAGAGCAAAATTGATCAGAAAAATCATACCTGCTCAGCTATAGAGGAAATGTTCTATTAATTATGGTGTGATCATTCAAAGTAGTAATATAATTTTTACATTATAATTACATTATTATTATTCTATAATTATGCAACCATTAAAAGTCACATATCCACTGGCTATATAACCACATGGGCAAAAACTCAAAATGTGGAGCCAAGAAAATAAGTGGAGTGCAAGGCTCTTTAACCTATGATGTCAAGGTTTTAATAATCTAGAAAGTTAAATAGCATTAACAGTAATTCTAACCAGGTGATGACTTTGTGAATATCTTTTTTCTTAAATATGATTTCTATTTTGCAAATTATCTATTTTATGCAATGGATTTGCATTACCTCTAACATAAAAATTATGCAATAAGTATTATGATTTTAAATGAATACAACTTGCCCATGCAGCTTGAAAAAAGTCTTAGAAATCCAATTCCTTGCTGTTTCCTCAATTTTCTTTGGTGAACCTACACATCAAATTCACTCTTTGTTCACATGCAATTAGTGTTAGCACATACTTTAAAATGCATCTGCAGATGTTATTGGGCAAAAAGACAAAATGCATTTATTTAAGCAAACAACACAATATACTTGAGAAGTATGCAAAGTATCAAAAAATCTATGATTCATGGCATTGTAACAGAATATGATTAGCAGCTGTGTAAACTTGCATCTCTGATCTACCCTTTCAACTAATTAATTAGAATTCTTGCTGACATATGTTCATATTGAGGACCACATGTTCACTACTAATATTCTCACACAGCTGGTCACAAAGAGTTTCTCACCTATCTCTCCAGGTTAGGGAGCAAGAGAAAGAATGTTGCATTCTACAGAGCTTCCAGGTGTGTGTAAAGCAAAGCTAAAATTAGCCACTCAAATGTAAGACTGTTAGGGAAATTTAGAAAGTAGCAATCTATACTACTTTCTAAATTAGTATAGATTGAATTGAAGATGCATTGATTAAAGACAGGGTTTTTTAAGTTGTACTTGTTCAAAAATATCTGCATTATATCTGAACACTGTATATGTGAATGAAAGATATGGATTTTCTGTGATAGGTAAAAAAGAAAGAGAAATTATTTGAGGTTCTTTCTTCTTTATATCCATCCACCAGTGATTAGTGAGTAACTACCATGTAACAAGAAAAGTGTAAGAACTATTAATTCTAACAGAATACTTTTGAACTAAGCATTCATATTTCCCATTAATCTATTAGTTATTCTCATTTATATAATAAAGTCTTTGTTCCAATATTTGCTTATGTTCTGTGTTTCAGAAAGAATCTATAGTATATTATTTATGAATATTTTCCTAAAATTGCCAGAGAGAGTTTTTCCTCATATCTGTAGTTCTTAGTGATGTTTATAAATGACATATTACTGAAAGAAAGATGCCCTAATTAAATGACTTTTGTAAATTCTGGATACTGGGATAAAATTTGGTTATCTGGGTTTGCTGTCATTTTTTTTTTTTTTTTAATTTCTTTTAGTACATGCCTTATCAGGATTTTAATTAACATCCACTTTGAATATCTACGTGGAAGTTATAGTAAGCAGATTTTCTCATATGTGTATATATATATTATATATATATATATATATATAATATATATATACACATATGAGAAAATCTATGTATGTATATGATATGTTTGACCACTTGGCTACAAATTCCTCACTTTATTTTATCATTTAATCAAGATTATTGAGAAGATGCATCCATTTGAGTTTTGACAAACATACACAACTCTACACCACCATAATCAAGTCATAGAATATTTTTTTGTCACAGAAAAATTCTGTCATGAACCTCTGAGGTCAAATGCCACCAGCCATCCACCCACATATTGGGCAACTACTGTTTTGTTTTCCTGACCATATAAGTAAGTTTTACCTTTTCTGGGATTAAATAGAAACAGAACCATACAGTGTATACTCTTGTGCTTACCTTTAGTCACTTAGCATGTTTTTGAGATTCATCCATACTTAACTTTATTCCTTTTTATTACTAAATGGTAATCCATTGCATAGATATACACAAATTTTTTTCTCCATTCATCTACTGATGGACATTTAAGCTGTTTCCAGGTAATAACTTTTATGAATGAAGGCACCATGTACATTTGTGTACAAGTCATTATGTGTAAACATATTTTATTTTCTCTTGAATATGCCAGATGTGGAATTTCTGGATCATATGGTAAGTTTGTGTTTAACTCCATAAAAAAAACTTTCACTTATTTTTCCAAAGTGTTTGTACATTTTTAAATACCCCCTGGCAATGTTTGAGTTTTATTTGCTCTAGTCTTATTTTTAGTTATTATAGTGTGTGTGCAGTGGTATCTTATGGCATATTTAATTTGTAATTCTGATAATGATATTACACACATTTTCATGTACTTGATATACATGATACAGGATGGCTATGTTTGTATATCTTCTTTTACAAGGTGTCAGTGAAAATCTTTTGCCTATTATTCTTAAATATTTAAATCAGGTTAAATATCTTAATAAATGTTCTTTATATTTTCTGTATATTCTGAACGTTACATCTTTGTTATGTGTATATGTCACATATAATATTTTTATATCTTATATATATGAAAATCACATATTTGATATTTTCTCTCCTATCCTGTGACTCGCTTTTACATTTTATGAATGGTTTCTTTCAAAAAGAGAAAGTTATTAATTTGGATGAAGTCCAACACATGACATTTTCTTTTATGATTCATTACTGTGTGTTCTATCTTAGGGCACAAATTTTTTATTGTTTTATTATATGATATTCATAGTTTTAGCTTTTGAATTTAAGTCCAAATATGATTTCAAGTTAATTTTTTTATGTTGTGAGATAATATTTTTTCCAGGGAAATATCCAATGGTTTTAAGACTATCTGTAAAAAACATTACTTTTTTGCTATCAATTGGCCTCTCAACTTTTGTCAATAATTATTGACTGTACAAACCTGAGTTGATTTCTGACCTTCATTCTGTTCCACTGATTTATATCCTTATGCTAATATCACACTGTCTAAACTACTGTACCATTATAGTAAATTTTGAAATTAGTCAGTGCAAGTTCTGCAGTGCTGTTTGTTTTTTAAAGTGTTTTGAATATTTGTAGACCTTTCTCATTTTCATGTACAATTTATAATTAATTTGTTAATTTCAACAAAAAAAGCCTCCTGGACTTTTTATTGGGATCATACTAAATCTACGAAGAATTGCCATCTTAATAATATGTATCCTGATCCGTGACCATGATATAGCTCTCCATTTATGAAATTTTAAAATTTCTATCAATGGCTTTTTAAAGTTTCAAAGCACATGTGTCCCTAGGTATTTCATATTTTGAATCATAATGAATATGATAATTTTTACATTTCATTTCCATTTGTTTTTTGTTACTGCCATATAGAAATGCAGTTTATATTTTATAATGACTTTGTGAGCCATTAATTTGCTTATTAATTCGAGTAGCTTTTTATAGGTTCCTTAGGATTTTCTATGTACATAATCTTGCCAAATGTGAACCAAGACATCTTTCCAATTGGCTTGTTTTTCTTTCTTTCTTTTTTTTTTTTTTTTTTTTGGCCTCTTGTTATGCCTCCCATGAATAATGGTCAATAGGACTGGAAACTGGAAACAAATTTGCCTTGAATTTGACCTTAACAAAAAAACATTTACTTATTAACCCTTAAGTGTGAGTTTAGCTGTTCTCATCAGTGTCTAATTTATGGAGAAGCTTTTTTTTTAATTATCGGGATAGAGGCTGAATTTAGTTAAATACTTTTTTCCATCTAATGAGGTAATCATATCACTTTTACACTTTTATGTTAATATAGTGAATAATGTTGATTACTGAATGTTAAATAAACCTTGATTCCAGGGATAAACTAAATTTTATTATCTTTTTTATATATTGCTGGATTCAATTTACTAACATTTTTACAGGATTCTTGCATCTATGTTCAGGAAGGATATTGTTCTTAGTAATCTTTTTTTGAAATGTCTTTGTCTAAGTTTTAGTATTGGGTAATACTGGCTTCATAAATTTTGTTGATAAGTGATTATATTTCTTTTATTTTCTGATAGTTTGTGTAGAATTGATAATATTCCCTTATTAAATATTTGAGAAAATAGACCAGTTTTGCTTTGTTTTTAATTTTTCTTAGCAACCATATCAAGGAGTGGCAAAGCTCTTTCATTTAAACTGCACTGTTGGATGTGTTTTAACAATTGTATACAACCTTAAAACTGCAACCACAATCAAATTACAAAACATCACCATTATTCCCAAGAGATTCTTCATACCGCTTTGCAGGCCACACTTCCCTCAACCCTTGGTCCCTGGCAACCACTGGCAAATATGCTTTTGTATCTTTTTTTTCTCTCAGGATAATGATGTTGAGATACATTCATATTGCTGCATGTATCATCAATTCATTACTTTTTATTTCTACATAGTATTCCTCTGTAAGGGTAAATCACATTGTGTTTATTCATTCACCAACTGGCAAACATTCAGATTATCTTGTTTATCACTAATATGAATAAGGCCACTATGAATATTTATGTAAAAGTTTCTGTGTGGACAAATGCCTTCATTTCTCTTGAATAAATGCCTAGGTGTTAAATCACTCTATACAAGTATGTGTGGGGTTATATATGTATGCATGTGTTTAAATTTATAAGAATCTACCAAATGTTTACAAAATTATTAGTGCATTTTTATTTTCTTCTCTCTGTGTGTGGGAGTTCCATTTACTTCAAATGATGTCCTACAATTGAAAATTTTCAGCATTTTATTTTAATTTTAACAGTTCTAATAAGTGGGTAATAGTGTCTCATCATGGTTTTAAATAATATCTCTTTGATGACCAATGATGTCAAATATCTATTCATATGTTTATTGGCATGTGTGTGTCTTGTATTTTGAAGTGTGTATTCAAATATTTTTCTGATTAAAATTGTTTGTCTTCTTTTTACTTTATTTATTTATTGATTTTCCTAATATTTTTACTGGAGTATAATTGCTTTACAATGGTGTGTAAGTTTCTGCTTTATAACAAATTGAATCAGCTATACATATACATATACCCACCCCTCTAGCTGGTCACAAAGCACTGAGCTGATCTCCCTGTGCTATGTGACTGCTTCCCACTGGCTATCTATTTTACATAAAGTAGTGTATATATGTCCATGCCACTCTCTCACTTTGTGCCAGCTTCCCACTCCCCGTGTCATCAAGTCCAATCTCTACGTCTTCATCTTTATTCCTGTCCTGCCCCTAGGTTCTTCAGAACCATTTTTTTAGATTCCTCATATATGTGTTAGCATACGGTATTGTTTTTCTCTTTCTGACTTACTTCACTCTGTATGACAGACTCTAGGTCCATCCACCTCACTACAAGTAACTCAATTTCATTTCTTTTTATGGCTGAGTAACATTCCATTGTATATATGTGCCACATCTTCTTTATCCATTCATCTGTCAATGGACACTTAGGTTGCTTCAATGTTCTGGTTATTGTAAATAGAGCTGCAAAGAACGTTGTGGTGCATAACTCTTTTTGAATTATGGTTTTCTCAAGGTATATGCCCAGTAGTGGGATTGCTGGGCTGTATGGTAGTTCTATTATTAGTTTTTTAAGGAACCTCCGTACTGTTCTACATAATGGCTGTATCTATTTACATTCCCACCTACAGTGCAAGAGGGTTCCTTTTTCTCCACACCCTCGCCAGCATTTATTATTTGTAGATTTTGTGATAATGGCTTTTCTGACTGGTGTGAGGTGATATCTCATTGTAGTTTTGATTTACATTTCTCTAATGATGTTGAGCATTTATTCATGTGTTTTCTGGCAATCTGTATATCTTCTTTGGAGAAATGTCTATTTAGGTCTTCTGCCCATTTTTCTTTTGGGTTGTTTGTTTTTTGTCATATTGAGCTGCATGAGCTGCTTGTATATTTTGAAGATTAATCCTTTTTCAGTTGCTTCGTTTGCAACTATTTTCTCCCATTCTGGGGGTTGTCTTTTCATCTTGTTTATGTTTTCCTTTGCCATGCAAGAGATTTTAAGTTTCATTAGGTCTCATTTGTTTATTTGTGTTTTTATTTCCATTTCTCTAGGAGGTGGGTCAAAAAGGATTTTGCTGTGATTTATGTCATAGAGTGTTCTGAATATGTTTTCCTCTAAGAGTTTGATGGTGTCTGGCCTTACACTTAGGTCTTTAATCCATTTTGAGTTTATTTTTGTGTATGGTGTCAGGGAGTGTTCTAATTTCATACTTTTACATGTATCTGTCCAATTTTCCCAGCACCACTTATTGAAGAGGCTGTCTTTTCTCCACTGTGTATGCTTGCCTCCTTTACCAAAGATAAGGTGACCATATGTGTGTGGGTTTATCTCTGAGCTTTCTATCCTGTTCCATTGATCTATATTTCTGTTTTTGTGCCAGTACCAAACTGTCTTGATCACTGTAGCTTTGTAATATAGTCTGAAATCAGGGAGCCTGATTCCTCCAGCTCCATTTTTCCATCTCAAGATTGTTTTGGCTATTCAGGGTCTTTTGTGTTTCCATACAAATTGTGAAAATTTTTGTTCTAGTTCTGTGAAAAATGCCAGTGGTAGTTTGATAGGGATTGCATGGAATCTGTAGATTGCTTTGGGTAGTAGAGTCATTTTCACAATGTTGATTCTTCCAATCCAAGAACATGGTATATCTCGCCATCTATTTGTATCATCTTTAATTTCTTTCATCAGTGTCTTATAATTTTCTGCATACAGGTCTTTTGTCTCCTTAGGTAGGTTCATTCCTAGATATTTTATTCTTTTTGTTGCAATGGTAAACGGGAGTGTTTTCTTAATTTCACTTTCAGATTTTTCATCATTAGTGTATAGAAATGCAAGAGATTTCTGTGCATTAATTTTGTATTCTGCTACTTTACCAAATTCATTGATTAGCTCTAGGAGTTTTCTGGTGGCAGTTTTAGGATTCTCTATGTATAGTATCATGTCATCTGCAAACAGTGACAGCTTTACTTCTTCTTTTCTGATTTGGATTCCTTTTATTTCTTTTACTTCTCTGATTGCTGTGGCTAACACTTCCAAAACTATGTTGAATAATAGTGGTGAGAGTGGGCAACCTTGTCTTGTTCCTGATCTTAGTGGAAATGGTTTCAGTTTTTCACCATTGAGGACAATGTTGGCTGTGGGTTTGTCATATATGGCCTTTATTATGTTGAGGAAAGTTCCCTCTATGCCTACTTTCTGCAGGGCTTTTATCATAAATGGGTGTTGAATTTTGTTGAAATCTTTCTCTGCATCTATTGAGATGATCATATGTTTTTTCTCCTTCAATTTGTTAATATGGTATATCACGTTGATTGACTTGCGTATATTGAAGAATCCTTGCATTCCTGGGATAAACCCCACTTGATCATGGCGTATGATCCTTTGACTGTGCTGTTGGATTCTGTTTGATAGTATTTTGTTGAGGATTTTTGCAGCTATGTTCATCAGTGATATTGGCCTGTATTTTTCTTTCTTTGTGACATCTTAGTCTGGTTTTGGTATCAGGGTGACAGTGGCCTCATAGAATGAGTTTGGGAGTGTTCTTCCCTCTGCTATATTTTGGAAGAGATTGAGAAGGATAGGTGTTAAATGTCTGATAGAATTCGCCTGTGAAGCCATCTGGTCCTGGACTGTTGTTTGTTGGAAGATTTTTAATCACAGTCTCTATTTGCGTGCTTGTGATTGGTCTGTTTATATTTTCTATTTCTTCCTGGTTCAGTCTTGGAAGGTTGTGCTTTTCTAAGAATTTGTCCATTTCTTCCAGGTTGTCCATTTTATAGACATATAGTTGCTTGTAGTAACCTCTCATGATCCTTTGTATTTCTGCAGTGTCAGTGGTTACTTCTCCTTTTTCATTTCTAATTCTATAGATTTGAGTTTTCTCCCTTTTTTTCTTGATGAGTCTGGCTAATGGTTTATCAATTTTGTTTATCTTCTCAAAGAACCAGCTCTTAGTTTTATTGACCTTTGTTATTGTTTCCTTCATTTCTTTTTCATTTATTTCTGATCTGGTCTTTGTTACTTCCTTCATTCTGCTAACTTTGGGTTTTTTTTGTTCTTCTTTCTCTAATTGCTTTAGGTTTAAGGTTAGGTTGTTTATTTGAGATGTTTCTTGTTTCTTGATGTAGAATTGTACTGCTATAATCTTCCCTCTTAGAACTGCTTTTGCTACATCCCGTATGTTTTGGGTCATCGTGTTTTCATTTTCATTTGTTTCTGGGAATTTTTTGATTTCCACTTTATTACTTCAGTGATCTCTTGGTTATTTAGTAGTGTATTGTTTAACCTCCATGTGTTTGTATTTTTAAAATTTTTCCCCCATAATTGACATCTAGGCTCATAGCATTGTGGTTGGAAAAGATACTTGATACGATTTCAATTTTCTTAAATTTACCAAGGTTTGATTTGTGACCCAAGGTATGATCTATCCTGGAAAATGTTCCATGAGCACTTGAGAAGAAAGTGTATTCTGTTGTTTTTGGATGGAGTGTTCTATAAATATCAATTAAGTCCATCTTGTTTAATGTATCATTTAAAGCTTGTGTTTCCGTATTTATTTTCATTTTGGATGCTCTGTCCATTGGTGAATGTGGGATGTTTAAGTCCCCTACTATGATTGTGTTAGTGTCAATTTCCCCTTTTATGGCTGTTAGCATTTGCCTTATTTATTGAGGTGCTCCTATGTTGCGTTCATAAATATTTACAATTGTTATATCTTCTTCTTGGATTGATCCCTTGATCATTATGTAGTGTCCTTCTTTGTCTCTTGTAATAGTCATTATTTTAAAGTCTATTTATCTGATATGAGAATTGCTACTCCAGCTTTCTTTTGATTTCCATTTGCTTGGAATATTTTTTTCCATCCCCTGACTTTCAGTCTTTATGTGTCCCTAGGTGTGAAGTGGGTCTCTCATAGACAGCATATATATGGTCTTGTTTTTGTATCCATTCAGGCAGTCTATGTCTCTTGGTTGGAACATTTCATCCATTTACATTTAAGGTAGTTATTGATATGTGAGTTCCTATTTCCATTGTCTTAATTGATTTGGTTTGTTACTGTGGGTCTTTTCCTTCTCCTGTGTTTCCTGCCTATAGAAGTTCCTTTAGCATTTGTTGTAAAGCTGGGTTGGTGGTGCTGAATTCTCCTAGCTTTTGCTTGTCTCTGAAGGTTTTAATTTCTCTGACAAATTTGAATGAGATCCTTGCTGGGTAGAGTAATCTTGGTTGTACGTTTTTCCCTTTCATCACTTTAAATATGTTCTGCCACTCCCTTCTAGATTGCAGAGTTTCTGCTTAAACAATAGCTGTTAACCTCATGGGGATTCCCTTGTATGTTATTTGTTGTTTTTCCCTTGCTGCTTTTACTATTTTTTCTTTATATTTAATTTTCGGTAGTTTGATTAATATTTGTCTTGATGTGTTTCTCCTTGGATATATCCTGTATGGGACTCTCTGTGCTTCCTGGACTTGATTGACTATTTCCTTTCCCATATTAAAGAAGTTTTCAACTATAATCTCTTCAAATATTTTCTCAGTCCCTTTCTTTTTCTCTTCTTCTTCTGGGACCCTTATACTTTGAATGTTGGTGTGTTTAATGTTGTCCCAGAGGTCTCTGACACTCTCCTCAATTCTTTTCATTCTTTTATCTTTATTCTGCTCTGTGATAGTTATTTCCACTCTTTTGTCTTCCAGGTACCTTATCTGTCCTTCTGACTCAGTTATTCTGCTATTAATTCCTTCTAGAGAAATTTTAATTTCATTTATTCTGTTGTTCATCATTGTTTGTTTGCTCTTTGGTTCTTCTAGGTCCTTGTTAAAAGTTTCTTGTATTTTCTCCATTCGTTTTCCAAGATTTTGGATCACCTTTACTATCATTACTCTGAATCCTTTTTCAGGTAGACTGGCTATTTCCTCTTCATTTGTTTGGTCTGGTGGGTTTTTACCTTTCTCTTTCCTCTGCTGTGTGTTTCTCTGTCTTCTCATTTTGCTTAACTTACTGTGTTTGGGGTCTCCTTTTTGCAGGCGGTTGGTTCGTAGTTCCCGTTTTTTTTCGTGTCTGCCCCCAGTGGCTAACATTGGTTCTGTGGGTTGTGTAGGCTTCCTGTTGGAGGTTACTAGTGCCTGTGTTCTGGTGGATGAGAGAGACTGGATCTTGTCTTTCTGGTGGGCAGGACCATGTCGATGGTTTTTTTTTGGGTGTCTGTGTCCTTATTATGATTTTAGGTAGCCTCTCTGTTAATGGGTGAGGTTGTTTTCCTGTCTTACTAGTTGCTTGGCATAGGGTGTCCAAAACTGTAGCTTTCTGGTTGTTGAGTGGAGCTGGGTCTTAGCGTTGAGATGGAGGTGTCTGGGAGAGCTTTCGCTGTTTGATATTCTGTGGAGCCAGGAGGTCTCTGGTGGACCAATGTCCTGAACTCAGTTCTCCCACAGCAGAGGCAAAGGCCTGACACCCGGCCAGAGCACCACCACCCTGTCAGCCACATGGCTCAGAACAAAAGGGAGAAAAAAAAGAAAGAAAGAAAAAAATGATAAAATAAAATGAAGTTATTTAATTAAAAAAATATTAAAAATAAATTAAAGAGTCAAAAAATAAAGAAAGAAGAGAGCAACAAAACCAATAAACAAATTCATCAATGATAATAAGCACTAAAAATTATACTTTAAAAAAAAAATGGAACTACAGAACTTTAGGACAAATGGTAAAAACAAAGCTATACAGACAAAATCATACAAAGAAGCATACACATTCACACTCACAAAAAGAGAAAAAGGAAAAAAAAAAATATATATATATATATATCTGTATACAAAAAAAAAGGAAAAGAGCAACCAATTCAATAAACAAATCTACCAGTGATAATAAACTCTAAATACTAAATTAAGATAAACATGAAAACAGAAACAGATTAGATGCAGAAAGCAAACCTCAAGTCTACAGTTGCTCCCAAAGTCCACCACCTCAATTTTGGGATGATTCATTGTCTATTCAGGTATCCAGAAATGCAGAGTACATCAAGTTGATTGTGGAGATTTAATCCGCTGCTCTTGAGGCTGCTGGGAGAAATTTCCCTTTCTCTTCTTTGTTCGCATAGCTCCTGTGGTTCAGCTTTGGTTTTGGCCCCCTTCAGGCTGTGTTCATGCAGCCAACCCCAGTCCTCTCCCTGGGATCTGACCTCTGAAGAAGCCAGAGCCTGAACTCCCAACCCCCACCTATCCAGGCTGGTGGGTGAGCAGATAAGCCTCTCAGGCTGGTGAGTGCTGGTTGGCATGGATCCTCTCTGTGGGAGTCTCTCTGCTTTGCCCTCTGTATCCCCCTTGCTGTGCTCTCCTCCGTGGCTCCAAAACTTCCCCCTACCACCATCCCCTGTCTCCACCACTGAAGGGGCTTCCTAGTGTGTGGAAACTTTTCCTCCTTCACAGATCCCTCCCAGAGGTGCATGTCCTATCCCTATTTTTTGTCTCTGTTTTTTATTTTTTATTTTGCCCTACTCAGGTTCTTGGGGAGTTTCTTGCCTTTTGGGAAGTCTGAGGTTTTCTGCCAGTGTTCACTAGGTGTTCTGTAGGAGTTGTTCCACATGTAGGTGTATTTCTGATGTATTTTGGGGGAGGAAGGTGATCTCCGTATCTTACTCCTCTGCCATCTTGAAGGTCTGTCTTCTTTTTATTAAGCCGTGTTTTGTATATACCCAGAATATCAATTCTTTGTCAGATATATGTATTATAAAACATATTCTCCCTTTTAATTTTTGTGAACTCTCTTTTCTCTCTCTTCTTCAGATTTGATGACTTTTTATTTTTTTATTTTCAAATTCACTACCCCTTCCCTTACTAATCTGCTTTCTGTTCCTAAGACCATCTAACAAATATTTATTTCAAATGTTGTATTTTTCATTTATAGTAATTTCAATTTTCTTTTTAATATTTTCTATTTCTCTTCTAAAATTTCCTATAGTTTTATTCATTACAGGAGTACTTCATCTCAAGAAGCATATTTATAATACCCGCCTTCAAATTTTGTTTCTAATAATTCCAACAACAGGGTCATCTCAGATTAATATCTGAGATTTTTTTCAATGAGTTCTTAAGTGAAAATATCAAGGCACAAGATAAAATGTGTAGTGTGAAGAGGATACGTGAAAAAGCTATTTTTCCATAAATAACATATATGTAATGCATAGAGAAGTGTCAGGAAGGATATGCAGAAAACTGTAACTATTAATTAGCTGCAGATGAAGGAGAAAGACTGAAATGGTCATTTAACTTCATGCTTTGTTCTCTTATGTATAATGAGAATCTACTCATATATTATTTGTATAATTGAGAAACAAAACTCACCCAGCATTCATGAGCACTCCCACTGCTCTTTCCTCTAGGTTTCCTGATGCTCAGATACGTTTTGCTTTAGTAGATAATCTCAACTCCTATTATGTGCCTCACCCCTTGTTTGATAGTTATATTTGTAGTGACTTAGCCAGTTCTGACCTCTTCCTCAATACAGTCCCCATATATATTTATTTTATTTTATTTTTTTATTGTCATATAGTTGATTTACAATGTTGTGTTAGTTTTAGGTGTACAGCAAATGATTCAGTTTTACATATATATATATATAACTGAATATTTATATATATAATATATATAACTGAATATATATATAATATATATATATAACTGAATATATATATAATACATATATAATTGAAAATATATATATTCTTTTTCAGATTCTTTTCCCTTATAAGTTATTAAAAAATATTGAGTATAGTTCCCTGTGCTATACAGTAGGTCCTTGTTGGTTATCTATTTTATATATAATAGTGTGTATATGTTAATCCCAAACTCCTCTAATTTATCCCTCCCCTACAACATTTCCCCTTTGGCACTCATAAGTTTGTTTTCGAAGTCTGTGAATCTGTTTCTGTTTTGTAAATAAGTTCATTTCAATAATTTTTTTTTTAGATTTCACATATAAGTGATATCATATGACATTTGTCTTTCTCTGCCTGATTTACTTCACTTAGTATGATAACCTCTAGGTCCACCCATGTTGCTGCAAATGACATTATTTCATTCTTTTTTATGGCTGAATAATATTCCATTCTGTATATATACCACATCTTCTTTAACCATTCATCTGTCAATGGACATTTAGGTTGCTTCCATGTCTTAGCTATTGTGAATAGTGCTGCAATGAGCATTAGGGTGCATGTATCTTTTAGAATTATGATTTTCTCCAGATATATGCCCAGTAGTGGAATTGCAGGATCATATGGTAGCACAATCTCCATATATAATTTTGGGCAAGATGTTCTGGAAATGACTCATCCTACGGTGACCAACTAGTTCTGGTTTGCCTGGGACTTATCTAGTTTTAGCAGTGCATGTTTGCTCATCTTATACCACACCCTTCCCTTAGTACCTGTATCTCCAATAGCTTCATGTCAAGGATGTTAGTAATGATATCTTAGTAGAAAATCATTTAAAAAAACATTAAATACCTCTTCTTCTTTGGAGACATTCTCTATTTCTTCTTCTGTCACTATTTTATGATACATATCATGACGCATTCTGCATCAGTTTGCAACCCAGCAAAGTTTGCTTGTCTTACTTGCTCTAATATTTCACAAATAAATCAAAGATTTGTAAAGTGAGTGCCCTGGAGGATACATTTATAAAATTCCTGTTTACTGTGTGTCTGTATGCATGAGTTGGAACTAGAATGACCCCATGAACCAGTGATAGTAATGGAAAGAAAGATGGAAAATATCCTGCCATGTAGAAATAATAGCTTTTGCAAAAATGACTTTTTGTTGAAATCCACTTCTGCCAAGTTTCCTCAACTATAAAATGCTTTGACATGAATTTGGCCCCCAGAAACCTGAAAACCTACCTCTGTGTTCCCTGGCTTCTTCTTAGAAAGGTGAAATGTCAGGTACAAATGAGGTGACAAGAAGTCCCCTTTAAGTAAAACTTTAAGTAAGTTTTTTCAGTAAGGAATGTTTGACATCCTGTTTAGTTAGAAGTAGAAATGTGATGTTCTTTTTTAAGCTTTCAGTTACATTCATTCTTTCAATAAGTTCTCAATAAGTGTTTACTGTTTTTCTGGCTTGTGCTAGATGCTAAAGATATAACAATAAATATGATTAACATGGTTCCTAACCTTCAAATAACTAAAGTTTAGTGAGGGAAACAAGCTTTTAACAAGCAGTTATAATATGGTGTGGTAATTAGGCTAATATGCCACAATACAGGGTTTATTTTAGTACCCATAAAGGGGCACCAAATTCATACTCCAGCAGACCAATCTTCATATGCAGAACAGAATATTTGGGATGGAAAGTAATTAATGATCAGATTATTCTGTGTTCCACAGAGAAATGGAATAAATAGGATAAAAGAAAGGGGGGGTGTGTGGAGAGAGAAAAAGAGTGAGAGAGAGAGAGAGATTTACCATAAAGAACTGGCTCACACAATTATAGAGGCTGAAAAGCCCAAGATCTGCAATTTGCGGGCTGGAGACCTAGGAGAGCCAGTGGAGGGGGTAGTTCCAATCTGAGCCCAAAGCCCTCTAAACAAGAAGAGCCAATGGTGTGAGTTCTAGTTCAAGTCCAAATCCAAAAGCAGTAGAAGACCAATGTCTTAGTCCAAAGACAATCAGGCAGAGAGAATTTTTTTCTTACTCAGCCTCTTATTTATTCAGACCTTCAGTGGATTAGATGAAGCTCACTTACATTGGGGAGGACAATTTATTTTACTCAGCCTGTCGATATAAATATTAATCTCATCCAGAAACACTCTCACAGACATACACAGACATATTGTTCAATCAAATATCTGGACTCTCTGTGGTCCGGTCATGTTGACACATAAAATTGACCACCACAGTGACCATGTGGCTCCAATATCTTGTTTTACTAATGAAGCCTGGGTAGGTAATGTAACTTGGCCAAGGACACAAGAGGTTGGACAGCAAGGTTCCTGCTTCCAATCTATTGCCTGGTCCATGGGACCACAGGACAAGATTGTTTTTAGTATCATGTCCTCTGTGGTTAAAGAGTTCCTGACCTACACAGATTCTACTTCCTTAGTGCTCACCCAGAGCTTGCCTCTCTTGACAGAGCCCATGTTATACACCAAGGGTGATGTTTTTTACCCTCATCAAATGATGAATTCTAATTCCTCATGACATTGATTTCTGAATGAAACTTAGTATCTAATTCACTTGTTCTTAACCAGGGGTGCATATCACAAGGAACTGGGGGCTTTTAAAAGATATATATTCCTGATCATAGCGTTCCCTTGCCTTCATTCCCCATCTACCCTCTCAGGACAGAAGTCTGGGTTTCTCCAGATGAGATAGGGGGTGGAGACAGGTACTGGCTTCTGCTCTGATCCTGCCATCCAAAGATAGAGGTCCTCCCAGCAGTCAGTTCTCCAACAGGCTCCAGGCTGGCTCAGGTGTGAAACACAAAGGAAAAAAAAATAGTTTGGTGTAAGTCTGATAGGCCTTTCAAGTACCCTTTCAGAGATACTACAGAGCAGGTCACTACCTCCACTGGCATATATGGTTGGCTCTAATGAAAAACTTGTAAGATGTGTAAATAGTTCTTGCTGAAGAAATGTTGGATCCATAAAGCTTCAACATTTTAGCATTTGTGCTCAAAGTCCTACTATGTTTTCTCTGCCTTCAAGATGAATTACTTTCTTACTTTATGTGCTTCTACAACAGGTAACTGTAAACACTTTCCTAGTAGCCAACTTAATAGTCAGTAATGAGACTTCCCTGGTGGCACAGTGGTTAAGAGTCTGCCTGCCAATGCAGGGGACACGGGTTCGATCCCTTGTCCGGGAAGATCTCACATGCTGTGGAACAACTAAGCCTGTGGGCCACAACTACTGAAGCCCACGCACCTAGAGCCCGTGCTCCACAAGAGAAGCCACCACAATGAGAAGCCCGAGCACCACAAGGAAGAGTAGCCCCTGCTCCCCACAACTAGAGAAAGCCTGGGTGCCACAACGAAAACTCAACACAGCCAAAAATACACTACAAACAAAAAATAGTCAGTGATCATTACCTTCTGTCATGATGATTCAACATGAGCAGAGTTGTTCCCCTACTGGGATTCAGACATATCTGAACATTTCAGAAAACTTGCTCTGATGAGCTTAACAGAAATTTGTTCATATGCAGATGGAGAAGATTGTTCTTCCTGTTTGGCAGAAGAGGCATGACTAGCAGACCTGTGGCACTAGTAGAAGTGTTCAGGATCATGTATGCATTGGCTTCTAGGAACTTCAAGTAAAATTTGAGGATGAGACTCTGCAAGAACTGGAGAATCTGGGACAGTGCTTTGAAATCAATATATTATTTAAGCAGGGCCTCGTAGGCAGAATAATGGCCCTCCAAAGATGCTCACATCCTTGTTCCAGAGCCTGTGGATGAATATGTCACCTTACATGGCAACAAGGAATTTACAAATGTGATCTTAGATTATGCAAACGAGCTCAGTCTAATCACACAAGTACTTCAAAGCAGAGGACCTTTCCCTGCTATAATCAATCAGAGAGAGGTGTTATAGCAGGAGAAGTGTCAGAGAAATGCAAGGTTTCTGGCTTTGAAAATACAGGAAGGTCCCATGAGCCAAAGAATGTGGGCAGGCTCCAGAAGCTGAAAAAAGCAAGGAAATGGAATCTCCCCATGAACCTCTAGAAAGGAATACAGACCTGCAAACACCTTGATTTTAGCCCAGTGAGACCTATGTCAGAACTCACAGATCCAGAACTTTAAGTTATTAAATTTGTATTGTCCAAGCTACTCAGTTAATGGTAATTTGTTACAGCAGCAATAACAACAACAACAACAAAAAACCCCTAATACAATGTCTTTAACCAAGAAGAAAAGTTATTTTATGTCAATAATTAGATCTATTCAGGACTAAGATAAAACTACTGAAAGACTCCCCTCTCCTCATAAAAGAAAACTCCCTGTGCTGTTTTTTGTTTTTTGTTTTTAATTAATTTATTTATTTATTTTTATTTTTGGCTGTGTTGGGTCTTCGTTTCTGTGCGAGGGCTTTCTCTAGTTGCGGCAAGCGGGGGCCACTCTTCATCTCGGTGCATGGGCCTCTCACTATCGTGGCCTCTTTTGTTGCGGAGCACAGGCTCCAGACGCGCAGGCTCAGTAGTTGTGGCTCACGGGCCTAGTTGCTCCGCGGCATGTGGGATCTTCCCAGACCAGGGCTCGAACCTGTGTCCCCTGCATTAGCAGGCAGATTCTCAACCACTGCGCCACCAGGGAAGCCCCCTGTGCTGTTTTTATAAACTTTTCCAAGTTGTTTTGAGTGCTTTGAATTTAACCCGACTGCAGAATTTAACTTCTCATGCTTGACATCTCTAATCACAAAGCAGAGGCTGTGGCCTCCACTCCTGTACTTTCCACCCAGAACACCAGGTAGAACTGCTCCAGATCTCATCCACACTTGTGATGGAGTTGAACTGATGTCATAGACAAACAGAACAGTTTTGAACAACTGCCTTCAGGTGGTTGTTCTGAAACCAAGGATTAAACAGAATTATTCATGCTGAACTGGGAATATGAGAGCAGGAAGCTCCATGGTGGGTGGGAAGTTACATAGAAAGCCCAGTTATTCTCTACTGACTGACTTATGTATGTCCTGCTTGATGTAAACAACTTTTTCTAGGGGTGTCATGTGTGCCCTCTGGAATTCCACTTCTTGTGGAATGCTTCAGGTCCGCTTACTGGTCAGAGTTGGGCTGTGCCTGAGTTGATGCCTCAAGCCAGGTAAAAAGCTTAATGCAGAAACTTAAGGAGAAATTCACCTAGCTTTCAAGATAGTTCTTTATAGTTAATGGAATTTGTTTTAACTGGCTAAATCCTGGACTCCAAAGGGCATAACTGAGGTTACTACTGAATGGTGGTCTCACCTTGGTGCATGAGATTCTATTGATAATAATTTTATTGTAAAGACATGTTGGCCAAGGGACAAGGGGGTGTACAGTTCAGAAGAGTCAACATAGTAGACATGAGGCTGTTATCATTAAAAGAGCCAACACTGGTCCTTGTTAGCATCTGGGAACTTGGCACTTAAACCACACCCTTGTTGATAAGAGTAGGAGTAGCTCAGTGTACCTAGATTGTTTGTACAAACAAAATGGTTTATGCTAATATCTGTTTTACTTCTATGATTCTGAAATTTTGGTACATGTTGGGGAGAGAAGCCTACGTGACCAGTCCTTGATAAAAACCTTGGGTACTGAGTCTCTAATGAGGTTTCCTGGGAAGAAACATTACACACATCTTGTGTTTTCTCTGCTGGAGAAAGAGCATACATAATATATTCCATCACTGAAGGGAGACAAAATCAGAGCCCTGTTCATAGATTTCTACAGATTCCACTTGTGTTTTTTTCCTTCATTGACCTATTGTGTTTCCCTCACTCATGTAATAAATCTTATCTATGAGTTCAACTACAGGGAGAGTCCTGTGAGTCCTTGCAGAAAATCACTGGATGAGTGGGTGATCTCGAGAACCCCATTACAAAAAGCATATACATATATGTGTGTGCATGCATAATCAAAACTGAATTAAATAATGTATGTAAAATCACATAATCATATAACCATTTATATGTATATATAACTATTTAGGCTTTGCTATACATACTTTGTCAGAGCCATTCAGACACTAATATTCCCTAATGGATTAGGTCACTGAATGGCTTCTATGACTATGAAGACAAGTACAATTTTTCAATAAGTTTTATTTTAGGTGAGAGAAATAATTTGAAAAATTATTTAATGACTTAATAAATATAGTTTGGGCATCTACCAGGTGCCATGCATTAGGCTACATAGTC
The DNA here is from genome assembly GCF_965194805.1 of Balaenoptera borealis. Lineage (NCBI taxonomy): Eukaryota > Metazoa > Chordata > Mammalia > Artiodactyla > Balaenopteridae > Balaenoptera > Balaenoptera borealis. The sequence goes on from NC_138871.1 coordinate 18,935,730, forward strand.
TGAAATGATGGAAAAATTACTTAAAACTACTACAAATAATTGAATCAATAGGATAAAGGTACACATGTACACACGTATAAATATAGATGGATTTGCATCATTGTCATTTAAATTTTACATAACAATCAGAAAGAGAGAGACAAAGATTTAAACAGAGGTAAATTCACACATTTTTGTATTCAACATTCAATTCATATCATTTGGCTTAGAGTATAATGGAGATGAAGACATGAATCTGCTCTTCCTAAGCTGTCCTCTGTACCCATGGGCCTTTTATAGTGTTAGCGACTCACCCTGCTGAATATCATTTTACAATTTTCACATAAGTCATAGCCCCTAAACCTAAGCCAGCTTCCTTAGTTGGTATTCAATCAAAGCAATTCTTTCAGGGTTAATTATATCTCTATGTTATTGTCTCCTAATATGACAACTTTAGAAACTTAACTCTCAAGTAAGATGTTTCAACACTTGTGTAAACATGCATTCCTCACAAGGCCCCTGAATTCCCAAAACTTCCTCTCTAGTTGTAAGACACCAGCACAGAAAACATTTAAATAACAAGGAAAGTGATAATATGTTCCATAATTGAAAATGTGGTCAAAGTGCTCTATTGAAGTTCAGACAATAGGGAGATTTACTCTTGCCATGCTGACCAGCAAATACCATGACGGAGGAGTCTAGCACATAAGCTTCTGTGCTGTTTTATTTCTCATGTGTAATATGCAACTTATATGTTAATTGAATTTGTTTTACATTTTAACCTGTACTTAAAATGTTTGAGAGGCTACCATGTGTCATGTGCTGAACTAGTTTCTTTGTAGACAGCAAATAAACAACACTATCAGATAATAATAATAATAATTATATAATATAATATAATAATTATATTGTTGACTGAAAAAAGAGGTACAACCTGAGAGTTGTGAGTTCAGTTCTATCTGGGGCAAAATGAGGACTTTAGTCCAGCAGACAGCATTTCAGATAGCTCTGAGAAACTGCTCTGAAGAGGCAGGGGGGAAGGTCAGTATATATGTGATTTTGGTGAATGGGATGTAAATGCAATCAAGCACACACTTTTGCAGAAGGTTGGGGCTAGTCTCATGAAGGTTACTGCTAGTCATGAGGAGGAGACATCACCATGAAAGATTTTAGTGCTTTTCTAGATATGAGGAGAGGCAAGAATTGGGCTTATAAAATTTTCTCTTGTAAATATCTAACTATCTGAAGGACTGTTCAGCCAGTTTTTCCCAGAGCACAGAGTGCCACATTCCTGATCTCCACCCTGAACTCCTTTCAGGGAGTGTTGAAGATCAGAGGTCACAGCAGCTTGTGATTTAATCCTTGTAAAGGCAGATGGCAAGTGCCAACCTTTAGTTTGCAATATTTTATTAATATAATTATTAATAATTATATACAAATATAATTATATAAATATGAATTATATATAAATTTACATTATTAAATATTGCTAAAATATAAATTTATAATTATATAAATATAAATTAATTAAAATATATAATTAATATGTTAATATATAATAAAAGATATTAATATAAAAGTTAATTATTATTATAAAATAGAATAATTTAATTGTTTTTATTGTTATTACTTTATTCCCACACCACAGTATTTGTGGAGTGGTTAGACTCTGCAAGACTCATCTCTGGCCCTGTTCATTGAGAAGTGAGTTTACGTGTAGGTAGAGGGAGAATAACTGGCTGCCTATGTCCTGCAGTTTATAATTTCTGGAATGATATTTATAGCCCCAAGAGAACTCAGCTACTCCCACAAGTATAATCTCAGTTCATTCTCAAAATCCTCTAACATTAGTGATTTTTCCATTTAGTATAAAACTTTGATATTTTTACCAATCTGATGCAAATCACCTTGAGTGTCATAGTTATTTGTACCAAAATATGAAGGAAGAATCCAAGTGGTGGTCTTGAAATTAATGCTAGAAAAAAGAGTTGAAGAGCTATGAGTACCTGGAGGTAGGTATGATCTGGCTTTGTCAAATAAGGAATGGGAAGGAAAGAGCAAATCTGGGGCCTCCAAAAGCTCTTTCTCTCGGTTTACATTTACCAAGAGTTTCCTTGCTTAAAAACAAATGTGGTTAGAATTTTCAATGGATGCAACTTAAAAAAAAAAAAAAATGAAAGGTAGGCTGAAATAAAATAATAAATGTCAAGAAGATGATGGATTCATGAGGAGCCCTTAATCCAAATGGTACCAAATTCCATTTATCTGAAATGATTCACAGTCAGGATTACCAGACTGTAACAGGTGGCTACTTTTAAGTACAGATGCTAAATGTCATACCTGCAGATGGTTCATCAGTAGAATATGTAAAAAAAAAATCTTAATTATATATTATGTAGCTTTTTCATAAAAAATTAAAAGATAGGCATTCATTATGCTTGTTTGAATTATATCACTGAGTACAGATGCTGTTATGAGTTAGCTGGTGCTTTAATCAAAACAAGTATCAGTGGATCAATTTAATGATATGAAGATTCTGACTTCAGGTTGGAAAGTTTCTAGCAGTGCAAATTTCTTGCAGTTTCCTGATTTATGCATCAAAGTAAAGGACTCTCCCCCACCAAAATCCCACATCGATATGTGTTAAAGAAAGAGATACTCAGCTAGTCTTCCTTAAATAGAAGCATTCCAGATTAGCTTGGAATTCTCCTGGAAGCATATCACACCTGAAGCCTAAAGCTGGAAACATTTAATCCCTCACATGAACTTCAGAATCATTGTGGAAGGTTTATCAAAGAACATAGGTCATTCATGAACACATGCATTTTATATTCAAATTATTTTTTGTTTTAGTGTCATTGGCCAGTTTATACAATGGACATTGCTAGAATGACAACTACGGCCAAATAACAAATCCACGCCCAAAGATGGAGCTTTAATGAGAAGTATATGCATGAAAAAAAAAAAAAAGTTGGAGTTTCAATTCAGTTTAGCACATTGAAAAACTGTCTCAGTCTTTGAATGTGATTCCCCATACAGACAGCTCTCCAAATATTTTGAGTCTCGCCAACACCACCTGGATTATATGGCCCTTGGTGACAGTAATAGTGTATTTGTTAAATTATTATTCTCATTACTTGATCAATTCACATACCACTTCATCTTCATGATAAAAGGATGTTCAAACCCTACCGACAATAGTGTTAAATTCTCTACATCCATTTCCTTATCTTTCCAATAATGAATGGCATGCTACTGTTTAGGGGTGTGTGTGTGTGTGTGTACCCATGTGCTCTATCTTTGAACATATTTCACGTGACTAAGAGTGCCATATAAATGCAAGGTTCACTATGACTGGTTTTGACACAAAATCAAATCCAAGGGAAACTCCTTAGATCTCTGAACAAGCTGATTTTCAAGAAGGAAGCAACCCTGCCAAGAATTAGGTACAAATGACTGGGAATTTCTGCAAGTGAAGTTCTTTCTTTTTGTCCTCTTTTTAGTTAAAATAAGAAAGCAAACAAATAAAATCCTGTATATTTAATTATGATGATATAAATTACATAATTGCAATAAAAAGTAAAACAGTATAAGAGCTAAAACTGGAAAGTAAAAGTACTTCAACCTCCTCATTCCCACCTCTCAACAGAACCACTATAAACTGTTTCTTGCATATACTCCTTATAACTTTCTTTGCAAAAGCAAGTGCACATATTTACATATATATATACATATATTTATAAATCTTTCCTTTACACATATAGCAGGATGCCTTACCAGAAGAAGTACGTGCCCAAATTTAAATTTGGTATTTTTATTCTTATTTGGCAAGAGAAATACACCGGTGTAAACAGATAATCACCTTATAATCACAAACAATAGGTAAATGCACAGTGAATCATCTCATTGTCCAAGGAAGTGGGGTATAGTAAGACTTCTTATGCCCCATCACCTTAGTAGTCATGAAACAACACTGGTTTTCTAGGTCCATGAGATGACAAACTCCAAATCCTTTGTCAGCATAGCCCTCTGAGTTTGGCTTATTCCTGAGGAACTTGTAGTGAATTTAAAAGAAAAGAGCAACCGCAACTTGGGGAAGTCCGGCTTATCACTGTCGAGGAAGAGGGATTGGATTTCGTGAAGACCCCTGGGGCTGCTGCAGGTATCCACACAAGCTTGTGCTCATAGATGCCATAGGCAAGCTTTGCTTGTTGAATTCTGCTTGTCCAGCCTTTAAGTGTGATAATAGCGAACTAAATGAACTCATGTTTTCACGGTCTGACCCGTGTAGACTAAATCAGCTCAAGTATTCTTAGGACTTCAAGTTGGGGAGGAATAGAGAAGAGCAAAGACATTCGAAAGGGAAATCTTGAACCTTATTCTTATAGGATTTGTGGAGGGCTGCACAAATAATTTATATAAATGAAATAAGATTTCTACTTCACTGTTATGTTACAGAGAACTCTACCATGAATGTAAGTAACAACAGGGATCTGTTCATTTTGACCTATTGTTAATTCTCTTAACAAATTATATGCATGTTAGCTAGTTTAAAATTTTAAAGTTCTATCCATGTTTGTATAACAAATTTGGGTTATTATATTCAGATCATATCAACTTTCTTTTCTCCCTTCAAACATCTCCAGTATCTTTTCCCATTAGCACATGCTGCAAAATATTCTCAATTGCTGCAAAATATTCACATTTTACAAAAGTATCATGAATTACTTTTAAAATGTCTGACTGTCATTTTCTTTGCGCATACAAAATAATGCAGTAATAGCTATGCCTATACATATGTTTAGGTCAATGTAATTCACAGATCGAATCCACAGCAGATGAATTCTTGGTCAAGAGATGAGACTCTTTCAATTTGATAACTATTGCCAAATGGCACTCCGAATGCTATCCATTTATACACCTAGCAATGATGTATGAGAATCAGGATTTCTTTGTAAGGAAAATGACCCATTACAGATGTGTCTCAAAGTCCTGGATGATGTTACTTAAGGTCAAGACCACCCATCTTAAAAACCCTCCACTCCCACCCCCACAAAGCACTAACTCAAATCAATTATTTCTGCATAGTAAAGAGACTAAGTGGACATTTTCTCCTTAAGTCCCTACCTCTGAGGGACAAATTTAGCTCAAAAGTATATTTTTTTCATATAAAAGCAGTAGCCAATTTTCTTTTGAGCACCTTACACTCACAATTTTGCAGGCACAAATGTCAAGCAGGTGTGTGGTACACCTGCTGATTCACACTTCTGTCAGAGAAAAACACTTCAAAGCAGCCAAAGGTGCTGGCCCAGTTTCACTTGCACCCCATACTTTCTCCTCTACTCCCCCTTAACACCTCTACACACAGATGCTGCTCACACCTTCTAATTTGTGACACCTCAATTTAATCCTGCCAATTCATTTACTTTTCACACAAGCATGAGATACTGACATCACCAAGAAAGAAACAGCTCTTGGAGAGGTGATGTATTTCCAGAGGCTATACAAACAGGAGTAGAGGACAGTTTCAGAATACTTGCACAGACAAAACTTTTATTCTTTAGATCAAATTTGACCAAAATGACCTTCTTCAAATCCATCCACATTTACCTGCTTCAGCTGTAATCATTGTCCATGTCACATGCTTTCTTTTCCACATGGGATCTTCCCCTTTCTTGATGATAATCAAAAGAGTAGCTATCATTTGTGTAAGAGAGTGTATAAAAGTGATTTGGGGCAATGCTACTGGGCTTTCTGTTTAAGAAAGTGAGTCTGGAATGAAGATCATTTCACCTGTCTTTGACTTGCAGTTTTTGACATCATTGTAGCACTATTGAACTTTTTACCAGATTGCTACACCAGAATTCTGGAATCTGATTGCTAGTGTTTGAATTCATAATAATCCTTACTATATCTAGGATATTAGGGAGTTACTTTATTCGTGGTCAGACAAAACTTTGGGTATTGGGCATATTGAATGAAATATACATGTTTGCTGCTCATGTGGAATTTATGTCATGGGAGTGAAGACATAAAATTAATGAGTAATTAATACAGAGAAAAGAACATGAAGAAAATAAAATAATATAATATGATAGTTTGGTCTAGGGTCTGTAGAGAGAAACATTAGAGTGGTAATGGAAAGCATCTTTAAAGAGGTACCATTTGAGCTGACGCCAGAGTGATGAGGCATATGAAGAACATGGAAAAAAGAATACCAAGCAGATAAAATACCTCTAAGCTGGGAATGAGCTTGGTATATTAAACATATATATTTTTAAATAGCCATTTCAACTGGAGTATGATGAGCAAGGGTTAAAGGGAGATGGCATGATATCATGTCTGAGGAACAGTTGGGCCAGCTCATAGGCCGCAGTGAGGAAGGACTCATATTATCAGCTCCAACTGGAACAGTTTGGTGAAACCTGCATTTTCTCTTGCCTTAGAACATTTTTAGTCCACATTCTCCATGATTAATGTGGAAGCTTTCTGCCTTTGAACGTTTACCTTCCTTACCTATTTATTCTAGACATGGGGTCTAATCCAAGTGAAGTTTTAGTACCAATAGATGATAGATCCCTCTGGAAAGTCTTCATCTTCATTGGCTGATACCATAGAGCACAATATGCCAAGAATCTACAAAAAGTTAACAATTTGATGATACTTCTGAAAATGTTTTTGCCAAAGAAAAGCACATATCCAAGCCCAAGTTCAAGTGGTGGAGAAATAAATTCTACACTCCACATCTTAATGAAGGGAACTACAAAATCACATTGCAAGGAGACCTGCATACAGGGATGACATAAATTCGTGGCTATTTTTCATCATCTGCCACACTTTTAGAGCAATAATGTCTAATAACAAAAATGATGATAGCAAATGGCATTTTCCTCATTTAACTTTAATAATAATTATTTTAATTTTAACTATAGTGTATGATATTGGCTATAGGATAGAATATTCACCTTTAAAATACCTTTTCTTTGTGTGTGTTTTTTCTTTTACAATTCTGTTCTTCTCCTCCTTCTATGATTACTATGTCTTCTATGGCTTTTATGTTTCTAAATTTGACTCTTTATCTCACTCTTCCTTCTACTTCACTAAATATGGATATCTACTTAATTCTTTTCTTGGCCTTCCCCCTACATATCTTTTTTGAAGAGTTCTCATACACCTCAATGCTTTACATATCTTATCTATGAAATAATTTCTAAATATTCACCTGCTTTTCAGATATACTCTGATATCCAATTTTCTAAATTACTTGATAGACATTTCCACTTGTGTAGTGTTCTATTAATTAAAACTGAACAAGTATAAAAAATATATTAATTTACCTTACTCACTTTGTTCTGGGTCATTATGTCCAGAAGCTGAAATTTAAACTTTACTCAAATTATTTTCTCTTCCACTGTAGAAACTATTTTTTCTGTCCTTCATTTATATACAAATTCACCTATTAAGAACTGATCAAAGGACCTACTTCTTTGTGTCATTATTGGAATAGACAGCCAATGGAGCTGAACTACATTAGAACAACAATATATGAGCTCCTGAATTTGATATCCTCAGAAATTTCCTGGTCTAAATTCTAACCAATCTTTTCATATTTAATCTTCCTTTCATTTATTGGAAATACCACAATATCTTTTGAATAATATCTATTCCCATTTTTTACTTTTAACCTGGTAAGAGCTTGTTTCTATTGTTTTTAACCTAAGAATTCTAGCTGATTTAACAATTATTACTAAACAAGTCATACATTCAATAGATTCTCAGAGACAATATAATATATTCTCTTAGGTTGGAGTTTAAAAATAGGTGAAATGCAATAAGAATCTTATTTATATAGCAAGGATAAGAAAGTGATAGTCCATGATCAGTGACTCTTACTTGTGTGAACCTAAGATGAGGTCATCACTGGAGGTTAAGACTGAGGAGATAAGGTGGGTGCTCCCATACTGCCAATTTAAGGACAATGAGGAGAAAAAGAAAAATAGAAATTCAAGATGGAATGGCTGATTCTAAATGGCATTGGATAACTGGACAAGAGAAATCTAACTTTAACCTCAAATCCTTCCCTCAAGTCGGGAACTGAAACTGAGCAAGTATGTGACATTACTTAAATAATTTCTTATTTCTTACAACTACAAAGCTGACATTCCTGAAAACCAAGGTCACAAAGTTGTTCTGTGGGTTAATGAATTACAACTCCAGTTGAATGCACAACATTGTCAGATCTCTTATATGAAAATCAAGATCCTGAATTTTTTTTAAAGTTATAACCTAATAATTGTAATCAGGATTTCTTGGAGGACCCAGAGGACTTCTAAAATTCTTTCCAAAAGAATTGCCTTGCTTGAGGAAGTCATGACCCTCTTTTCACTTGGAAACAAAAATTTGCATTCAAAATTGTGTGCAGAGTGAAAAGCAGAATCAAAGCTCTATCTAGAAAAATATAAAGTAATTCACTAATTGTATGATTTAAAAATAGTGGATAATTGATTTAGTGGATGATTAATCAAGGAAGAAAGGGCATAATTTTTAGTCAGGCTCAATTTATTGATATATCTGCACTTATAGGAGATTCTACATTACATAAGGTGTTGAGGCATTTGGTTGTTTTTTAACAGTTTGCTAGATCATAATTTATGGTTAGCCAACATAAGTGACTTATAAGGCCAGAGATAAATTGGCATAATGTAGGCAAAGATATTTAAATGCTTGCAAAAACAGGAATGGTGTGCTTCCTGCCTTCTTTCACTTTTTTTTCACTATGTTATCTGACAGTTTTCAGAATACTTCTATTTTCCTTATCATCAGGAATAAATTGATGTAGAAAACACCAAAATATTTAAAAAATTATTTATAGCCATTTTCTGTTGGCCAGAAATGTTGGTAGGAAGGTTTGCAGTTAAAATTGGACACCTCTTTTCAGTAGAACTGAGAGAAGATTGTGAAATGGAGGTGGAAGCAATAAACCTCTAGAAAGAAAATGGATCTTTTCAGCATTATAGGCATAGTTGATAATGGAACTTAACTATGGTGTTTAAGTACAGATATGATCACATAAATATATTTTAGGAAATAGTTTGATCCATGGAAATCTCTATTTGTGGTTAACATATCATAGGTAACTGAGGAAGAATATTAACAGACAGCCCATAAAGGTTTTACTTAATTTATTCATCTAAAACTACTTTGGTTACAATACTCAACTAATTCCTAAGCCTGAGTAAGGTCAAAGACACTAAGCCTTGAATGAAGTTAGTGTTTGTCACTTACAATCAATGACCTTCATTTGACATAATCACCTTATGCACCATTTTTGGCTGAAAAGATATTTCCTCAGTCTCATCTGGTGATTCCCACTTGGTCATCTGATGAATTAGTCATCCACAGAGTCTTCTTCTGCAGGGTCTGAATAGGAAGTGAGGAGCTGTCTATTCCACTACAGAATTATCATATAATAAGTACATCATTAGCCTAAGAAACCATAGAATCCTAGGATTTAGAGAAAAAAATAATTAGATCATAGATTTTGGTAAAAATTGGTGTACTTGTGTGCAAGAGATGAAAATTAAACTGTGCATGCTATCAGGGAAAATTGCCAACATTTATTGCTTCTTCTAGATACTGGAGAATAAATAAAGAAACATATTAATACTTGGTTTCACTATAAGCAAGTAATATGGCTGACAGTTATTTGTGAGAACTATTTACTATTAGTAGCATATTACCATATGCACAATAACTGTTATATGTAATATGAGTATGTGCCAGATTAATTTTGAAAATTTTTATTTGATTATAATTCTAAACTCTGCTCCTTGTGTTCAGTTTTCTGTTGCTAGGCTGGCATATCACCTGATCACAGTGTAAAAAACAGAAAAGAACATTTAATGTAACATTTTATAAATGTTTGCTAAAAGAAATATGCCTTTTTTCCCCATAACATAGACATCAGAGGTAGTTTTCATTTTTTATATCCTATATAGATCTCTATGCTGAAAGCTCTGGAGGAAATAGAACAGGAAAGACAGAAGGAAGGTTTCATATGTCATCTATCCAGTGCAGGTTAGGTGCAGGTATATTTGAGATGGGGCCCTGAACGCTATGGTTGATCAGGTGGGAGTTAGCTGAGGTCAAGAAAGATTAAGGAATAAGAACACAAATAAACAAATGGGACCTAATGAAACTTAAAAGCTTTTGCACAGCAAAGGAAACCATAAACAAGACCAAAAGACAACCCTTAGAATGGGAGAAAATATTTGCAAATGAAGCAACTGACAAAGGATTAATCTCCAAGATTTACAAGCAGCTCATGCAGCTCAATAACAAAAAAAACGAACAACCCAATCCAAAAATGGGCAGAAGACCTAAATAGACATTTCTCCAAAGAAGATATACAGATGGCCTACAGACACATGAAAGAATGCTCAACATCATTAATCATTAGAGAAATGCAAATCAAAACTACAATGAGATATCATCTCACACCGGTCAGAATGGCCATCATCAAAAAATCTAGAAACAATAAATGCTGGAGAGGGTGTGGAGGAAAGGGAACTCTCTTGCACTGTTGGTGGGAATGTAAATTGATACAGCCACTATGGAGAACAGTATGGAGGTTCCTTAAAAAACTACAAATAGAACTACCATACGACCCAGCAATCCCACTACTGGGCATATACCCTGAGAAAACCATAGGTCAAAAAGTGTCATGTACCACAATGTTCATTGCAGCTCTATTTACAATAGCCAGGACCTGGAAGCAACCTAAATGTCCATCAACAGACGAATGGATAAAGAAGATGTGGCACATATATACAATGGAATATTACTCAGCCATAAAAAGAAATGAAATGGAGGTATTTGTAATGAGGTGGATGGAGTTAGAGTCTGTCATACAGAGTGAAGTAAGTCAGAAAGAGAAAAACAAATACAGTATGCTAACACATATATACGGAATCTAAGGAAAAAAAAAAAAAAAAAGGCCATGAAGAACCTAGTGGCAAGACGGGAATAAAGACACAGACCTACTAGAGAATGGTCTTGAGGATATGGGGAGGGGGTGGGGTGAGATGTGACAGGGTAAGAGAGTGTCATGGACATATATACACTACCAAATGTAAAATAGATAGCTAGTGGGAAGCAGCCGCATAGCACAGGGAGATCAGCTCGGTGCTTTGTGACCACCTAGAGGGGTGGGATGGGGAGGGTGGGAGGGAGGGAGATGCAAGAGGGAAGAGAAATGGGAACAAATTGTATATGTATAACTGATTCACTTTGTTATAAAGCAGAAGCTAACACACTATTGTAAGGCAATTATACTTCAATAAAGATGTTTAAAAAAAAAAAAAAGAAAGAAAGATTAAGGATAAACTCATATTTAAAAAAATATGAAGGGGATCAAAGCTAAGAAGCCAAACCTATTGTCAAATCCAAAGGGGAAACATAACTGAGATTAGACAAGCAAGTCAAAAATTTAAGCAAAAGTGAGATTGGCTTATCAAACATTTTGAATGTCTGCAGTGTTCTTTTTGTCTTGGGATACCTACCCTGAAGAGTTTACAGCCTAGTGGGCAAGATATACATATAAATATATCATTATAACACAACAAAGGAAATTTAATCTTAGAAAATGGAAAATAATATTATAGACCCAAAAGAAAGGGTAATTTAAGGTAGTTGAAATGGAGAAGACAAAATGCTTTCTGGAAAAAAAAAAAAAAAGGCACAAACAGAGACTTAAGAATATGTTTAGGAGTTAGATATATAATTGATATCTGTGGGATGATTTGGGGACACTTCAGGAAGGAGAGTTAGGATACCCGAAGAATAAAAGTCAAGAACAAAGAATGCTGAAAATTATGGGCAGGTAAGTGCTGCTAGACTGAAGTGCAAGGGAGAATATGGCAAGACTTGATGGTGGAGGTGGTGGAAGCCAGAGGATGTGGGCAGAAGAAGAAGGTGATATCTGATATGCCATGATGAGGAACCCAGGTAATAACCTGTAGGTGATGGATCATCATTGAAATATTTGGGGGATTTTGTTAAAGGATAAGTAACTTTCTGTAGTCTAGGACTTCCATTAAATAAGCATCCTTTGCCTCTCTCCTTATCCCTTACTCACTACTTCCCACTGGGTATAAATGGAATTATCTAACAGATGAGTCTAAGGGAAACTGATCTGCCTCTTCTAGGTAATCTCTTAGGAATGCTTGTCTACTGAGAAGGTGTTTTCTGGCCTGCTCCTCTGTTGAGTGATTAACTTAGAAGGAAAAGATTTGACACTATGGAAGAGACCAATTTATCCCACTGTGTCTCTGACTTGGAGGAGTTACTTGCCTAATTTAGAGGAGAGTGTTAACATGCCCTTTTACTCTGGGTATGAAACCACATTCTATAGTCAGCTTTTTTATAATAAAACTAACATTTTTATCTCTAACTAATTTGTGCTAACACAGGTAGGGAAAAAATAGTTTACTGACATTAAAAACTTCAATATTTTTTTTTCTTTTAGGTGGATCATTGGTAGTTAAGTAGAAAATGAGTTTTAGAAGTACTAAGTCTGTCAAGAAAAATCAATAACTTCTTTTAGAGATCCAGGTGAGACATGAGGTTTAGTCATGTACATAACAAGGAAGAGGTAGAGTTGAGAAACACTTAGAAAGGAAAATAAGGTTCAGTGAATAATATGTGACAGTGTAGGAAAGGACATTAAAGATGGCATCTGAATCTTTAGCCTAAGTGACCATGTGAATAGTAGGACCACCAACTCATAGAGTAACCACAGGAGATCTAATTTAAGAAAGAATTTAGGTTGGGATTTGAGTTTACTTTGTGATATCCAAGTGGAAATATCTGATTGAAATTGGATATATGAGCCCAAGAGCCCAAAGGAGGTGACTTGGTTGGGAGGTGGTAAATGAAATAATGGAAGTGAGTGAAGTTACTCAGAAATACTCTAAGGAGTGAGAAGAACAGTGGAATGAAGACAGACTATGGACAAAAACAACATTTAAAAGACATTTTGTAAAATATGAAACAAAGGTCTACAGAAGGAGGAAAACCAAGATATTGTCACTTAAGCAAAGGGAGTAACATTTTTAAGAAAAAAGATAATGAAAGATATCAAAAGTTACAAACAGGTTTATTAACAGAAGTATTGAAAAACTGTATTGAATGTAATACCTAGTACCACCAGTGATATTAGAGTAGTGTTAATCTATTGTTAAAGATGAAATGACCAAACTCCAAAAGAATGTAGACTATAATGGAAAATAAACTCACTTATATTAAAATTAAGAAATTCTGTTAATTAAAAGATGCCATAGTGAAAGTGAAAAGGCAGTCTACCTTCTGGAAAAAAGATATTTGCAGCACCCACAACTAATAAGTACCATATATAGAAGTTCTATCATCATCAACAAAATGTGTAATGACTCAAGGGAAAAAAAGGGGGAAAAAAGTGAGCATTCAATTACAGGAGAAAAACATGAATGGTGGATAAACAAATGAAAGGATGTTCAATCTCACTAGTAAGTAGGGAAATGCAAATTATACTCAAAATAATACACTCTTTTTATACTTACCAGATTGACATAAAATTAAATGACTGATAAAATTAAACATTGGCTGGGATACTTAGCAAATTAGGGACTCTCATTCACTGCTGACAGGAGTATAAATTGGTAAAACTCTTTTGGAAATATTTTGGGCTTTCTAGGAAAACTGAGTATGTACAAGCCCTAAGAGCCAGCTATTCCATTCAAAGGTTATCTCAGTGTCTAGAACAAATCTTATATGAGAAGATATGTTTAGAAGATATGTTTATATCATCATTTTTATAATTGAAAAATACATATAATCATAACTTCCTTTAATAAAAACTGATAAAAATGATATATGGTACCCCAGCTATAAATCACAGCTGTGCATAACAACATGAGATTAAACATCTTGGTAATGTTAAAAAAAAAAAATCAAGAACTAGCACAGTTAGATAACACATTAGCAAAACTAAACAATACATTGTTTAGAGATACACACACAAGTGATAAAACTATAAAGGAAAGGCAGGGAATTATTAATTTAAGAGTTAGAAGAACAAGCACCTGATAGAGGGAAGGGTTTGGAAGAGGCTATGATGATTGAGAGGCATGGAGGGACTTCTGAGGTACAGATTATGTATGTTTATTGATCCAGGTATATGGGTACACAAGTGTTAACCTTATTTTTCTTTAAAATGTACTGCTACACTTCATATACATACTCTTATAATGTATTCCATAGTTTAAAGAAAAATTTTAAATAAAAATGAATGGGATCTTAGAAGCAGCTCATTGCTTTATAATAGCTTGAAATTATTAAAAGAACTATTTTAAGAAAAGTCATAGTAAATGGGACTTCTACATTTTGCAATATGACAGATGAGATATTTTGGAAACAAAAAGCTCCTGAACAGTTAGAAATGCAAATGCAACAACATTATTTTACACGTGTAGCTGAGCTTGCAAAAGAAGTCAAGAAGGATTCATGGAGGCCTAAAACAAAGCTGGAACTGAAATCTAGAGTAGTAAGCATAACTTAAGCCAGAACTACGGGGCTACTGATAGCAGTGTAGACTTACTATGGTTGCCACAGGGGACAGGAGACAAGTCTTACAGCCAATACAAAAAGGGTGGTGGAAATGAGAACCCTGCATTGAGTTGGAACTCTCAAAAAGCTACAGCCTCAGGAATTCCTTGGCAGTCCAGTGATTAGGAATCCCCACTGGGGGACACAGGTTCGATCCCTGGTCAGGAAACTAAGATCCCACAAGTAGCGTGGCTCGCCAAGAAAAAAAAAAAAAAAAAAAAAAACTACAGTCTCAGTGAAAATCCAAATGAATGGAATAAAAACAAAACAAACCAAAAATACAGTGACGTGTAAATTCTTTGTCTCTGACTTGGGTCAATGTGGGACGGTTATATCAAGAAATGTTGCTGTAAAGAGAACAGAGATTTGGCTCAAGAGAAAAAACCATAAGCAATAAAGAAAATAATATTGTAATACATTATTTACCTTTCTCTTGTCCCAGGTGATTTTACAAGTAGATTCTAGCAAAAGCTCAACAATACATATAATCTCAATTTCATACAAGCTGTTTCAGGGGAAAAAAAGTATGATAGTCTTAACCAATGCAGAAAATGTATTATCTGAAGTTCAGCGTTCCTTTGTGATTTCAAACTCTCAAAAACCATGAATAAAATAAAAATCCCTTAACTAGAAAAATGCCATGCAACAAAAACAAAAACCTGTTCAATGAAGAATAGAGCATTTGCTGTGTATCAGAAATAAAGCTTGGGATGCTTTGTTATCACCATAGGGTTCATATTTCCTTTATATTATGATAATTCAAGAGAAAATATAAAGGATGAGGTTTAGGAAGGAAAAATAAAATTGTCAATATTTTCAGACAATGCAATCATCTACATAGAAAATCCAGCAGAATCTACATCAAACCAGAAATTTTCAGTGTTCTGGAATCCAAGCCAAGTGTTTCAAAAAGAGAATAATCAACAGAACCTAATGCTGGGAGGCTAAGTGATATAAAGTATAAACAATGCTTGACTTGGCATTGTGCAAATGATTGGTGTCCTGGACAGGATTAATTTCTGAGGAGTGGTAGGAATAAATAGATCAAGAAAGGCAAGAGAAGAAGTGCATAGAGTGAGTTTTCTCAATTCTCTCAAGGAGTATTTTTGTACAGGAGAGTAGAGAATTGTGGAAGCAGCTGGAGGGAATATGAATTTGTATTTTTTCAAAGATGGGAGTTATATGTTACAGATCAAAGTTCAAGTAAAATGAATTTGTAGTGACACAGATCTGCTTGGTTTGATGCTTTGCCCCAGCAGGTACTCAGAATGAAGAAGGGTGGGGGGGTTAGACTGTACATTAATCAGGGCCCTTCTCCATGCTGAGCAATAGAGCAAGGCTCATTAGTTTACCTCGTGTGAGAATATAATTAGTGTCATACCATCAAGGGCATAAGAGTGAAAAATTATAGAAAATTTTGAGTACTATTTTACCCTTATATTTATCATGTAGTTTTTAATTCTCCTTATTTTTAATTATTAAGGTAATATATGCTCAGGGTGGTATGCATGTAAGTATTCCCCCTAATACATATGAAAATCATAAAGTTTTTACATTTCTTCTAGTTATCTCTCTCTTTTTTTTTTAAGAGATTATTAGCCAGTTAGGTAGCTATTCTATATGTTTTTTTTTTTTTAAGTATTTATTTATTTATTTATGGCTGTGTTGGGTCTTCGTTTCTGTGCGAGGGCTTTCTCTAGTTGTGGCAAGTGGGGACCACTCATCACGGTGCGTGGGCCTCTCATTATCGCGGCCTCTCTTGTTGCGGAGCACAGGCTCCAGACGCGCAGGCTCAGTAATTGTGGCTCACGGGCCTAGTTGCTCCCCAGCATGTGAGATCTTCCCAGACCAGGGCTTGAACCCGTGTGCCCTGCATTGGCAGGCAGATTCTCAACCACTGCACCACCAGGGAAGGCCTCTTCTAGTTACCTCTTGTTCCAATTTCCTTCTTCCAATGAATTTTCAACCTTAGAATTGTAGTTATATGTTCTGCATATGGCAGGTTGAAAATAAATTGCACCACTTGGAATTATATACTGTAGCAGCCTTACTTGTTATTGTTCTTTTTCTAGGTTTGTTCACTATAGACTTTATCCTGACTTCTTTATCTAAGTTCTACTGACATAAGCCAGTTGTAGAAATAAGAATTTCAATGAAGATTTCATTTCACGAAGGAGGACTGCAGCGGAAGCAACCTCTTAAAATTGATTAATAAACATATTTACTCTAAAAATTCACCTGCCATTTCCTCCAGTGAGAAATGATTATCAACTCTGCCCAGAGCGGCTTTTGTACATGGTGAGAGAATAAAAAATATCATTCACCGAGTGTTTTAGCAAACAGAGGACCATCCAAATAAGACCTCCACCCAAGAAGCTTTAACCATTCTCAGCTTATTTAACATGAAATATTTTATGAAACATAGTCAAATCTTATGCAACAATCCCTCTTTCTACTTTTCTCTGAAAGAAGAATGGGCAATATTAAAATTTACTCTCCTAATGTCCAGAACAAATCTACATACATTATGATTTTTATTTCTCTTTCTTTGAATCTTATATATGTGCATGTGTGTAAAATGTTTTTAATGTGATCAGTATATTCATACCATGTGTCAAAGCTTTGGACTTGATTTAGTTGTTGTGGTTTAATAATATATTATGAATATCCTTCCATGTCGAATTTATATCAACCTGTTATGATAACTATAAAGCATTCAATGTGATATATAACAAATTTTTAAACAATTTAGTAATTAAGGTATTTTTCCTCTAAATTTTTTCTAAATGCAAGAATGGCTGCAAATGGGTTCCTTGAAAATATATTTCTGAAGGCTTATGAAGCACTATCATGAATCTATAAGAGACCAAGTGTGTGGGACTTGGTCCTTGCCTACCCCTAGATTTAACCAAAGGAGCTCCACTTTTGTCTGTTGTACACATTGAGCTTCCATAAAAGCTAGTTGATAAAAAGTTTCTGCAGGTTGAAAATTAGGTAAACAATAATAAAAGTTAAAATAACTTTATTATAATATGTCATCTCTGATCTTCATGTTAAAAGGTAAGAATGGGACTGTACCAAAGTAATTCCAGTGCTTTCCCAAGAGATGTCCCATAGACTTCGGGGAGACTTTGTACCTTTATTATCCCACGGTTGGCTGTTTTTTGGTAACATTTTGCATAAAGCCCCCATTTATCATTCTTCCCAATTTGGTTGAAGACTTTTCCAATCTCAAGTAACACATATTCTTTTGTTAGATGTAATCAGAACTTGGAAGCATCAAAATGATCTAACTGTTGAACATCTAGAACGATCCAGGGCAATGTAGTTTGAGAGGGAATCCATTCTTGGAAGTCCACTTAAAAGCATTTTGACACAGTTGGATACTGCATGTGTGATCTACCTCTAAGGGCTGTTTTCCATGTACGTGTGTGTGATAGTTACGTTTGCACAAAAGGCCTTTTGGTCAACTATACTAAGTGACCCTATACATAAAGCTATTCTCTTTGGGCCCTAGCATCTCACTTTTTGAACCAAAGGATTTGGCTTTAATGGTCTCCCTAACCACTTTCAGCTGTTACCTGGCAATGATATTTGAAAAAGCACAGGCAGAATAGGGCTCCAAGTATATCTCCTGCAGAAGAAAATAAGCCAACTGTTGAACTTTCCTGGGCTAACTCTGACTTGACTTTCTCTAGCTCATTCTACCTTCAGCTGTTTTAAAATATAACCTTGGCAATCAACTATGATCTTGGTAGTATTTTAGTATATAAGAAATTGCTGGGAGCCACAGAATAACTTGAAATCTCCTGGCCAGAATATTTTCCTGGATCTCAGGACATGTTTTATCTGCTCAGTATTTTGACAGTTCTTAAATCCAAACTCTCTTCCCAGATAACAAGGAGGCTGCATAAATCAGAACACAGTTCTCTCTGTTTTTCCCAGCATGCAGAATTCACTCTTAATGAGCAAATTCTCTTGGGGGAGGGAATAGTTTGACATAACTGACACCAACACTAGGACAAAGTTGTGTCCTAGAAGCTGTCTTGGAATTCAAATGAGAAGACATGTTTTCTAACCAAGAGTTGGCTGCTTGCCAATTGTGAAACTGAGTTTTTCTTCTCTGGAATGGAAAGGTTCTCATTGCCTTGCCTCAAAGAACTATACAACATGGGGCTCAACAAATGGTTTGTAAACATGGAAGTGTTCTATAAACATGAGAGGTAGATTTTTTTTCTTTTTTTCCCTTTTCTTTTTCAGTTTCCCCAATCATGTTCTCTAGAATAGTGGTTTGCAAGGTTTCAGTCAATGGAGATTTATAGTCTTCATTCTTTGAAATGGTCATCTTTATTAAGGCTTGAATAATCGTATATAGGCAAGGGAAGGCTTTTATTCCTCCCAGGAATTGTTTTCCCTTAACGTTGGTCTGGGAAGTGCTGTCATCAAGAAAAGTCCTAATCAGATGAAGCAGTGAGAGCCCATCTATAAGAGGAAGGAATTCATGATAAAAAAAAAACCATAAGAAATGCAACTTGATTACATCAAAGTCAAGCCTACAAGCTTAATCTACCAAAATCTAGCTCAGTGGCAGACATGAAGTAAGTGTGGTGTTTGAAGAGTACTAAACAGTAAGCCAAATAAAAATATGATCAAAGGTGAACTCTGTCATTGGGAAGCTCTGAGAGCAACCAGGACGGTTAACACACGAAAACACAAGATATGCAGTAGCTATAATATTATTTATACAGATTTATATGATGTAATATAAGAGAAATGTGACAAACAATATGAAAGCAGAAAAGAATAACTGATTGGCTCTGCCCACAGAAATTAGACACACATTCACCAAGGGTCAGTCATTCCTTGTGAGAAATAAAATATTGCCTGCTATATCAGTAAACAAAGGATGTCATAGTCATCAGCAATTGCAACCACCTCCTAAGGTGAGCTGGTGAACCCTGAGGGAACTCAGGAAGGAAACAAAGAATACCTGCCATCTAGCAGCCATCAGACTACAGACATTCCCAATGGTGGGCCCTGAGGAAACTCAGGATGTGAAAACACAGCATACTGGCCCCAGATAGCGGAGGTGCATATCAAAGAAATGATTTCAGTGGGCCCAGACTCTTGCATCTTCCCATACATAGAAAAGTGCTAAATTCCTTCACTTGAGATATCTAGTTTTCTTTTATTGATAGTAATTTTTTCTCCTACTACCCATCCTTTGTTGCAAAACTCCTATATATCCTAACTCTCTCCTTGCCTCCTCAGAGCAGTTTTCTCAGGGTCACTTGAGATGCTGCCTCCTCGGCTTGAAGTCCTCAGTATGTCCTCCAAATAAAACATAACTCTCAACTTTTAGGTTGTGAATATTTTTTTAGTTTACACTTGGACCAGCTGTGGGTCACCTAATGGTGACCTCAAAAGGCTGACTGCAGCTTCCCATATACCCTCATGCCATTCAGTTCTCTTTCTCTCCAGATAGGAAAAGGAAAGAACAAATACTGGATGAGATTTTGGATGGTAACATTTGGAATAAGTTTACAAAGAAACTCTCTTCTTATATGTTGGAAAAAATGTAAGTCCCAGATTCAGCTAACCTAGTGTGTCCTTGAGGATGTACATGTTCTCAGCAAGTTATTCCTATTACTTACAAGAAATCTCACAGGGACAGCTACACTCCTTCCAGTTATCACTTCTGATCAGAGTGCCTAACTGTCCATTGATTTGCTGACAGCTTGTAATAAAAATTTAAAAATCTACCACATGTCTTGAAAGGGAAAAAATATCGACATTATATCTTTATCATTTTCAGGCTTGAAGGGGATACATTTAAAAAATATAAACTTTAGACACCAATGAGCACTACAAGGTCATAGTTTGGCTGCTTATGCATGTGTTGTGAGATTAATAAGGAGAACTCATCCACAAAAATCTCTATGACCAAAAGAAAATTGAAAATAATTGCCTATGACAACGCATTGTAGTTCAGTTCTTTAAGTTAAATGTTGCCATTCTCAACTCTTTTTTCATTTTAAAGTGCAAGACGGGAAGAAAGAATGTTTTGATTACATTTTCTAAAGGGAATAAACTTATTTGCTCACCTAACATTTATAATCAGAGAGAACCCTCTCTGTATTATAGGTTCCATGACAGTCCAGAAGCTTACCTTTATTCCCCTCTCTGTTTACTTTCACCGGAACCCTGGATGCAGTCTGCATTTTAATAGGCACCTAAAATATGCATAGTATGAATAAATAAATGCAGGTGTTATCGATGGCATGCACAAGAATGTTCATAATAGCAAACTTTTTAAAAAACTGAGAAACCTCCCAAATACCCGTCAACAGAAGAATAGATAAATGAACTGTATTATACTGACACAGTGGAATATTATACAACATTCACAACAAATCATAGACACACATGACAATATGGATAAATCTCAACAATGTGATACAAAAAGGTAAATCTCAAAAGATTACATATAGTCTAATATCCTCTTGGTAAGGTTAAAAGAACTAAAGTAAAAAATAAATAATTTTAGGGACACATAGGTATGCAATTAGAAATTATGTACATAAAAATGATATTAGATACAAAGAAATATAAGAGAAAGATGAACATAGGCTTTGGGGTGATTGTTCTCTCAGATAGGGAGGGGCCTGGGGGATAAGCTGCTGAAGGAGCATCACAAGGCTATATATTTATAGATTTTTATAAAGTTGTAAGCTTTTGTTTTGAGTGGTGAGTTATAACAACCAATTAATTAAAAACATAAATAAATGTGCATGGTGAGAATGCGTCATGAACCAAAGACTATAACTAATTTAATTATGTGACCTGAGGTAAGGTAATCTCACACACACACATACACACACACACACGCATACACATGCACATGCACACACAAAGAATGGTGATTGGATGGTGGACAGACAGCATGGATGCATGAATTCATGCATGAATAATGCATGAATTCCCCTTACAATATGAGGGGAAAAGGGATGTCACCAAAATTGGGCAGTGGGGTGAGGCGAGGTAATAAAAAGTGGAGGGGGAGAGAATCATACTCCATGGGGCTGCTGATTCCTTCAGAAACTTGATTTCAGTAAACCAGAGCCATGGTCAGAGACCTTGAAGAGAAGTCATATTGTTAAGCATATTCAATTTCCATTATATTAATCTCCAAATATTATGCTTCATAAATCCTCCAAGATCATATAAATTTATATATTCAACAACAAAAAAGAAGATACCTAGTGGGGTATACAAGGAACAAATAAAAAACTATATCTTTAAGAAAAATATAAGCCAGTAGTTAGTACTAGACAGAGAATCAAAGCAGAGTAATATAATAGGGAATGACCACATCATGACATCTTTGTATGTGTAAATTTCTTTTTCTCAACCATTTTTTCCAACCATTTCTTTTCATTTTCTGACAGTTCTCTTATAGTCTAGTTCTATAATAATCATAGGAATGTGGAAATATTGGTTTTGCCAGATTCCACATATCCAAGGAGACAAGAAATTAATTCATGGTTCAATATTTTCCCACTAAAACTGAATTCAAAATACTACTGCACTGAATTTTAACTAGAACCTCCTTAGCCAGTCTGAACCTAGAGTGATTGTCTTCTGGTGTAAATGTGAGATTTGGAGTAGTATTTTGGGGTCAGGAACACTGCAGGCATCCCTCTTTCAAAGAACATTTTATATCTATTCCTTCCCTGGAAGACAAATATCCTCAGTAAATATTTTACCTAGAGTTTTAAAAATGAAAGTGTAAAAATCCCACCATTAGGTTTGTCTTTATTTTTCCTACTCAGTCTCAATTTTCCTGATGTATTACTGAACTTAAAAACAAAACAAAACAAAACAAAAAAACAGGTTTTCATAGGTATTTAGGATTGATACAATAAAAAATAATTAATAGTTTTGCAAGGTCTAAACAGAGTTCATCCTTTAATTTCCAGACACAATCAAGTAGGAGTGACTGTCACATCCAATCCAACACTCTCCTTGAGCAGAATTTAAGCTAGACTCCAGCACCAAATATTCTCTAGCTGACTCTAAAAGGCTGCAGGGAATGGCACCTCAAATGCCTGCCTAATCAGGCTGTTTTTCAATCTAACAGTTGTTATCTTTTTCGGTTTTTATTTCCCTATTTCTTCTTTAAGCCACATTTCCTTTCATTGCCTTAAAGTGATTGCACTGATGGTATCAGGCTTTCTGTGGTAGTAAATAGGGTTTCATCTCAGGTTACTTTGGTCTTGTGGATACACACTTGCCTATTTATTTCACTGCCCTGTTTCCTCCACCCTGACGTTTCCTAGCTCAGTTCTCTGATGCAACTCCTCATTCACCTTCCACAATCTGTGAACTCAAGAGTGTCATTGGTCTAGTTATAACTGTGCTTGAAATGATCCATCAACTGTCTCAGCCTCATTTCTGACCAGCAATCTAGAGTTCCATCCATATTACCTGCAGTCTTCATTACTGATCAGTCCTGTGTATCCTGGTGCTAAACTTTGGTGCTAAACATAGGTTTCTGGGGAATCCTAGCCCTTAATATTCCTAACCAGGTTATTCAGTCAGTTTTCTCCCTACTCCCTCATGCTAACATGATACAATGTATTTCTTAGTCTGGCATTAAACATTTTACAATTTGCTAAATCATAACAGATTAAAATCTCATTTCACAAGATGTATCAAAATGAAAGTTTCTCTCTAGCCAGGTTAGACTCATCAGCTCCAAAACCACATTATAATTTCGTTTCTTTGTTTAGACTGTTCCTTTATCTAGAACACTTTTGACTATGGGTAGTTGAGTGTCTGGATCATGAGAATTATTACTGAAGAAATACTTGTTGGTTTACTCCTGTGTTCTGTGAATTCATTGGTTCAATAATATATTGAATATATTATTGGTTCAACAATATATTTAACTATATATATGTATAACTGAATCACTTTGCTATACAGTAGAAATTAACACCACATTGTAAATCAACCACCACATTGTAAATCAACTATACTTCAATAAAATAAAAATTTTAAAAAGGTATATATTTAACATTGATTATGTGTTAGGCACAAGGATACAACAGTGAACCAAAGTCCTTCTTTTTAAGGAATGTATACCCAGGGGAAAGAGACAATTAAAAACAAGTTTACAATGTGTCAGATGGCTATAAGTAAAATGGATCAGGCAAGAGGTGGGAGAAAAAGGAAGAGAATATTATTTTAGATAGAAAGGCCAAAGTTCTATGATGAGGGGAAACAAGCAGAGACATGAAGGATACAGAGGAGTGAGCATATAAAAATACAAGGGGAGAACTTTCCAGACAAGAGAAAAGTAATGGAAAGGCCCTGAGATGAGTGGTCATTGTACTTGATAACAACAAGGAGGAGAATGAGGAGTGAGAAGAAGGGTTGTTTTTTGGGGAACCAGCTATTGTAGCCCAAAGAGTCATGTGGCAAAAAGGATGTTCCCCTCTGCATACCACCTCTTAGGAAAGACAGGTGGATATTTGCTGAGGAAGAAAGAAAGAAAGGAAGAAAGAAAGAAAGAAAGAAAGAAAGAAAGAAAGAAAGAAAGGGAGAAAGAGAGAAAGAGAGAAGAGAGAAAGAGAGAAAGAAAGAAGGAAGGAAGGAAGGAAAGAAGGAAGGAAAGAAAGAAAGAAAGAAAGAAAGAAAGAAAGAAAGAAAGAAAGAAAGAAAGAAAGAAAGAAAGAAAGGGGAAAGAAAAAAAGAAAAGAAACTGGGAAAGAAGAAGGGGAGGAAGGAAGGGTGGGAGGGAGGAAGGAAGAATGAGAGGAAGGAAGGAAGGAAGGAAAGAAGGGAGGAAGGAAGGACGCAGGGGAGAAGGGAAAGAAGGAAAGAAGAAAAGGAAACAAGCAAGAAAAAAAGAAAGAAAAAAATTAGTTTGTCCTCATGTATAAGTGATTACTTAAATGAACCTAAAATTTTTGTCACAATCTTTACCTGCCAACTCTTAAAAACTCTTCACATTGCTTCCTCGCTTCTGGCATTTAGTTATTTTATGATTTAACCATTATTTTTTGTATTCCAGAATTTAACTAAGATATGTGTAAGTTAATATTGTCTGGCATGCAGTGAATATTTTAGCTCAGGGGATATTAACTCATATTATTAACACGATAACAGTATTTTCTTTTCACTTTTCTTCAATTTGGATATTTTTTATTATATAGGTATATGTTGTTCCACTAAATTCATCTACCACATCCCTTTTTAATTTTTTTATTGAGGTGAAATAACTGTAACATAAAATCAATCCTTTGAAAGTGAACAATTCAGTGGTATTTAGTGTATCACAACATTATGAAACCACCACCTGTAGTTCCAAAATATTTTCATCACCCAGAAATAAAACCTCATAACATTAAGTAGCTATTCCCCATCCCCCCATTTCCATAGTCCCTGGTAAGCACCAATCTGTTTTCTGCCTCTCGGGATTTAGCTGTTCTGACTATTTCATACAAATGGAATCATGCAATATGTGATCTTTTGTATCTGATTTCTTTCACTTAGCATAGTATTCTTGAAGTTTATACAAGATATAGCATGTACCAGCATATCATTCCTTTTTTTAATGATTGAATAATATTGCATTGTGTGTATATAACATAATTTCTTCATCCAGTCATCCCTTGATGAACATTTCATTGTTTTAATCTTTTGATTATTGTGAACAGTGCTTCTTTGAACAATCAGGTACAAGCGTTTATTTGAGTACCTGTTTTTATTTTGAGGGGTATATACCTCGGAGTAGAATGACTGCATCTCATGATAATTCTGTATTTAACTTTTTGAGGAACTGCTAAAATATTTCCACAGTGGCTACACCATTTTACATTCTTGCCAACAGTGTAATAGAAGGGTTTCAATTTTGCGACATCTTCACCAATACTTGTTATTTTCCATCTTTTAAAAATCATGATTATTATAGCAATCCTAGTGTCTGTGAAGTGGTATCTCAGTGTAGTTTTAATTTGCTTTTCCCTGGTGACTAATAATGTTGAGCATATTTTCATGCAATTATTGGCCATTTGTATATCTTTTTTTAGAGAAATGTCTATTCAAGTCCTTTGATCATTTTTAAATTGAGCTGCTTGTCTTTTTGTTGTTGAATTGTAAGTGTCTTTTATATATGCTCTGTGGTACACCATTATCAGATACATGCTTTGCAAATATTTTCTCCCGTTCTGTATATACTCTTTTTTTTTTCTTGATGATGTCCCTGATGCAAAAAAAATTAATTTTGATAAAATCTAATTTATATAATTTTTATTTTGTTACTAGAATTTTTGATGTTATATCTAAAAAATCCATTGCCAAATCCAAGGCCATGAAGCTTTATTCCCATGTTTTCTTTTAAGCAATTGTGATTTTAGCCCTTAAATTTATGTCCATAATCCATTTAGATTTTATATTTGTATATGTTGTGAGGTAGGAGTAAAACTTTATTATTTTGCAGATGGGCATGCAGTTGTTCCAGCACGATTTGCTAAGGAGACTATTCTTTCCCTGATTTGTCTTGGCACTCTTGTTGAGCATCAGTTAAACATAGATGTATGATTTTATTTATGGACTCTCATTTTCAATCTATTAGTCTGTATGTCTACCTTACCCCAGTACTACACTGTTTTGATTGCAGTAGCTTTTTAGTACGTTTAAAAATAAGTGTAAGTTTATTCTCATTTTTCAATATGGTCTTGGCTATTCAGGGTCCCTTGCAATGCCTTATGAATTGGAAGATTGGCTTTTCAATTTCTGCAAAAAGGGCCATTGGAATTTTGATAGGGGTTACATTAAGTCTGTAGATCACTTTCAGTAGTACTGATAAATAGCAATATTAAATCTTCCAATCCATGAGCATGGGCTACTTTCCCATTTGTTTAGGTTTTCTTTAATTTCTTTCAGCAATATTTTATAGTTTTCAGTATATATGTACTTTATCTTCATGGTTAAATTTACTACTAAGTATTTTTTTCAATGCTATTTTAAATGAAATTATTTTCTTAGTTTCTTTTTAGGATTGTTCCTTGTTGATATATAGAAACACAACTGCTTTTTGTGTCTTGATCATGTACACTGCAACTTTGCTGAATTTGTTCATTAGCTCTAGCAGTTTTCTTGTGGATTCTTATGGATTTGTATATATAGAATCATGTCATCTTCAAATAGATTTTTGCTTTTTCCTTTCCAATTTGGATGTGTTTTATTTATTTTTCTTACCTAATTGTTCTGTCTAGTATTTCTGATACAACATTGAATTGCATTGGTGAAATATGTGCATCCTTGCCATGTTCCTGATCTTAAAAATTTTAGACTTTCACAATTGACTATAATGTTGGCTGTAGACTTTTCATAAAAGTCCTTTGTAATGAGTGCTTTAACTATGGAAGGATGTTGGATTTTGTCATATGCTTTTTTCTGAGCCAATAGAGATGATCATGTGAGTTTTTTCTTCATTCTAAAATGGAGGCAGGGTATTACACTGATTGATTTGCTTATGTTGAACCACCCTTGCATTTCTAAAATAAAACTATATTTATAAAGGTATTGGTCTTTAGTTTTCTTTTATTGTGGAGGAGTCTATATCTGGCTTTGTTATTAAGGTGATTCTGGCCTCATAGAATGAGTTATAAATTGTTTCCTCCTCTCTGATTTTTTGGAAGGGCTTTAGATAGATTGATGTTAATTCCCCTTTAAAACTTTAATAGAATTTGCCACTGAAGCCATCTGGTCTTGGATTTTCCTCTGTTGCGAGATTTTGATTGCTAATTTAATCTCTTTACTTGAAATAGACCTGGTGAGATTTTCTATTTCTTCTTGAGCTATTTTAGGTAATTTGTGCTCCCAGGAATTTGTTCATTTCATCTAGCTTATCTAATTTGCTGGTCTGCAATCACCTGTAGCATTCTCTTGTAATCATTTTTACTTCCAATAGTAATCTCCCCACTTTTATTTCTGTTTTCTTATTTGTGTCTTCTCTCATTTTTAGTCATTTTAGCTAAAGATTTTTAAATTTTGTTGATATTTTCAAAAAACCAAACTTTGATTTCATTAAATCTATTTTTTTTCTATTTCATTAATTTCTAACTTTGTCTCTCCTTTTGCTAGCTTTGGGTTTAGTTTACTATTCTTTTTTCTAGTTCCTTAAATATAAAGTGAGGCTATTAATTTGAGAACTTTCTTATTTTTTAATGTAGGCATTTAATCTATAAATTTCCCTTTGAGTACTGCCTTCACTGTATTCCATAATTTTAGTATGCTGTGTTTTCATTTTCATTTATTTCAAAGTTAGATTTCAAATTTCACTGTGATTTCTTCTTTAGCCTATTGGTTGTTTAAGAATGTATCATTTAATTTCTACATATTAGTGAATTTATTTCTGTTATTGATTTTTAGCTTCATTCCATTTTGGTCAGAAAAGATACTTTGTATGATTTCAATCTTTTTAAACATACTGAGACATTTTGTTGTATAATATATGGTTTATACTGGAGAATATTCCTTGTGTACTTGAGAATAATGTGTATTCTGCTCTTTTGAGTCAAGTATTCTATACGTCTGTTAGGTCTAGTCAGTTTATAGTGTTGTTCAAGTTCTATATTTCCTTACTGATCTACTCTTTAGATTTTCTATCCATTACTGAAAGTGGAGTATGGAAGTTTCAACTATTATTTTAGAGTTGTCTGTTCTTCTCTTTAATGTTGTCAATGTTTGCTTCATATATTTGGGGCCTTTTGTTTGTTACTCATATGTTATAATTGTTGTATATTCTTGATGAACTGACCCTTTCATCAATATATAATGCCCTCCTTTCTCCCTTATCATTTATCAGAGCTCTTAGCATATTAATGATAGTTGTTTTAAATTTCCAGTCTGATAACTCCAACATCCCTACCACATTTGAGTCTAGTTCTGAAAGCTGCTCTGTCTCTTCAAACTGTGTTTTTTTACCTTTTAATATGCTTTGCAATTTTTTTCTTGATAGCCAGACATAATGTATGAGGTAAAATGAACACAGGAAATAGGCATTTAGTAATGTTAGTTATGTGATTGTAAGGTGTGGGGGAGGAGAAGTATTCTATAGCCCTACGACTAGGTCTCAGTCTTTTAGAGAGCCTATGCCATTGTACTGTGGACTTCACAAGCACTTCTCAGTTTTTAACTTCTGTAGGTAGCGTAGAATGGCTAGAAAGGGCTGGAGTTTGACATTTCCCTTCCCCCACATGGAAGGCTAGAGTGAGCTGGACTTGGGTATTTCCCTTCCTCCAGTCAGTTAAGCTTGGATAAATCCCAACTAATTTAGTTTCTGATAAATTTTCTCTTGAGGGCCGTCCTGGTTAATGATAGAATATTCTGCACATTTCAAAATGGCTCATTTCCCCTTGTCCTGCTGGAAGCACAAGAGGCTTTTTTATAATATTTTTTGTGAGAATGTTGTTGAGCTCCTGGAGTTAAAACTCACAAAAGTTTAAGAGTCCCCCTATGACTGGGTAACCTTGGAATTTTTACCTCTCAGACTTGTCCACTCTGTGCCTCTTACAATTCATCAATTATAGTTCAGGTTTTACTACCCAGTACTGGTTCTTGCAGAGGTTTCTGCTCAGGGGTTTCTGCTCCAGTAAGCTGTGAAAATCTCTATTCACTTGTCTGTCTCTCCAAATTTGGAGACATTGGTTTGCCCTGTGAACTCACTTCTTTGATGGATCTTACAAGAATTGTTGATTTTTCAATTTATTCAGCTTTTTACTTTCTTACTGAGATAGAGGGACAACTTCCAAGCATGTTACATGCTGGACCAGAAACCAGAAGTCCTCTTTTGTTTCTAGTAACAGTTTTTGACTTAAAGTCTATTTTGACTGATATTAATATAATCATTCCAGCTCTCTTTTGGTTGCTATTTGCATGGAATATAATATTCCATCCTTTCACTTTCAACCTACTTCTGTTCTTGGATCCAAAGTGAGTCTCTACAAAGACAGCATATAGTTGGATCACGTCTTTAAATTCATTCGCCAAACTTTGCCTTTTGTTTGAAGAGTTTAATTCTTTTACTTTTTTTAAATTTTTATTTATTTATTTATTTATTTATGGCTGTGTTGGGTCTTCGTTCCTGTGCGAGGGCTTTCTCTAGTTGTGGCAAGTAGGGGCCATTCTTCATCGCAGTGCGTGGGCCTCTCACTATCGCGGCCTCTCTTGTTGTGGAGCACAGGCTCCAGACGCGCAGGTTCAGTAATTGTGGCTCACGGGCCTAGTCTCTCTGCGGCATGTGGGATCTTCCCAGACCAGGGTTCGAACCCGTGTGCCCTGCATTGGCAGGCAGATTCTCAACCACTGCGCCACCAGGGAAGCCCCCAATTCTTTTACTTTTAAATTATTTTTCTACAAAGAATGATTTACTTCTGCCCTTTTTCTGTGTTATATATTTTTTGTTCCTTATTTCTGTATTCTTTAATGTATTCTTTGGTGTTTAATTCTTTTTCGTGTTCCATTTTGATTCTCTTATTCCCGTAATGTATATTTTTTAGATATGTTCTTAGTCATGATCATAAGGATTACAATTAACATCTTAAATTATAAAAATCTAGTTTGAATTCATATCACCTAAATGTCAATAACATGCAAAACTCTGTTCTTACCATCACCCATCCCTTTATGTTGCTTATTTTCACAAATTATATCTTTATACATTGTATGTTAATTAACATAGATATATAATTATCATTTTATGTACTTGTCTTTTATCATATAGGAAATAAAAGAGAAGTTAGAAGTCAAAAATACAATAACACTGCTTTTTACATTTACCTATATAGTTATTTTTATGGGAGTACTTTTTTCTCCATGGCTTCCAATTACTGTCTAGTGACATTTTGTCTCAGCTTGAAAGACTCCCTTCAGCATTTCTCATAGGGTAGGTCTATTAGGGACAAACTTCCTAAGCATTTGTTTATCTGGAAATGTCTTAATTTATCCTTCATTTTTGAAGCCAGCAGAGTTTTGCCAGGTATGGACTCCTTGGTGGACAGTTTTTTCATCTAGCACTTTAAAAATGCTATTTCTCTCCCTTCTGGCCCCCATGGTTTCTAATAACACTACCTCTGTTAATTTTATTGAGGACCACTTTTACATAATTAGTCGGCTCTCTTTTGCTACTTTCAAGATTCACTCTTTGTCTTTAGCTTTTAACAATTTGATTATAACATGTTTGTGTGTAGGTGTCTTTAAGTTTGTCCTTCTTGGAATTCATTGAATATCTTAAATTTGTATGTTCATAATTTTTTGGTCAATTTTGGGTAGTTTTGTGGCCATTATTTCTTAAAATATCCTTTCTGCCCTTTTTCTCTCTCCACTCTTGGGATAACTGTAATGCATATTTTGGTATGCTTATGGTGTCCCACAAGTCTCATTTTTCTTTATTCTTTTCTCTTTCTGTTCCTCAGATTAGATAATTTCAATTGAATATAGGTTCTATACTCAGTTCACTGGTTCTTTCTTTAGCCTGCTCAAATCTATTAAAATGGAGTGAGTTTTTCATTTCAGGTATTATTCTTTGAAGTTCCAGTATTTCTGTTTGGGTTCCTTTATAAATTTTAACTCTTTATTGATATTCTCTGTTTCTTCTTACATTGTTCTCCTGGCTTCTTTTAACTCTTTGAGCATATATATTAATGATAGTTGATTTAAAGCCTTTGTCTAGTAAATGTCTGGGCTCTGTCAGGGCCAATTTCTGTTAACTTCTTCAGTGATTCAGGCTATAATTTCTTGTTTATTTATGTGCTTTGTATTTTGTTATTGCTGTTGAAAGATGGACATTTGCATAGTGTAATATGTATATAATTCTAGAAATCAGATTCTTTACTCTCCTCAGGGTGTTTTTGTTGCTTGATATGGGTTGTAGCTCTTTCTTGTTTAATTGTTTTTTTCTAAACTACAGTTGATTCTTGAAAAACGTGGAGGTTAATTTGCATATAACTTATAGAGGACCCTCTGCATCCATGATTCCTCCACATCCATGGATTCAACTAACCAGAGACCATGTAGTACTGTAGTATTTACTATTGAAAAATATTCACAGTGGATCCATAGCAATTAAAACCCTCATTGTTCAAGGGTCACCAGTATTTTTGTAGTCTCTATTCTTTGTCACATGAGGTCTCTGCAGTCTCTTTTCCTTTAGCGATGCTCAGTGTTTTGGAAGAGAGAGAGAAATAACCTCCCAATTCCTCACACTGCGCTGGAGTACTGCTTCAAATTAGCCAGGCAGTTTACAACTCTGCCTTAGCTTTCCCTTCTTGCTTGCACTGAGGCTAGGGATCAGGATCACTAGAGGTGAAAGCATAGGGTCTTGTCAGATTTTTCTAAGCATGTTTCCTGCCTTGGGCATGCATGTGACTTTCTAAATTCCCCAGTATACTTGAGTCTTTTTGAATGACTTAATTTCCCAAAGACTCTATCCCTAGCTTTTCCTCCCAGGATTCAGACACACCATGTTTGCCTCAAATGAACCACCCCACCCATCCTACCCCCAGTGTTTTGGCTTAGGTGCTTGCCTTACAAAGTTTTGGAAGAATGCCTTCTGCTTTTCTCCCAGGAATAATGTTCATAATTTGAGAAACAAAGGCATACACTTGTCTCAGCCCTGCAGCCAGTCCCCTTCAGGCAGTCCTTCAGGCAGTCAGAACAAACACAATTTTTTGTATAAATAAGGTCTCTCTGCTCCCCCTGCTCCCTCAGGAATGAACAAGACCACTGCTGAGCCAGGGTGGGGTTGGGGTTCAGGCAAGTAAAAATGCCACAGTTTCTCTATCACTTACAAGTTACCTTTTTCTTCAGTATTCACTTTGTTACTTTAAATCTTTCTTTGACTGGTTTCCTGAGTTCTGATAAAGTTGACTGTCACAGTTTTTGCTTGATTTTTCAATGTTTCTGTGAAGGGACCACCCCTTGGAGTTACCTACTCCACTATTTTAGCTGATGGTCATTCTTAACACATCAGTTTTTGCACTTTATATTAATCTATTTTTACTTTTTTTCTGAGTTGTAGGAGATTTGCTCAAGCTAGTAAATATGTCTATATATCTATATCTAGATACATCTATATGTATATATATCTCTATATTTATAGATATATAGATTTTGCCTTTTTTATTTCATTTTCTGTCTGTGTTTACCCCCTCCATTGTTCTTTTGTTTGTTTTTTAAACACGAGGGGAAAGCGCGAATGCAGTCCTCCACTACCACAAATTATGCAGTCGAGTTTCCCACATTTGGGGAAATTGCAGGGGTCAGCACATCCAGAGTGCAATGGTTAAGACTCGCTCTGGGAAAACCACCTTCATGATCACGGTATCTCCCCCAACAGGTAAGTATATCCATTGAGTTTTTAATTCAATCATCTATTTCATATTTAGTCAACCTTTTCTGCTCTCAGATTTCTTGCTTTGCTAGGTATAATGACTCATAGAATCCACATGAGACCACCAAATTAAATATTTTCTAAAGACTTCTCTTATGTTTTTGCCATACTAAAGACTGGTCCCTGATTCTGAACAAGTTAAAATTTTCTCACTCCAAATTCATTCTCAGCATAATGTTGCAGGAAGGGGGACCCCTTTCAGGGCCTGAGAGTGGGCTCTTGTCTAACACTCAGAAATGAATTGCCCAAGGAGACACACATGCTGACAAAGCAAGAGACTTTATTGGGAAGGGCTCCCCTCACCAGCAGAGAGCAGTAGGGTAAGGGAACCCAGGAGAACTGCTCTGCCATGTGGCTTGCAGTCTCTGGTTTTATGGTAATAGGGTTAGTTTCCTGGTTGTCTCTGGCCAATCATATTGCTTGGCCCATAGTCTGACTCAGGGTCCTTCCTGGTGGCATGTGCATCTCTCAGCCAAGATGGATTCTAGCACAAAGGATACTGGGTGGTTTGTCATCTTCTCCCTCTTTTGGCCCCTCTCAAATTCATGGCAGCAGTACCATGTTCCTTATCAGGACCTCCTGCTCTGAGACAACTGAGGCAAGTGGTTATCATTGTGCCTGGCCAAGGTGGGTGGTTTCAGTCAATGGTTCCCTAACAATAGTTAATAAAAATTTTTCCAAGAAAGCAATGTTGCATTTTTCTGTCCGTTTTTGTTTTTTATTTTTATTCAGTTTTAAAAGTCAGTTTCTTTTCCTAGGTCTCCAAGGCTATCTTATTAGAAAAGTGAAAGATTTTCATGAGTCCATCATCAAAAGCTATTTATAATGATAGTCTGTATATCCTTAGCTATTTTAATGCTATACATTATGTCTCTTGATTTTCCTGATTTTAGTTCAGGAATTTATTTTTCTCTAAGGTACTAGATATAGCTATTACAATCATTAGGATTCCATTATATTATTTTAATCAAGTAATTAAAGAGAGAGAGAGAGAATCCCTATCTATCTCTGTCTATATCTACACCAGCAAAATTTTCTGAACTTTGAAGCATGAGGAATTACTGAAAGGTAGAGAGAGGCAGCATTTCTAGAAGCACTGCAGCTGCTTGGGTGAACATGGGAAGGGGTAAAAAGAACTCCTGAATACCCAAAGGGGAGAAGATAGAGCCTACAGAAATATGGATTTGTAGGAAATCAACTGGACCCAAAGGTTATTTGTTCCACTTCATTTCCTCCAAATAGAAAACATGCAAATCCCTCTTTTTAAAAAAATAGTTAATTTTAATGAAATAATAATTTAAAAAGGAATTCTACACAAATACAAGATTTTACATGTCTTTTTGTAAGTTGTTCAAATGTTTCATAATGTTTGGAGACAGGAAATTCATCCTGAGATCTAAGTATTACTTTCTCATGCTGCTAAAACACACACACACACACACACACACATTTAAAAAAAATATCATCCAGCACTTTACTTTTTCTGCATGCTCTGAATCAGTGGCAGGTTTGAATGTCCCTATCAGTAAATTAAGGGAATTAATGTAAAATCCTGGGGCTCACATGACAATGTTGTAATTGTCCTTGATGACTTTTCGATTTGTGTCAGAAAGGCTCAAGATCAACTAAAATTCCAATTAAAACAAAGTGTAATAAAGTTCTGTAAAAGGCTGATTTCAGTAAATGCCAGCAATAAATACGTATTTCTTTTAAGAATGAGGCTTCTCTACTTCATGAAGAGAACTTTTATTTTCCTAATTACTGAATAAACAAGGCAATTTTAGGCGTGACATAGTTTTAACTCATTCCAAACCTGAATTCTGAGATACCTTGGGGATTTTTCATCTTGCTCGGCTATTATAACAAACAAATCTCTTTAAGAAAGTTCTAATTTTATTTCCCAGATGCTTGATTTAAATATTGTTTAGAGTAGTGGTTCCCAAATTTTGCTGCACATTAGTATCACCTGGGGAAATTTTATAAATCCTGATGCCCTGATTGCACCTCATACTAATTAAATCAGAGTATCTATAGGTAGAAGCAAGGTATCAGAAGTTTTTAAACATCACCAAGTGAATATAATGTACAGCAAAGTATGATAAACACTGGTTTAGAATTTCATATGTTAGTGTAGATAAAAATTACTTTAAATATTATCATTAGATTCTTGGTTCCCTCTCCCCAATAGTCTGATTCAGTGGGTCCGATGTGGAGCACTCCAGGTGATTTGGATGTGAGTGAGCCACGCACACAATGAAGAAATACTCTTATAGAACAAAGAGCTACTCAAAAAGTGGTCCTTGGAACCACAGCATCAGGATTAACTGTGAGCTTGTTAGAAATCGTTGCTTTTGTTGTGGTCATCCATGTACAATGCTTGGTGTCAGTCTATTTATCTCTTGTAAAAATAAAATACAGTGTGTGTGTGTGTGTGTGTGTGTAAAAAAAAATTCTAATGACAAAAATTTCTTTTAATAAAATAGCAAATTAACCTTTAAAAAATAAAAATAAAATAAAAAATAAAAAAGTTAAGTATTGTTCAGCTTTAAAAAAACAAAAAAAACAAAAGCGGTCCTTGGAACCACAGCATCAGGATTAACTGTGAGCTTGTTAGAAATGCAAATACTTAGGCCCTACTGACACCTACTAAATGAGAATCACTGAACCTGAGGAACAGGAATCCATGTTTTTTTTCTTCAAGCTTTCCAATTGATTCTTATGCACATTTAATCTGAGAACCACTGGTGTAGAGCATATAAAACATAAGTATGTTCATTTTTCTCAGGTACTTTTCCTAATCTGAATTACCTGTCTTACCAAAGAATGGATAATTGGAAAAAAAAAAATAACTTATTAACATGTGTTGTAACTCAGATAAGCTTTGGCTCTGAGGGATGTTGATAATCCAGATGAAGCCAATGAGAAAAGCAGAACTTAATCTGGGGGATAGAACTGGCTTCAAAGGGATGTGGCAAAATTAGACTTCTTGTCTAAGCCAACATATGTTCTAGGCAATAAAAATCTTCCATCAACAGTGATCACAGAAGTCTGTTATGAGGCAGGGTTAGTGACATCTTTGGAGCAAGTCCCAGTCATGAATGACACAACAGATTTATAAGTCAAGCTCTTGTCTTGCTATCAAGCTCTATCTATTCACAGCTTTACTTCTTTCCCCAAAGAAAAGACTTTATTAAGACTAAAACCCACATTAGGAAAGCAAAGAGGGGTTATAACAAGGTCCTGCCTTTATGGGAATGCAGATGTTGAAGATTAATCCAGATACTCCCAAAACTGACTAACTAAATAATTATTTATGACAAGATTAATTTAAAATTCCGCTTGCAGCATTTGGACTAAATCTCTGGATTTGGTTTCAACACCTGTTTTAGAAAAGTATTAGAAGAAATCTCTAAGTTTTACTCCTGCTATGAATAATTCTGGTTATGTTTCCCCAAATTCTATTTTAACAGGAGAAGAGATCTAGGAAAATAATTCATAGGAAAATAATGTAGATATAAAGGGAATTTTAAATAGAAAATGATGGTTTTAAGTATCTATGCTAATTCCTTGTTGCTTTTCATTTGAGGAGAAGATGAGGGTGAGGGTTTCATTTAGTTTTCAGATGGGTAATATTTTCACAGGGTCAACATTTCAAGATGTATTAAAGGGTGTAATAAAGGGTCTGACTCCATCTTTTTGATGTATGACTGCTGCTTTTAAGCCTGGCCCTCTTCTTCCTCTTTATTCTCCATCTGAATAGGCTGATAAGAAAGTTTGTACTGTCTCCTCCTTTGGTGACTGTGGGAAATTCAAACCTGATAAAATCCCAGCCCATGCACATGTGCTAGCCACCATAAAAGCCCAATCCATTCTTTCTGCCTTGCTCAAGTCAGTTTTTGCCTTCCTGCTCTCCCCAGGAATTCCTTGCATGAGTAATAAATCTTCTTATAACCCCTTGGTGTGTGGTGTCATCAGTCTTGGCATACAAACCAAATTTTGGGTGGGACCTATCTTCTTTTCACTGAATGTCCAAAACAGTGGTTCTGTCAGCAGGATGTCTAGACAATAACCACCAGCAGCAGAGGTCTCTTCTCTTGCTTTAGTTTGCTATCTGGCTCTGCTGCCTGCATTTGAGCCATTATTTTGAGTAGCTGCTTACTTTGGCCTGTGTTGCTGATTGCTGTTAAGTTTGTGTTTTGAGTTGTGCTGCATTGTGCTGCATTTGCTTAGTTCTATGGAGCCTCTGTCATACACCACTATGAGATTGAAGCCCTCCTTACAGTGGCCCTGGGTTGTGTGTCACAGCTAAACCTATTGTGTGATTTGATTCCAGCATAAGCTGTGAGAGGTGTTAGGCTCAGGAGAATGACTTTTACCCTGTGACCCTTGGTTTTGTGTCTCAACCCAGCATGGTCTTCTGTTCAGTAGAGGGTTCAGGGAAAGACTCATACCCTATACAATATGTGGACTCACTTGCATGGAGGAAAATCCTGTTTCTATCTTGAGTTCCCTCAGGGCTCACCTTTGGGATGGCTGTAATGTGATGGTTTGATGGCTGCAACATCCTTTGTTTACTGATATGGCATGCAACAATTTTTTTTTTTTCATTGATAGAAGGAAGGACAGAAACCTAGATGCAAAGAGAAAAAGCTGAAACAAATGTCCATAATTTAACCCAACTGGAAATCCAAAATTTACCAAAATAATTCATTCAACAAAAAGATAAAAGGGTACAAATTTCCTGTTATGCCTCCACATCACAGATTCTGAATTAACTTCAACATCTCCTAAAATGCATCAGTTGGCAAGTGTTCATGGCCTTAATCAACACTGGAGCTCAAACTAGAGTTACATCTGGCTATCCCAGTAAATTTAAATAGGGTATCTTAGGGGAGTTACCAAATATTAAAGGGAGAACAAATATTTATCTTTCACCTTAACCATCAGAACTATCATCTTGCTTAAATTTCCTGTGATCATAGAACATGTGGATGAAGAATGTCACCTGCCATATCAGCAAACAAAGGATGTTGCAGCCATCAAGCCAGCAGCCACTGCAGCCTCCCCCAATCGGTGCACCCTGAGGGGATTCAGGATGGGAAAGAACAGGACACTGGCCCTAGATAGTTAAGGTTAATATCAGAGGAATGAGTTCAGTGAGCCCAGACTCTTGAATCTTCCCTTACATAGAAAAGTGCTAAATTCATTAACTTGAGATGTCTGGTTTTCTTTAATTAACTGTACTGTTTTGATGTTCCAACTACCTGTTTTTTGTTGCAAAAACCCCTATGTATCCTGGTTCCTCTCTTACCTCTTCAGAGCAGTCCCTTAGAGCTATCTGAGAGGCTGTCTCCTGGGCTTAAGTCCATTTTGTCTGCCAAATAAAACATAATTCTCAACTTTTACGTTGTGCATTTTTTTTCAATCAACACACATATGCCCTAAAATATCCCAAAGTAAGAATGGATGCTCTGAGCTAATGAATAATAAAATAAAATAGTTTTGATTTAAAGTTAAATTAAGTCTTTGGAACTTACACATTGACTTGACAAAATGGGAACCCATGGACCAGCCCCCCATTCCTCAAGTAAAATACTTAATATGTCCCAATATAAATTAAAACAGACTTTCAGGGATTAAAACTCATTATACAAGAACTATTTAGTGAAGGAATGATTATCCTCACTGCTTTTCCATTTAATGGTCAATTTGGCCTGTTCTTAAACTTGAAAAGAATGAATGGTGGATTTTACAGTAACCTTAATTCTGTGGTATCACCGACATTATTAAAATTACTGACTACATCCAAACAGCAACTGATGAATATTTTGCTATCATAGACTTGGCTAAAATGTTCTGTTCATGCATATTTCAATATCCTCTCAGCCACCGCTTGCCTAATTTTCAGTGTGATATATAACATCTTTACCTGAATTCCCATGAGGTACCTCAAGAGCCTTGCCAGCACACACAGTCTTTCCAGGCAAGATCTTAACCACATCCCACTTTCTCTGGGAGCACAGGTATGGCCTCACATTGATGACATTCTCCTCTGAGGAAATCCATTTTGAGGCCGGAAAAAGATGGGTTCCAGACTGGACATTTACAGCTAGCTTCCTGTTTACATTTCCTGAGGCAGGAGGCAAGTGGACTCCAGGCTAAATATTTACAACCGACCTCCTGTTTGCACTTCAATATGGAAATAACAACAGGAACAGGTTAAATAGCTGGACTTTGCCTCCTGTGTACACTTTAAGATAACAGTCATGGCAGGGACAGAGAGGGGCTAAACCCTATTTGAGTAAAGGATGAAGAGGTCACATATTTCCCATCCTTGGGGCAAGGGAGACATTGCACATGTGAAGGAAGGCTCCTGGTGGGTCAAAAAGAAGGGGGTGCCACCCCATAATAGGTGATATCAAGGCCCCCCATAGGCCTCTGGGCTGGAATCCATCTTGGGAAAAAAGTTGCACATGCATGTTGGGGAGGGTCCTAGGACAGGTAAGATGTGGAAAAAGAAACCAGATAATTGACCAAAGGTAAACAAAGACCTGGAAGAACTGCCCTATATAAATGATTTAACCACCTCTTTACTGTACTCCCCTTCATTAGGGAGGACGCACACACCCTTTCTTTCTGGGTGTGTGTTTCTGCTTAGCATCTGTCTTAAATAAACAAATTGTTTCTTAGTGTGCTCTCCCACTTGTTGTGCTGTATCTCTAATAATAAACTTTGTACCTGTTTTTACAGTTTTTGCCTCCTTGAAATATTCTTGCTTTCAAATGGAGGCAAAAACCAGGGATAATTTGCTTCTGGCCTCTAGCCCTTGCTGGTCTAGTGGCTAGGAGTCCTGGTTTTCATCCAGGCTACCCAGGTTCAATTCCTGGGCAGGGAACTAATATCTCACTTCAAGCCATTGCTCACTGTTATCCTTCTGAGATCAATTTGACACATTCATTTGGAACATACAAATACTCACAAAAGAGCATACGTACCGAAAAGTAAATAAACTACTATGCCACACAGAGTGCAAGGGTTTAACTCTGGAAAATTACTTGGTAAACCAAGGACCACTCAGTCCCTGATACTTATGTTAAGGAACAGCTGTCGACTCTTTCAGCATACGAGATGTTCAAACAAGCTCAATATCTTTTAAACATTTTTAGCTTCTAAGTAAAATTTACAACTTTAAAAATAGATTTTACAAATCTATTGATGATGTTATCTGCAAATTGTCCCAACTTGAATGGGGCCCCCTCCAAAAGAAGGTTCTAGAATCTGTCCAAATTTTATTGCAACAGGCACTCTTGTTAGTACCCCCATAAGCTCCTTTATGGAGGCTTAGCAACTTTGTCTAGATGACCCACGATGGCCATACATTACCTTTTTTGTCCCCATGCTATATACCATTAGCTGGCCACATACTGGCTCTCCTGGAAATAGAGACACTCATAGTCCATGAACCTGTGACCCTTCTTGATGCCTGATAGCCAAACACAATTTTATGAATAGTCTTTCATTTCAGAACTGATTTGTGATGCCTCATTTATTGAATACTAAATTTCCATGTATATCTGGATCTGTGTTTAGACTTTATTTTTTCTATTGATATTTATA
The DNA here is from genome assembly GCF_965194805.1 of Balaenoptera borealis. Classification (NCBI taxonomy): domain Eukaryota; kingdom Metazoa; phylum Chordata; class Mammalia; order Artiodactyla; family Balaenopteridae; genus Balaenoptera; species Balaenoptera borealis. The sequence goes on from NC_138871.1 coordinate 18,976,432, forward strand.
TATCTATTCATGAGTAATGCCACACAGTATTAATTATTGAAGCTTTATAGCATACATAGTACTTAATACATAATAGAGTTAGTCCTCATTCTATTTCTGACTCCTGATCAATACTAGAGATTGCTAATTTTTCAGCCCCAAATCTCTTCCCAAACTTTACTGCATATTAGAATCTTCTGGGAATCTTTTAAAAACCTCAGTGTCCATGTCTTATCCCATACAAATTATATCAGAATATCTTGTGGTTAAAGGCATGCATTAGTATTTTTTTAAGTACCCAGTTGATTTTAATATGTACTAAGTTGTGAACCACTGCCTTAGGTAGATTCAAAGAGCATAGAGGCCCAGATTGCTCACCAAGTCAATCATGATGCAAATAGTATATCCTTTGGTGCAGGTGCTCTGAGATCAAGCCCCTTGGTATGGTGAGCAAGGTTCTCTGTGACACCTACTTATACAAACTTACTTGCTTTTGTCAATTTCCTGTTACGGCTTAGAGTTCCACCACCATACACACTTGACAGATGCCCACGTGTGTCATCTTATTGGTATGCCTATTAGGTAAACAACTATTGCTAAGGACATGTTGCCACCATATCTTCAGATACTGTTCTTAATCTGCTTTATTTCATTTCCTCCAACTGTCTGTTGTTGGATGTTTCTACCAACATAGCCACTCATATGTAGGTCTCTCTAATCTTGAGTTCCCAGTGTTCCTGTCTAGCATAATTCAGAGAGGCCAAGCCCTTAATCCCAATGTAATTGAGACCAGCTCCCTTACTCCTTGCAAGATTATATTGGAGTACTCACTAATTTGATTTAAGTTGGGCAATGGTACCGTGTCATATAACATAGAAGAAAAATTCAAACAAAAAATGCATATCTGAGAAACAGAAGTAATACTTTAAGAATCTCAAAAGAATTATCAGAACAACTTCTTTGGAGGCTTGTTTATTTCCTAAGATCCTTAACAAGAATTAAAACATTTATATTTCACAATAAAGTTTCCTAGTTTTATTTTTTAATTGCATCTTACCTCATTCAAGACTTGGCATAGCTGCCAAGTTTACTAATTTTTGATTGGTGTTCTAATTATTAGTGCACTTTGCTGAACCTCTCCAGAATGAAGCCAACTCCCCACATTTGGTCAGGATTCTTGTAAGGTAAGTATGTCAGGTGGACATAAGTGTAAAGAACTCAAAATATTTTTTTTAAATTAAAGCCAAGCAATCTCAACAGCTGTTTATTTTTTATTTGGTTTTAATTAGAACAAAGAAATAAAATTCCATTTGTTCAAATTAGTCTTAATTGCACTTCCTCAAATTTATTTTCCCTGATTTTATTTTCCTGCAGTTAAGTACTTTGTGATAATACACAGTGGTATTGTTTGCTTTTATCTGTTGCCTACAGTTTAATTTCATACATGACTTTCACATTAAGGGATCTGAATTTTATTTTATGGGCATTTATTTATTTACCTATTTTGCTGCTCTTTTTCACTGACTGAAAATCTTCCCACATTTATTGTTTAAGGTAAAATATCGCAATGCACTGTTTAATAAGATGGAGCTCCTATTATTATTATCACTCTTCCCTTACCCCATCTATAAGTGAACAGTAGTCAGCATCACCGGGTGCAGGTGAGACATCTCTGGCAGAGGATCACAGATATCCCATTCTCTTGATCACCTATAGATAAATTCTCTTGATGTGGGAAGTAGCTTGATGTATCCATAGTGCTGTAGTTTCAAGAGAGGGTTGCAAGTGCCCACTGACCATCCTGCCCTCATTCCCAGTCTACACTACATGATGCTTGTTGATACATAACAGAGACTATTACACCACATTCACGAAGGCAAATCTCATGTCCCTCTACTGCAATAGTCAATTTAAACACAGCTCTTCAAGGAATTCCCTGAAAATAATGATTATATCATCTCTGTTTATTAACATAATTTATCCTTGGTTCTGTGTAATCACATCTTGCATTCAATGAAGTTACTTCAATATAATGAGGGCCTAAAGACACCAGGATAATTGGGAAGATCACAGGTTTTACAGTGAGGCAGAAATGGCTCCCATCTGAGTCATAGCACTTAAGAGCTGTGTGGCTTTGGACATATCACTTAAACCTTTTGAGGTGTACTATCATCACCCATAAAATAGGAATATAGGACAATCCTAGTTGGTTATTAGGAAGATTATATACAAGAGTGTTTTTTAAAAATTTCTTCTCAGCAGGATAATTTCTAAAAATGAAATTATCTATAGAATTTGTACACAGAAACCCAACATGGAAAATAGATTTTAAAAACTGAGCATCTTATCAAACATTTGGTGTTGTTGAATAATTTCTTAAAATCTTTAAGAAAGAAAACATAAAGTATAGAAAAGCTGTAAATGAATCAGACTCTACTTTATTCATTCAAGACACTTCTTTTGAATGCCATACCTTGTGCTTGACACTGTAATGTGTGCTGGGGATACAGTGGTGAGCAGGACAGAGCAAATCTATTCCCTCAGGGATTTTAAACTCTAGTTGGGAAGAATGACAGGTGACAGACAAACAAATGTATTTATCATATCTACCTGAGAGTGATAGATACGTTGATGAAAATAAAAGTGAGATGATGTGATAGAGAATAAAGAGATTTTCATTTATTTGTGTTATTTGTCCTTTGATTTTCATACTTTTTTAAAATATTGAAGTATAGTTGACTTATAATGTCACATTAGTTTCAGGTGTACAGCACAGTGATTCAGTTATACAAATATATATATATATGTTCTTTTTCAGATTTTTTTCCCTTATAGGTTATTACAAAATATTGAGTATAGTTCCCTGTGCTATACAGTAGGTCCTTGTTGGTTACTTATTTTATATATAGTAGTGTTTATATGTTAATCCCAGCTTCCTAATTTATCTCTTCCCCCTGTTCAATTGTATCTTTTTTTTAAGATTCCACATATAAGTGATATCAAATGATATTTGTCTTCCTCCATCTGGCTTACTTCACTTAGTATGATAATCTTTATATCCATCCATATTGCTGCAAATGATATTATTTCATTCTTTTTGATGGCTGAGTAATCTTCCATTATATATATATATATATATATATATATATATATATATATATATATATATATATATATATATATCTTCTTTGTCCATCTGTCAATGGGCATTTAGGTTGCTTCCAGCAATACCTTTTTAGATCTGTCTCCTAGAGTAATGGAAATAAAACAAAAATAAACATATGGGACTTAATTAAACTCAAAAGTTTATGCACAGCAAAGGAAACTATAAACAAAATGAAAAGACAACCCACAGAATTGGAGAAAATATTTGCAGATGATGCAATGGTGGGAATGTAAATTGGTACAGCCACTATGGAAAACAGTATGGATGTTCCTTAAAAAACTAAAAACAGAGTTACCATAAGATCTTACAATCTCACTCCTGGGCGTATATCTGTAGAAAACTATAATTCGAAAAGATACATGCACCCCAGTGTTCATAGCAGCACTATTTATTATAGGCAAGACATGGAAGAGATTCATTTCTGAAAGGATGGAAAGATAAGACTTCAGGATGTGAAAAATTTGAGCAGAAACCTCCTTAAAGTGAGGGAGGTATGTTAGTATGTGGAAAAGAACAGTATATCAATATTTGGAGAAAGGATGTTCAAAGCAAAGGAACAACAACACACATGTGCTGAGGCAAAGTTATTGTTTTCCATTTGAGGAAAATCAAGAAAACCAATGTGACAGCAGAGGAGGAAGCTAGTGGAGAGTGACAGGAAATACAATCAGACTTAACCAGAGGCTGTACTAGGTAAGATCTTTATAAGTCATGGTACGGGGTTAGGATTTTATGCTGAAAGAGATGAAATCCCATTGAGATGTTTTAAGAATAGAAGTGGCATGATCAGACTCATGCTTTTGGAAGATCAATTGGCCTGTTTGAAAAGAGTCTGTACAACACAGTGTAGAAGCAGGATTATCACTAATCCACTAAGCCATGTAGGAGATGATATTGACTTTGACTAGTGAGCTAGCACTGGAGACATGTGCAATGACATGATTTGAGATATATTAAGAAGGAAGAACAACTGATTTGCAGATGGATAGGATATAAACTCAAGGGTATCAACAGAGTTTAGAACCAGAACAAAAGAGAACCAAGCAATGGTGGGGAAAAAGTCACCACTCTTCCTTTCCAGGAGGATTGCAAAGAAAGCTTGAAGAAAAAGAATATTTGAAAAGTCTTTTACATGTTGCCATGTGATAGCTATAGGGATGTGGGTCACTGGAGAAAAATTAAATATTAGGGAATGAATCTCCCTATGAAACTGTGATTTTGTGTGCCTTTGGGAGGAGGTGTGGAGATAAGAACAGAACTAATAAGTCCATTTACCATCATTTGTTTTGCTTCACTTCACTAGCAATGTCTCCAGAATGTTTGTTTTTTAGAGTCAGTGGTCTTGGATGTGATTGACAAAGGGATTCTTGAACATGGTTTTGAATGTCAATACACAGTTTTTGATACATATTTTATAGTTTAAAAAAATAGTATAGGTTTATAAAAAGTGTATAGCACTACTGAAATAATTAAAGGCATGGTCCCCTCAGAACCTCCCAAATTTTATCTCCTTACTTCATATCACCCACAACATTGCTACCAGAGTTCTTTGCCCAAAACACATAAATCCTGTGTGAAACCACTTGTAGGAAAATCAATCACAGATCAATGGGTACAACCACCATGGAAAACACTTAAGAAAACACCTCTTTAATGGATTCTTCACAAACCTTGTGATCCAGTATTATATTTATTCGAGAGAAACACTTACTTAATCAGGAGACATGTACACAAATGTCTTTAGAGCTACTGATCACCATAGAAGAAATCTGAAGTCACTGAAATGCCTATTATTGTGAGAGTAAATGAAAAACTGTGACATATCAAACAACATAACATTTCTGCACTCAAAACAAATGAACTACAGAGGCATGCAGTGATATGGACTTTAGTAGCACAATATTAAAGAAAAAAAGTAAATCCCCAAATAAACCATAAATGTGATACCTACTTTCTAAAGTTAAAAACAAAGTAAACTTTTGAAATTAAAATGTAATTTAAGTAAAATCACATTAAAAAGAAAGCAAGGGAATGATGAACGCAGGATTTAGGATCTGTGCCCCATGGGTGTGGGAAATCAGGAGATAGGTTAGTAGAAGAAATATAATTCAATGCAGGTTATTGTTAAGGTCCTAACTTTTGTTTGGGATGGTTGGTCCATGAATAGTTATAACATTTTTAAAATATCTAATTATATATCTTAAAAACTTAAAAAAGGGAGGAGGTCACTTATGGACCAACAGATAGAATATTTCATGGATCAAAGATTATGTTTTATCCAAGTCAGTGCCAGATCCTTTTTAGAAAACACAGATGACTCCTATTCTCCACAGGAACAGAATCCAAACATTTTTATTTATACAGGCCTATTTATGCAATATTATTGCAAGCACACCCAAAATTCATACAAATAATGATTTTAAAATTATATACATATTTATAAATATGTTGATTTACAAATTTTAAATAATTTATATACTAGAATGATCTCATTTATAGTTATAAGTTGACCTCACTTTACATAATGTGTAATTTATACCTCAAAACATTTATTACCTCATAATTGACACTTTTAAAAAATTAAAATAAAATAAACATATTATCAATTTACTTTTTTTCTTTCTTTTTTTGTAATTAGAGGCTTAGAGGTCCGATACCAATCATTGTTTGATAAACAGAGATGGCAGTGAGAAAACAATCAAATAATGAACATAAAATCCATCATCAATGCACAACCATATTGTTACTCACTTTACTGTTCTCTCCTAGCAGTCTCCAAGTAAACTATGAGCTTGTGAATAAGAGAGATTGTTGACAAGTAATAGGAAACAATTAGGAAAGTGTTTTTTTCCTTGTCTTATTTCTTCATTAGTGAATTGGAAGCACTGTAAGTTGCATAACCCATATCGATTCCTCAAGATTCCTTACTAATATAATCCTGATTTTATTTATTACAGCAATATAATCAGCTCCAATATCCCTTACAGGTAGGCATAACATTAGATGTTCGATGAGATGACCTGGAGCTTCCTGTGAAATCTTTCTCTTTTCTAATAAATAGGTTCAGGCATATCTCACATCTACCTTCCTTTTCATATTTACTTTGAACATGATGTCTGAGGTTGTGATAATGACACAACAAGCATGATAGTGACATCAACAAAATAAGCATGGGAAAAGTAACATGCTTGGTTGCATGACATCCCTGAATGTCTCAATCCAATACCTGTAAATGTCTATCTCTTATTATTTTGAAAAATTGAGCAAATAACACAAACAAACAAAAAATCTGTTTGCTTAAGCTATAATTTTTCTGTTAGCAGGTTAATACAAGCTACGTGAAAAATATGGTACGAGTCCTGATAATGGCATTGAAGTTGAAATAATTGATAATATGGTTCTGTAAAATGGCATGTGGATATGAATTATAATAGAATAATTTTTAAAGTACATCATTTGCACATCTGAACTTGTGGACTATAATTCATTAATTCACTTTTTAATACTAAAAATTGTTAATAATAGAACATGATTCATATGAATACATATATAATATAAAGAGACATATATAATTGTAAATGGTTTATTATTTCTAAAAATTTTTATTTAACCCACTAAATTACTTCAAATTAAAGACATGGTTCTAAACCCAATACATTGTGATAATTTTAATGATCATATATTTAAAAATCTAACTCATGATAAAAATGAAGAATTAAATGGAAAAACTGGATCCATGGTTCATGTCATGAGCCACATTTTGCAGTCTTATCCACCTATGATGCAAAAGTTTCTTATTGCTATTGAAATTTGATAGGCAAATTTCCCTTATTAGTTGTTGAAAAAAATTGAATACTTTAATCTTTTACACAAGTTGGAAATTCTATTTCCAAGTTCTTTGAGAGGGCAATTTTGAAAAAATTTCTAGTTGCTATACATATTTATTGTTTTCTGAGATAAAAATCACATGTCAACGAAAATATTTCCAATTACTTTTATCTTTTCCATGTTGAGAATGTTAGTTTTGCTTATAATTTTAAAACATCTTCTTTATATTCAAGGGTGGTATTTTGGCTTCCCTTTTAAAAATGCAGCTAGATAGAATACTATTGAAAATACTTATTACATAAAAGTACAGCAAATTTGGTATTACACCTTCTTTTTTAAATATATAACTTTTTTAAGCTCAGCAACTCTGTAGTACTCTGTCCCAAGATAGCCAGTGAATTGGGCGTAGAGCAAAAGAATTTTTAGTTCAAGTACTGTACTTTGAAGATGAAGCGCCTGCAGGACCACCTCCAAAATGATTCAGTAGAGCTTGTAAGACCCTTGCTTCATTGGTCCCAGCCTCCTTTCTGAGCCATACATGGAACCTTTCCTCTCTTCTAAATGCATCATATATCTAAACTTCCCCCAACTTCCATTTATTTTCCTAAACATGGTGAACTGTTTGTAACTCCATCTATCTGGAAAACTCTCTGTTTCACCAACATTCAAAATAAATGACACCACTTCTTTGAAATATTTCTTGAAGTTCCTATGCAGAATTAATCTTTGCGTGGTTTGTATATTCACAGTTACTGACTAATCTCTAAGATTACATATTACAATATATTATAGTTATCAGTACAAATGGCTGCTTCCCCTGCCAGATAGTGATCAATCCAGAGGAACTAAAACTTTCTACTAATTTTGTTTAACTCTATTCTTCCTCTATAGCATCTGGTACATAGGAGGAATAAGTCCTTGTTAAATGCCAAATAAATGAATGAACGAGTGTTTAAATAAATCAGTGAATGACTAAATGGAATTTAAGAAAGGAACATTGAATTCTAGTGAAAATTCTGATGAAGTTAATTCAATTTTAGCAAGTTTGGGCACTGGATCTATGTAGATAGTTGGTACCAATAAACTCTCTGCACTCCTCCCTGGGGTATTTCAATAAAGAAGCAAAATAATCTGTCTCATTTCAACTTCTCATCAACATATGTTTAGAGAATCATCCTGTTATTTGTTCTGAGGTTTGAAAACTTAAAAGGTAATGGGAGAAATTAGTACTAGATTTAATAGAGATATAATATACATGTGACATGGATACTGGTTTCCAGAAGCTATTCTTTTTATAGGAAACATCCAGCAAGCACCCAGTTAATGGCAATCAAGTCAAGACATGCCTGACACATGTCCCAAGAAAGCTGTGGAAGAAAATAAGAATAACTGACTTCTGATTCTTTTTAAGATCATGTTTTCAAAAGGGCTTTATAAATTTAAAAACACCATCAATGGTAAGAGATTGTTCAGAGTGTTATAGGGGGAAAGTTTTGGCAGGCCAATGGAAAGAAAGATCACTTCTTGAAAAAGTTCTAGGGAGTAAGTGGATAGCAGTTGAGCTGGGGCTGGAAATGATTTCATACTCTGTAGCCACACACATAAAGCATCACAGTTGTGAAGTTGCCTCCTTGACATGATGGATGTCACGACAGCTTTCATTTGGCCATAATGGCCAACATTAGAGCATAGAATCCTACCTCATGCCATTATTTAATATCTCTCTGAAAATTATGAGTCCTGAAGGTCCACACTGTTGTTTTATTGAGAAACTTTTAATGCATTAACTCATCTTCAAATATGATGGATCATTTTGTGTGCCCAGCCATGACATCATTTCCTAATTTGATGTATTAAGTAATGATACATCCAACCTCCTTAAGTGATCACCTTAATTATGACAATGTATAACTATGATCATTAAACTAATGACAGCTGTCACCATCAGCCACAGGAGTAACAGATGAGTTACAAGATCAAATTTACATCAACTTCATAATGTCTGGTGATTGAGAGTATGGAATAACATAGCAGGATTAAGAATATATCTCAGAAGCTTTAAAGATAAAACATAAGATAGTGTTTGTCCTAATTCTCCAGAACAATAATGGAATGAGGCAATTCAGCTCCCAAAGTTAATTCAGTGAGGAAAATGTTCATGAACAATCCAAGTCAACAGATTGAACCAATCTTTTGTTTTTCCACTAGAGAGTTAGACCAAGTGAAAAATCAGAATGTGACAATGGAATGCCTGAATATTAACATTTGTTGTACATAACCTGCCATTCCCCATTACCTTTGTAGATGTCATCATTCAACTCCATCTTTTCAAGCAAAAGATATGTGGCATCCACCCCTCTTCCCAGGGCCTAGCCTCCCAGACTGCCTTACCTTTGCTCAATACCAAAACTAAACTTCCTTATCCTGTGTCTCCTAACAGGGCCTGTCCTCTTCTTTTTAAGGTTATCAAGAACTAATTTGTGTTAATAGTCAATGAAATATATTTATCATATTTGGACAGAACTGACTGGGAATAGAAAACATACTATTATAGAGTTATTCTTGAATTCTGAGCTGAACCGCTTCTAGAATCCTAGAACCCTTTCTTTTTTCTTGGCTCTCAGGAAGCTCAGAATAAACTGCTTGGTCAGTTCCCCTGATATCATTATTAACTTATCCCTCCAGAGGTTTTGGGTTTTGTTTTGTGTCATTTTTTTCAAGTTTTATATTTTAACTCCAAATGCAATTTTACACTATTTCTTCAATTTATATACATGTTTTGTTATAATTATACTCAAATCAGTAGAATATAATTGAATATTAATAATGAAATACAGAACTAGAATAACTTGGATGCCTATGGAAAATTCACAGAGTTAAGTACTGATGGCAAATTGATGGGAATCAAAGTATGCCTAACTCTTTAAAAATTAAAAGTATAGAGTTAAGTGTATAGTTCAGAAGAAATACTTTTACTATACTCTGTACTTATCAGACCATATTTAGAATATTGAATTTGAATCTGAAAACCATATAAGAAGACTATTAACTATTGGAGATAAATTTTTACAATCAGAGAAGCATCATGAGAAAAAGGGCTGTCTTGAAAGACCTTGGAATCTTGTTGGCAACTGCCCCACTTAACCCCCCAGGAGTCCTCCATCTAAATAAGTTAGATTCAGGAAAATGCATTGGTTCATAAGCACCAATGTATATTTGTCTAATATGCCTCTTCAAGTATCAGCCTTCTTGCTGCTTTTGAACTTGTCAGATGTGACAGGGTGACTAATGTTTGTAAAATATTCCAAAAAATTTAAACAAACACAAGCAAAGCATGCATGTAGTAGGTCAGCAAACACATGAATACCCAGTTGAAATGACTGTCTCTGAGCTAGGGTATTCTCTATATCTGGAGAAGAGTTGATAAACTTTACTCTGCAAGGTAAAACCCTCTGGAGGTTTTAACCGTGTGAGTAGCAGGTTTGTTTTTTTATTTTTTATTTTGATTTTGTTTTAAATCAGGAGGTTCAGAGTAAGTGAGTAGAGGGACTTAATGTCTTCTAATTTGGCCAAAATTTAGCTTCAGAGTGTGATACACAGATTACCAATATGACTTTTCCCAACACAGTAACCCCAAATTTTTTCTATTACCTTTAAAGTATGATTTAAATTCTTCAGTCTGGTAATCAAAATTCTCTAAGATCTGTTCTCAAGAAAATTACTCTACTGTCTATATTTCTCACCCAATATAAAACTGGGATAAAGAGATGCACCGATTTCCTCAACTGTAGATTGAGGCTTAAACAAGTAAAACAAAGATTAAATAATACAACATAAAGAGAGGGCATAGTCATTGAGAAACAGCCATCTTCATCATCTTCTTCATCACTATCTTCATTATCAGGTATTTCATCATTCCACAATATTTATTGATTTATTTCCTCAGAACACACACAATTCTGGGCACTGGAGAGAGAGAATATTAATCCATTGATTCTGAGTAAAAGGACCATAACATTCCCAATAAATTTTGTCATAGAAAATAATTTTAATGATTTGCTACTCTTCACATTTCAGAGAAAAGGTGAGTCACAAGAAAACCATAAACCATCAATATTAACGGTTACAAAAGAATAAACTACTCAACTTCTTTCAATGTTCTGAGACCAATGTCAATATAGTCTCCCACACCTTCCCTCTCTCTCCGATCTTGAGCAGTCTTTAAAAGAGGTAGAATCACAGAGTGGTCAGGTTCTCATACTCTGGAGTCTAATGACCTCGTTTGCATCCTGGTTTAGCTGCTAACTATCAGTGTGACCTGGGTCAAGTTACATACTTTCTTTGTGCCTCAGTTTTCTATATTGTAAAATGGAGATTACAAAAATGCGTTTACCTCATTGGGTTGTTGTGAGGATTAGTGATGTAAGATACCTAAAACAGGTCTTAACACACAGTAAGTTCGAGATGGGATGATGATGATGATGATGATGATGGTAATGATGAAATGATTATGGTAAAGTGAGAATTTATCTTCAAAATGATTGCTTGCAAGATTTTCCATCAAAAATACAAATCTAATGACATTTACTAGGCGGAGATTACTGAGACTAAATAATGGTGTTAGATATTTAAAACAAGATTAAAATAAGAACCACACAAAAAGCTATTTCTCAGGTGAGATTTTAGTTAAAAATAAATTACTAAGATCACGTCTACCTTCTCCCCAATTCCTAAAACGTCAACTAGTGAAAGTATATTAGATACCTATTGCTGTGTAACAAATTAATCTGAAATTTAACAGCTTAGAAAAACACACATTTATTATCTCATGGTTTCTGTGGGTCAGGAATTCGGATAAGGTTTATTTATTTATTTATTTTATGGTCGTATAGTTGATTTACAATGTTGTGTTAGTTTCAGGTATACAGCAAAGTGATTCAGATATATATATGTTATATATCAATGTACACATATATGTGTGTATATATATATTCTTTTTCAGATTCTTTTCCATTATAGGTTATCACAAGATATTGAATATAGTTCTCTGTACTATACAGTAGGTCCTTGTTGGTTATTTATTTTATATATAGTAGTGTGTATCTGTTAATTCCAAACTTCTAATTTATCCCTTTCCCCTGCTTTTCCCCTTTGGTAACCGTAAGTTTGTTTTCTGTCTGTGAGTCTATTTCCATTTTGTAAATAAGTTCATTTGTAACATTTGTTTAGCTCCCACATATAAGTAATATCATATGATATTTGTCTTTCTCTGTCTGACTTACTTCACTTAGTATAATAATCTCCAGGTCCATCCATGTTTTTGTAAATGGGATTAGTTCATTCTTTTTTATGGCTGAGTAATATTCCATTGTATATAAATACACCACAACATCCTTATCCATTCCTCTGTCGATATACATTCAGGTTGCTTCCATGTCTTGGTAAATAGCGCTGCTATTACTGGGGTGTATGTATGAACACTGTGGTGCATGTATCTGTGTCCTCCAGCTCATGGTCTCTCACAAGGTTTCGTTCATGTTGCTAGCCAGGGCCACAGCCATCCTGAGGTTCAACTAGAGCAGAATTTGCTTCAAAGTTCACTCAGGAGTTGCTAACAGAATTCAGTTCTTTGAAGATGTAGGACCGAAAGCCTTAGTTCTTACTGGTTGTTGGCTGGAGGCCAGGAGCCTCTCCATTAGACCCTTCATAACATGGTAGCTGGCTTCCATCAGAGCAAGCAGAGGGCAAGTGAAGATGAGCAAAATAGAAGCCTGAGTCTATCACAATCTAATCTTGGAAGTGCCATCTCTTTACTTTGGTCAAATGCAATTCTTTGGAAACAGGTCACTATGTCCAGCCCGCACTCAAAGGGAGGAGATTCCACAGCAGTGAGAACAATGTATATGTATAACTGAATCACTTTGTTGTACACCTGAAACTAATACAACATTGTAAATCAACTATACTCCAATAAAATTTAAAAAAATAAAAGAATAATGGAGTGGGTATCACTGGGGACCATATTAGAGACCACTTACCCCAACCTTATATAAAAGATATTTTATTCATGAGTTGCTTATTGTAGAAGGCTTGATATTCTATGCAGACTAATGTAACCTGGTCTAGAGGGTCATGAAGTGTTCTGACTGCAATCTTTTAGCTGTCAAACTTAGGAAAGATGGTGAATAAGAATGTTCATTTGTTTGCTTGTTGAATGCTTTTGTTTTTTATATTTTGAGGGGAAGAAGAAAATGCATTTTCAGGTTGGACTAAACTCAGAAATGCTTTCTGTCCCACTGAAAGCCAGAGAATAATATAATAGTCTTCCCACTGTTGTGTTACAAATCAGAAAAAGAAGGAGAGGGAGAGAAAGAGTGAGAGAGAGAATCAGAACTGAAGAGGCAGAGAGCAGAGACAGCACAGCTTAAGAGAAGACCCTTCCAGGGTAACACACAGTGTAGCCAGAAATCTTCAGAACCTGACAAAGGAGAATGCACTCTCTGAGATCCAAGCATCATTCAGACATATAAATCAGATAGGTCTCTAATCACAATCAATAAGAACAGTAATTAAAACTCATGGATCATTCAGTTTGTGACAGACACTGTTCCCACTTCATAATTTTTAACTCAGTTTAATCTTTACAATAACCCTATGTAGGTCTTATCATCATTCTCTTTTTGTAGATGAGGAGACCTCTGCATAAACAGGTAAAGGAATTTGCCCAAGGTCATACAGCTTGTTAATGGCAAAGCTGGTATTTAAACAGAGACAGCAGGCTCCAGATCCTGTGTACCAAACCACTGGTGAAGATGCTCTACTTAAAATGTGGTGGTACCAGTTACGGTCCTGTCCCATGTGCATGGAACAAGAACAGCATAGGGCAGATGTAAAGTTAATGGCCTTGAACAAGAAAAAACGTTCAAATAAGCCAAAGCAGAGTTGTTTTTTTTAGCTGCACTTGGTTATAGTTTCACCAATCGCCCATGACAACAAACACTGTTCAGGTGAGTAGTCTGTTGATATATATAGTTACATAGTTATGTAATACAACAAATTTAAATATATAGTTTATCATTCTCATTCTATGGGGTGAGTTCAGTTATTCTCAAGTAATCTTTTCATTGTCATGATAAAGCTCTTATTAATGATACTTTAGTATTTTAACTGATGATTAGAAAAATCTTGACCATAAAATATTATGTTGTTATCTGTAGTGGGCAAAAATTATAATCAGTAATTCATACATAGCAATATCTTTAAAAGGGTTATTCTCTCCTTACTGTATAAACATTACCCGTCTTTCTCTCTGTCTTTCACACACACACACACACACACACACACACATGCTTCTTCTCATGTGGCAGGGGAGTGAGAAAGGGAATAAGGAAATTTGCAAAGTCAAATTACCCCCAAAGAGTGCACTGACTTTCAGTTATATTCTCCTTAAATTTATTGACTACCCAGCATGTTCCAGGAAACATTCTCTTGATATCCTAGCACAAACACAGATCCTTATTTTCACAGTGAAGTCACGATAGCTCTGATGCTTTAGAAGTCCACTGAGCCTGAAAGGAGATGGTGGCCATGACCAATGTTCCCATACAAGGTACAACACACAACAGGTGATTCTGAGACAGAAAATAACTGAAAAGCAGGTGGCTAAGCAGATAAAAGAGGGTGAGGGCAGGGAAGAATAGGACTAAATCACCTCATCCCGCTGCTTCCTGTGTTTCCCTTCCCTCCTCCTACAAATGATTACTTGTTCCTTGGGGATTTTCGATTAAACAGGAACCTGAATACATTAACCTTTTCTGTTTACAATACATTCATCAGAACAGCCTTGGCATGCCCTTGAATTCCAGGGCTGGGCTCAGAGGGAAGCTACCGTGATATCCAGCAAACCCTGGGCAAAATTTATCCAGTGAGGCTTGGAGAGCCTATACTGGGGTACATAAATGAAATAATTTGTTTAAAAAGGGATCTTTTATAATTGCAATTTTGAGTTGGAGTAAAGTTCCAGAACTCTGTTTATTTGATTAACTCTTCTCTAAAATAAGATTATACTAAATAGCCTGATTTCCATATTTTAAATACTTAATACATGTGGGTAAAGCCTTATTATATACACAGAAATTTCACATGTATTATCTCATCTGACCCTCAAAACAATCTGTGAGGTAAGGAAGAGAAAAGAAGGAAAAATACAAGAAAATATTATTAAACGAGATATATACTAGGCACTATGTTAGGGGCATATATTTTTAATATTTTCATTTTTATAGGTGAAAAAGTCAAGATCCAGTAAAGCTAAAATGACCGGTTTCAAGATCTCTTAGGGTAGACGTTCTTGGGCACTGTGAATAAGACTATTCTTTGATATATGGGACCGCCCTGGATTTGCAGCCCATTTGGGGTTTCTGGCCCTACATGTGAAGCAGCATTGGTATGCCCCAATCAATTTGACAATTAGAAATGCCTCCACACATTTTCACTTGCCACCAACTAGAGTAGGTGTGGAGAGAGGGGCATATATACAACCTCTGAGAATCGGGATTACAGCCTGCACTGGCTGAGGCAAAGATCTGTTTGCCTATATCTGCTGAAGAGCTTTCCTCACTTTCTTGTATTAATATGGGCCGAGTGGGCAACTTTGGCACACTGGAAGAATTGAGACCTAGTCCAGAGTCAGAAAGGTCAGTGTATGTATGTATGAGGAACATGCTTTAGGGGCTGATAATGTGGGAAATGGTGAAGTAGTAGGAGAAAGAAAGTTCTGGACAGGACAGGTGGCCTGGATAAGGAGTTTGAGTGTGATTCTGGAAAGTGGGGCAGGATTCAGTAATGGTGTCAATGTAGGTCCAAGATACCAAAACAGACATAGAATGGAGATGTTTCTTGAGGAAATACCTATAAAGTTAGAGGAGAAAGAGCAAGAGTAGGCAGGGTAAGCTTTCAGACCTCCATGAGGGTCTTAAGTCCCAAGAAGGCAGATGGAGAATGAGGAGGAAGAACCCCAGACTACAGAGCAGTTCTGAGAGTCTCAACTAGCCAGGTAGGGGGTCCAGAGTGCAGTTGTCTCTTAGAGGAGTTGGGAGAGTCTCAGGCAGAAATGTCTCTGCTCTAGTAGCCCTCCTGTGCTCAGCCATGGGCTGAGAGCACCCGGGGAGAGTGCAGCCTAGGTGGTAACGCTGAAGCAGATCCCAGGGGTTCAGCACCGGGCTGTCAGCACACTATATGGCTCACAGCAAATTCTTTCTTGAAGGGGATCTGAGCAGCACTGCTATGGCTGCATCCATCATGCTTCAGAGGGAGGGTCCTCCAAGGAAGGAAAGCGTGAGATAAAAATGTCTCTGGGCATTGCTGTAGCAAAATTAAGTGTGCTCTGCCTCTGTAAGTAAATGAAAAATGAGGGCAATAAGGGAAACTCTAAATGGCCACACCTGTGCAAACAGGACTACCTGCTAGCCCTCTCTGTCAATTTATGCATGCAAGACCAGTGTTAATTGGAGGCAGAAGATGCAGTCAGATACCAGGGAGGATTTTGGAAACTTCAGAAAGGGGGAATGTGATCCCAAACCAGCTCCTCCACTCACATCTTTACTTCTACCTTGCAGTATTCTTCCTTTTGTTAACTGGGTAGGATGAGGCTCTCAGCCCAATTCCATTCAAGAACATTTTTCTTTTTTTTTTTTAAACATCTTTATTGAAGTATAATTGTTTCACAATGGTGTGTTAGTTTCTGCTCTATAACAAAGTGAATCAGCTACACATATACACACGTTCCCATATCTCCTCCCTCCCGCATCTCCCTCCCTCCCACCCTCCCCATCCCACCCCCCTAGGTGGTCACAAAGCACGGAGCTGATCTCCCTGTGCTATGCAGCTGCTTCCCACTAGCTATCTATTTTACATTTGGTAGTGTATATATGTCCATGACACTCTCTAACCCTGTCACATCTCGCCCCTCCCCCTCCCCATATCCTCAAGTCCATTCTTTAGTAGGTCTGTGTCTTTATTCCTATCTTGCCACTAGGTTCTTCAGGACCTTTTTTTCTTTTTTTCCTTAGATTCCATATATATGTGTTAGCATACTGTATTTGTTTTTCTCTTTCTGACTTACTTCACTCTGTATGACAGACTCTAACTCCATCCACCTCATTACAAATACCTCCATTTCATTTCTTTTTATGGCTGAGTAATATTCCATTGTATATATGTGCCACATCTTCTTTATCCATTCATCTGATGATGGACACTTAGGTTGCTTCCATGTCCTGGCTATTGTAAATAGAGCTGCAATGAACATTTTGGTACATGACTCTTTTTGAATTATGGTTTTCTCAGGGTATATGCCCAGTAGTGGGATTGCTGGGTCGTATGGTAGTTCTATTTTTAATTTTTAAGGAACCTCCATACTGTTCTCCATAGTGGCTGTATCAATTTACATTCCCACCAACAGTGCAAGAGTGTTCCCTTTTCTCCACACCCTCTCCAGCATTTATTGTTTATAAATTTTTTGATGATGGCCATTCTGACCGGTGTGAGATGATACCTCATTGTAGTTTTGATTTGCATTTCTCTCATGATTAATGATGTTGAGCATTCTTTCATGTGTCTGTTGGCCATCTGTATATCTTCTTTGGAGAAATGTCTATTTAGGTCTTCTGCCCATTTTTGGATTGGGTTGTTTGTTTTTTGTTATTGAGCTGCATGAGCTGCTTGTAAATCTTGGAGATTAATCCTTTGTCAGTTGCTTCATTTGCAAATATTTTCTCCCATTCTGAGGGTTGTCTTTTGGTCTTGTTTATTGTTTCCTTTGCTGTGCAAAAGCTTTTAAGTTTCATTAGGTCCCATTTGTTTATTTGTGCTTTCATTTCCATTTCTCTAGGAGGTGGGTCAAAAAGGATCTTGCTGTGATTTATGTCATAGAGTGTTCTGCCTATGTTTTCCTCTAAGAGTTTGATAGTGTCTGGCCTTACACTTAGGTCTTTAATCCATTTTGACTTTATTTTTGTGTATGGTGTCAGGGAGTGTTCTAATTTCTTACTTTTACATGTACCTGTCCAATTTTCCCAGCACCACTTATTGAAGAGGCTGTCTTTTCTCCACTGTATATGATTGCCTCCTTTATCAAAGATAAGGTGACCATAAGTGCATGGGTTTATTTCTGGGCTTTCTATCTTGTTCCATTGATCTATATTTCTGTTTTTGTGCCAGCACCAAACTGTGTTGATTACTGTAGCTTTATAATATAGTCTGAAGTCAGGGAGAGCCTGATTCCTCCAGCTCCATTTTTCGTTCTCAAGATTGCTTTGGCTATTCGGGGTCTTTTGTGTCTGCATACAAATTGTGAAATTTTTTGTTCTAGTTCTGTGAAAAATGCCAGTGGTAGTTTGATAGGGATTGCATTGAATCTGTAGATTGCTTTGGGTAGTAGAGTCATTTTCATAATGTTGATTCTTCCAATCCAAGAACATGGTATATCTCGCCATCTATTTGTATCATCTTTAATTTCTTTCATCAGTGTCCTATAATTTTCTGCATACAGGTCTTTTGTCTCCTTAGGTAGGTTTATTCCTAGATATTTTATTCTTTTTGTTGCAATGGTAAACGGGAGTGTTTTCTTAATTTCACTTTCAGATTTTTCATCATTAGTATATAGGAATGCAAGAGATTTCTGTGCATTAATTTTGTATCCTGCTACTTTACCAAATTCATTGATTAGCTCTAGTAGTTTTCTGGTGGCAGTTTTAGGATTCTCTATGTATAGTATCATGTCATCTGCAAACAGTGACAGCTTTACTTCTTCTTTTCCGATTTGGATTCCTTTTATTTCTTTTTCTTCTCTGATTGTTGTGGCTAACACTTCCAAAACTATGTTGAATAATAGTGGTGAGAGTGGGCAACCTTGTCTTGTTCCTGATCTTAGTGGAAATGGTTTCAGTTTTTCACCATTGAGGACAATGTTGGCTGTGGGTTTGTCATATATGGCCTTTATTATGTTGAGGAAAATCCCCTCTGTGCCTACTTTCTGCAGGGCTTTTATCATAAATGGGTGTTGAATTTTGTTGAAAGCTTTCTCTGCATCTATTGAGATGATCATATGGTTTTTCTCCTTCAATTTGTTAATATGATGTATCACGTTGATTGATTTGCATATATTGAAGAATCCTTGCATTCCTGGAATAAACCCCACTTGATCATGGTGTATAATCCTTTTAATGTGCTGTTGGATTCTGTTTGCTAGTATTTTGTTGAGGATTTTTGCATCTATGTTCATCAGTGATATTGACCTGTAGTTTTCTTTCTTTGTGACATCGTTGTCTGGTTTTGGTATCAGGGTGATGGTGGCCTCATAGAATGAGTTGGGGAATGTTCCTCCCTCTGCAATATTTTGGAAGAGTTTGAAAAGGATAGGTGTTAACTCTTCTCTAAATGTTTGATAGAATTCGCCTGTGAAGACATCTGGTCCTGGGCTTTTGTTTGTTGGAAGGTTTTTAATCACAGTTTTAATTTCAGTGCTTGTGATTGGTCTGTTCATATTTTCTATTTCTTCCTGGTTCAGTGTCGGTAGGTTGTGCATTTCTAAGGATCTGTCCATTTCTTCCAGGTTGTCCATTTTATTGGCATAGAGTTGCTTGTAGTAATCTCTCATGATCGTTTGTATTTCAGCAGCGTCAGTGGTTACTTCTCCTTTTTCATTTCGAATTCTATTGATTTGAGTCGTCTCCCTTTTTCTCTTGATGAGTCTGGCTAATGGTTTATCAATTTTGTTTATCTTCTCGAAGAACCAGCTTTTAGTTTCATTGATTTTTGCTATTGTTTCCTTCATTTCTTTTTCATTTATTTCTGATCTGATCTTTATGATTTCTTTCCTTCTGCTAGCTTTGAGAATTTTTTGCTCTTCTTTCTCTAATTACTTTAGGTGCAAGGTTAGGTTGTTTATTCGAGATGTTTCCTGTTTCTTGATGTAGGCTTTTATTGCTATAAACTTCCCTCTTAGCACTGCTTTTGCTGCATCCCATAGGTTTTGGGTCGTCGTGTTTCTGTTGTCATTTGTTTCTAGGTATTTTTTGATTTCCCCTTTGATTTCTTCAGTGATCACTTCATTATTAAGTAGTGTATTGTGTAGCCTCCACGTGTTTGTATTTTTTACAGATCTTTTCCTGTAATTGATATCTAGTTAGTCTCATAGCGTTGTGGTCAGAAAAGATACTTGATACGATTTCAATTTTCTTAAATTTACCAAGGCTTGATTTGTGGCCCAAGATATGATCTATCCTGGAGAATGTTCCATGAGCATTTGAGAAAAATGTGTACTCTGTTGTTTTGGGGTGAAATGTCCTGTAAACATCAATTAAGTCCATCTTGTTTAATGTATCATTTAAAGCTTGTGTTTCCTTATTTATTTTCATTTTGGATGATCTGTCCATTGATGAAAGTGGGGTGTTAAAGTCCCCTACTATGATTGTGTTACTGTCGATTTCCCCTTTTATTGCCCTTAGTATTTGCCTTATGGATTGAGGTGCTCCTATGTTGGGTGCATAAATATTTACAATCGTTATACTTTCCTCTTGGATCGATCCCTTGATCATTATATAGTGTCCTTCTTTATCTCTTGTAATAGACTTTATTTTAAAGTCTGTTTTGTCTGATATGAGAATTGCTACTCCAGCTTTCTTTTGATTTCCATTTGCATGGAATATCTTTTTCCATCACCTCACTTTCAGTCTGTATGTGTCTCTAGGTCTGAAGTGGTTCTCTTGTAGACAGCATATATATGGGTCTTGCTTTTGTATCCATTCTGCCAGTCTGTGTCTTTTGGTGGGAGCATTTAATCCATTTACATTTAAGGTAATTATCGATATGTATGTTCCTATTCCCATTTTCTTAAATATTTTGTGTTTGTTATTGTAGGTGTTTTCCTTCTCTTGTGTTTCTTGCCTAGAGAAGTTCCTTTAGCATTTGTTGTAAAGCTGGTTTGGTGGTGCTGAACTCTCTCAGCTTTTGCTTGTCTGTTAAGGTTTTAATTTCTCCATCAAATCTGAATGAGATCCTTGCTGGGTAGAGTAACCTTGGTTGTAGGTTTTTCTCCTTCATCACTTTAAGTATATCCTGCCACTCCCTTCTGGCTTGCAGGGTTTCTGCTGAAAGATCAGCTGTTAACCTTATGGGGATTCCCTTGTGTGTTATTTGTTGTTTTTCCCTTTCTGCTTTTAATATGTTTTCTTTATATTTAATTTTTGATAGTTTGATTAATATTTGTCTTGGCGTGTTTCTCCTTGGATTTATCCTGTATGGGACTCTCTGTGCTTCCTGGACTTAATTAACTATTTCCTTTCCCATATTAGGGAAGTTTTCAACTATAATCTCTTCAAATATTTTCTCAGTCCCTTTCTTTTTCTCTTCTTCTTCTGGGACCCCTATGATTCGAATGTTGGTGCATTTAATGTTGTCCCAGAGGTCTCTGAGACTGTCCTCAGTTCTTTTCATTCTTTTTCTTTATTCTGTTCTGCAGCAGTGAATTCCACCATTCTGTCTTCCAGGTCACTTACCCATTCTTCTGCCACAGTTATTCTGCTATTGATCCCGTCTAGAGTATTTTTAATTTCAGTTATTGTGTTTTTCATCGTTGCTTGGTTCCTCTTTAGTTCTTCTACATCCTTGTTAAATGTTTCTTGCATTTTGTCTATTCTATTTCCAAGATTTTGGATCATCTTTACTATCATTATTCTGAATTCGTTTTCAGGTAGACTGCCTATTTCCTCTTCATTCGTTAGGTCTGGTGTGTTTTGACTCTGCTTCTTCACCTGCTGTGTGGTTTTTTGTCTTCTCATTTTGCTTATCTTACTGTGTTTGGGGTCTCCTTTTCACAGGCTGCAGGTTCACAGTTCCCGTTGTTTTTGGTATCTGTCCCCAGTGGCTAAGGTTGGTTCAGTGGGTTGTGTAGGCTTCCTGGTGGAGGGGACTAGTGCCTGTGTTCTGGTGGATGAGGCTGGATCTTGTCTTTCTGGTGGGCACGTCCACGTCTGGTGGTGTGTTTTAGGGTGTCTGTGGCCTTATTATGATTTTACATAGCCTCTCTGCTAGTGGATGGGGCTGTGTTCCTGTCTTGCTAGTTGTTTGGCATAGGGTGTCCAGCACTTTAGCTTTCTGGTTGTTGAGTGAAGCTGGGTCTTGATGTTGAGATGGAGATCTCTGAGAGATTTTCGCCGTTTGGTATTACGTGGAGCTGGGAGATCTCTTGTGGACCAGTGTCCTGAAGTTGGCTCTCCCACCTCAGAGGCACAGCCCTGATGCCTGGCTGGAGCACCAAAAGCCTTTCATCCACACGACTCAGAATAAAATGGAGAAAAATATAGAAAGAAAGAAAGAGGATAAAATAAAATAAAATAAAGCTATTATAATATAAAATAAGAAAAAAATTATTAAGAATAAATGTATTCAGAAAAAAACAATTTAATTTTTAAAAATAAATTTATTAATTTTTTATAGTAAAAAATAAGAAAAAAATTATTAAGAATAAAATTTATTAAGAAAAAAAGAATTTTTAATTTTTTAAAATAAAAAAATATGACAAAACTTATTAAATTTTTTTTTAATTTCTAAAAATAGAAAATAAGGAAAAAAATTATTAAGAAAACATTTATTAGGAAAAAAAAATTAAGTCAAAAAAAAAAAAAAAAGCACACGGACGGACCTAACCCTAGGACTAATGGTGAAAGCAAAGCTATACAGACAAAATCTCACCCAGAAGCATACACATATACACTCACAAAAAAGAAAAAGGGGAAAAATTAATATACCCTGTTCCCAAAGTCCACCTCTTGAATTTGGGATGATTCATTGTCTATTCAGTTATTCAACAGATGCAGGCACATCAAGTTGTTTGTGGAGCTTTAATCCGCTGCTTCTGAGGCTGCTGGGAGAGATTTCCCTTTCTCTTCTTTGTTCGTACAGCTCCTGGGCTTCAGCTTTGGATTTGGACCCGCCTCTGTGTGTAGGTCGCCTGAGGGCATCTGTTCCCCGCCCAGACAGACCGGGGTTAAAGGAGCAGCTGCTTCGAGGGCTCTGGCTCACTCAGGACGGAGGAAGGGAGGGGCACGGATGCGGGAGGATCCTGTGGCGGCAGAGGCCGGCGTGATGTTGCAGCAGCCTGAGGCGCGCCGTGTGTTCTCCTGGCGAAGTTGTCCCTGGATCACAGGACCCTGGCAGTGGCGGGCTGCACAGGCTCCCGGGAGGGGTGGTGTGGAGAGTGACCTGTGCTCGCACACAGGCTTCTTGGTGGTGGCAGCAGCAGCCTTAGCGTCTCATGCCCATCTCTGGGGTCTGTGCTGATAAACGCGGCTCGCGCCCGTCTCCGGGGTCTGCGCTGTTAGCCGCGGCTCGTGACCGCCTCTTGAGTTCGTTTAGGCGGCACTCTGAATCCCCTCTCCTTGCGCGCCGCGAAACAAAGAGGCAAGAAAAAGTCTCTTGCCTCTTCGGCAGCTGCAGACTTTTTCCAGGACTCCCTCCTGGCTAGCACCGAAGCCCGAGCCTCAGCTCCCAGCCCCCTCCTGCCCCGGCGGGTGAGCAGACATGCCTCTCAGGCTGGTGAGCGCTGCTTGGCACCGAGCCTCCGTGCAGGAATCTCTCCGTTTTTTCCCTCTGTGCTCCTGTTGCTGTGGGATCTGCGCTGATAGCCGTGGCTCGCACCCGCCTCTGGGGTCCGTGCTGATAGCCGTGGCTCGTGCCCACCTCTGGGGTCCGCGCTGATAGCCGCGGCTTGCGCCCGTCTCTGAAGTTCATTTAGGCGGTGCTCTGAATCCCCTCTCCTTGCGCGCCACGAAACAAAGAGGCAAGAAAAAGTCTCTTGCCTCTTCGACAGCTGCAGACTTTTTCCTGGACTCCCTCCCGGCTAGCACGGAAGTCCGAACCTTAGCTCCCAGCCCCCGCCCACCCCGGCGGCTGAGCAGAGGAGCCTCTCGGGCTGGTGAGTGCTGCTCGGCATGGAGCCTCTGCGCAGGAGTCTCTCCGCTTTGCCCTCCTCACCCCTGTGTCTGTGCTCTCCTCCGTGGCTCTGAAGCTTCCCCCCTCTGCCACCTGCAGTCTCTGCCCACGAAGGAGCTTCCTAGTGTGTGGAAACCTTTCGTCCTTCACAGCTCCCTCCCACTGGTGCAGGTCCCATCCCTATTCTTTTGTCTCTGTTACTTCTTTTTTCTTTTGCCCTACCCAAGTACGTGGGGAGTTTCTTGCCTTTTGGGAGGTCTGACGTCTTCTGCCAGCATGCAGTGGGTGTTCTGTAGGAGCAGTTCCATGTGTAGATGTATTTCTACTGTATCTGTGGGAAGGAAGGTGATCTCCGCGTCTTACTCTTCCTCCATCTTGCCCCTTTTTTCCCAACATTTTTCATTTTAAACTCATTCATTGATATACTTATAACCAGAAGTATTTTCCCAAAGTATTTGAGGTAATATACGACCAGCGGCATTATAACACACATGGAAAGAACATGGGACACTCTGGTGAAACCGTCTATAGGGGGCAAATTACTATTCTTTAAGTAAGAAGGAGGATCTTGGGTAATAACTACCTGCAGCTGAAAAACTGGGTACTTGTTAATAGGGGCAGAAATAGGTGGGATAATTGCATAAGAAAAGGCAGGTAGAAGAAATGGACACACATCACATTTTTGCTGAGCTCCAATACTATGTATAAACTAGGCAAAAAAGTGTGGCTGAAACCCATGTGGTCCCCTGATCAGCAGTACCAGCATCATCTGGAAACTTGTTGGAAATGCCACATCTTGGAGACCACCTGAGAAATCCTGAATCAGAGATTCTGGGATGGGGGCCAGCAATCTGTGTTTGAACAAGGCCTCCCGGGAATTCTGGTGTACAGGCAAGTTTGAGAACAACTGGCCTAAATAATGTTCACACAGTGACTTTCACAACTTGACATCTCTGCCTGTGTTACTGTTACTCAGTCCTTGAGTTAACTTTTCCTTTTTCCTTTCCAGTTGCAAGTGTCCCAGACTCTTATTCCCTGCATTTTACTCCCATCTGCATACACACACACACACACACATACACACACGTATGTAAACACACATACACACCCCACATGCACATTCAGGGACCACACCCTTGATTTTTAATTTTCCATATATAAAATATGCATCCATCTGTCTTCAGAAAAAGTTCATAGACACCTCAATTATCCTCATGGTCTGGACCCCAAACTAATCCAAAAGGTTTCTAAGAAAAGCCTGTTTCCCCAGATGAAAGGAAATAATATTTGACTTCTCCCCTACAAGTAGAGATAGATCACATCTGTATCTTCATAATTTGATGGGTCTTAGAAGAAATATAAGGACTGTTTTTGGTTCGGAGGTGGTGGTTGAGGGAAGGTGGATAGTGTTAAATCCATTCCTCTTAACACCTGTTTTTTCCTAAAAACTATGTGTGTAAGACAATCCCCAAAGAGCTTTGGCTACTAGAAGGGAATTGAAACACTAGAAGCCATCCTTGGGTGAAATTTTCTTACAAACAGGAGGTAGGGTGGGGTCAGCGATACGAGGTAAATTCAGAGTTCTTTATGTAGTGAGCTAGATAACATGATATTGCATGCATTTTCCTTTTTATTCCCATTTTGTTCTCTGTTGGTGTTCTTCCTTAAGTCTATAGTGAAACCTTAGCCTCCTGTGGCTGTTAGAGAAAACAAGAAATTGATTTGGTATAAATGCTTGGATAGTTTTCAAGAAAAAGAAGAACACTTTTGGGGGCCAGCATGGTTGTGGCAACAATAAATACTGTGAGAGACCCCAAGTGATGGTAAACCTCACAAAGAAAGTAAATTCCTTTTAGTATATTTGCCTTTGGATTCTCTTTCATGGTCCCCAAGTCCAGGAAATTCTAAAAGCAATGGAAATTAAAGTCCAAAATATAATTTTAAGTCATTTGCATGGTCTGTATGAGGCCCATAGCACGTACTGCAAATTGCTTCTGAAAAGCAACTTTCGGTCCTGCAAAAATACAGTCGTGAATTGTTGGCTGAAATTAGCTCCCTCACTTAGCTACAAGAGCATAATTACTCACATCAAGGAAAAACAGACCAGACAAGCAAAGAACTTGCTGGGAAAAAGAAAAAAAATGTACCATTGAGCGCTGGTAGCCTGAAAACTGCTAAATGGTTTGTCGGATCCAATTCTGATGATTATTTAGCAATCTCCTACCTGCAGCATCAAAGTCCCCAAGGCATATCCTAAATTGAAGGATATTTGTAATAAAAAGATAGAAGCCTCCAACTCTCATTTTTACCGAACATTAATAAAAATCGAATTAGAAGCAAGTACCTTGAAAGGCTACCGGCAAAAGGTTTTATTATTGTAACAGTGTGAATCTGATAAGAAAAGGAAATGCTCTCCTCTCTTTTTTTTATTATACGAATAATATAAATACCACTTTTTTTTTAAGTTGTGAAAAAGACCAAAAAAATCCCATATCCTAATACACCTAGAAAGCATGGATTCTATTTTTTTTTCACTTTGCAAAGAATACATAAATATGAAAAACAGCCACTGTGATTAAAAACTGCACAACTACCTCAAACCACAATAGATAATCTGACTCCAAATGCCCTTTTCATTATTCTTAATGAAATGCGACTTCATTTTCCTACACACTCGAAACTGTGTTAGCTGAGATTTCAAACATGTAAATGAAGCTGAAAGCTCCAAAGAAAACCTCCATTCTCTGTTTCCAAAGGCCATGTGAGGACACCAGCTTGTACCAAGTGAACACATGGGAGGCATAGAAGGGAGATGGTGGGTTATTAATTTTTACTTTATCTCTTTTGTACTTAGGCTCGTTCTCTGGTGGATTTTGTTTCATATGCTCTCATGAGTACAGTTAAAACTTGTTCTAGGTCATATTGAACTAGATATCATTTCAGAAAGACTTCTATTTTAAAGTGACACCCTCCAGGACCAATGCCAAGGTCCTCAGAGGTCCCTTTGTGCTCTACTATTTTATTATCTAAATACAGGCACCGTGGTACTCCCAGAGGTTCAGTGGAAAGATCATTGGATTGGGTACAGGAAAACTTGAAGCACAAGTCCAGTCCAAATTTTTCTTTAATGTATGGATGCTGTTAACCAAAAAGGACATAAAATAAACAGGCAAATGCTCTATTACCCTTATATGGGTAAACAGCACCAGACAATCTGATCCCCTTGTTTATTCTATCCCTCCTGTTTCCTTGCTTTATTTCTCAGTGGAAAGGAAGTTTGGGGTTATGGGCAGGTAGGATTAAGAATGCAGGGAAGAGGGTTTGGAGAAAAGAGTCTGGCATCAGACATGATGAGAGTGACTTGTACCCCTTACAAGCCTACAAGACCACACATACTTGACTCCTGATTCTTCTCTCATCCCACTCTCCCCCTAGGCTTACTGTTGATAGAGCAGGCTTCTTTCTTTTCCTTGATATTAAGATCATTTTTTTTAAACTCTTTGCTGAATACTGTAATTGGAATGTTCTTTGCCCAAATTTTCATGTAGGTAGTTGAAACCATTGTTCAGGTCTGAACTTTGATCTCACCTTCTGAGAGAATCCTATCTGATCTGCTTATGTAAAATGACACCTCCACATACATGCACACACCCTCTGTAGCCTGTTCTCTTCTATTACTTTCTCCATAACACTTACAGTTCTCTAATTTTATCTGGTGTGTTTAGTTGTTTCTTTGTCAATTGTCAGGCCCTCCCTAATCACACCAGGATGGAAGCATCATTTGAGCAGGGATCTTGTCTACCGTGCTCACTGCCCCATCCTGTGGTCTAGTATGGTGTAAGAGCACTGTCTCCCTCACCACTAAATTCTCCATATTGCCTCCTCCTCAGTTGCCCAAAATATGTACATTAAAAATTGAATTGTCTACTGAGCCTGTGTGTCTGGAGCCTGTGCTCCAGACCTCCAGGCCTCTCTGTGCAACAAGAGAGGCCACGATAGTGAGAGGCCAGTGCACTGCGATGAAGAGTGGCCCCTGCTTGCCACAACTAGAGAAAGTCCTCGCACAGAAATGAAGACCCAACACAGCCATAAATTAATTAATTAATTAATTAATTTAAAATAAAAAGGTTTAAAAAAAATTTGAATTGTCAGAAGAGTTAAGCATGATCTCTACCCCTGATTTGCTTATAATTAACTTGAGGAGATTTGTATTAAACATACACAAAGCTTAGTAGTAAAAGACTCACATAAGATTTCAAGAAAAAGTCAGAGAGCCATCACAAAGCCTAATGAGGGAGCAGAGCATCCAATGAGGGTCTTTTGTCTTCTAGCATCAAAAGACCACTAGAGAATTTTTTCCCTTATTTTATTTTCATAGGCAAATGGGAAATATATTTATAAAATCATTTTCCTGAGGGTGGATTTCTTCACATGTCTTTAAACTTTTATTCTACTTCTGCACTGTTCCTTAGCTTATTCTCTCCACTGAAGTGAAAACACTAATAAGGGCTGACATGCTCAATGCCATTTTAAAGATACTTGGAATTACAGGATTCAGATGTGTCTACTGCTTTCCTCTTGCTACACGAAGTATTTATTTATTCAAGTCTGTTCTGCACTGGCCTGAGAAATCAACATTTGGCACCTTATGTGAGGTGGCCCAGGGGTCACTCAAAAAATTGCTTTTTTTTTTTTTTTTTTTAAAGAAAGTAGGAATAATCTCAGGGTTACATCCAACTCTTCATTGGACACTTTCTGGATGTATTGGATATACACAGTTATAGTTTCCATCTGAGAGAAACAATCAGTGTTTCTGAAGAAGTCCTAGGAGGTTCCTTATTCGTAGGCAGATGTGTTCTGTAACGCAAGATGTTGGTCTTTTTCCCACAGCTGATTAGATGGGACCAATTTAGCTGTGGCCCTAGCCACAGTTTAGCTGACCTCATCTAAGCTTTCTGAGCTTCATATTTGTGTTCTCTAATGTAAAATGATGACCCTTATTTTCTTCATCAGGCTGTACTGTCCCTGCATAATGAATGAATGTGAGTCAGAGAGATCTAAGGATATCTACTCTAGGATTTCAAAACTTTCAGTGGATCCAAAAGAAGAAAAATGACTACTTATACATTTTACAGCAATTTTCATCTAGTTCTGCTAGCAAGCGAAAGAATTCACTTTGGGGAAGGGGGTAATAATTCCCTTACTTGAGGATCAAAATTTTTTGGTTACCCAGAAGTAAGGTCTAGAACCTGGATTAGACCGGAGTGTTTGAGAGAAATAAGACTTCATTAATGCTGCTTTTAAAATGTTAAAATGCTGCCTTTAATAGGAGAGGGTATCATGTTAACTATCTTTCTCTAGTGGGGACTGAAAAAAGTTTTTAGCTGTTGTTTTTTTTTTTTTTTCTTTTTCTCTTGTTTTAGATCTAAAGGTGGAAAAAGATACAGAAGCAGAAAGTAAAGAGAATTAGATGGATAATATGCTAGAAGGTCCTCAGAAGAAAAACTAGTCCTCAGGAAGTCCCTATGAGGGTAGATTTCTGTCTAATGAATTCTAGGAGAAATTCTATCTGGTACCAAGTCTTAATTTCTTTTCATTCTTTATCCAGTAGTAAATTCATGTGTTGCTGCCAAGACTTCAGCAAAATCTACAAGATACTAAAATGTTGTGTTAATAGTGCCACCTTAGTGACAAATGTTTATGTGGACACTTCAGCGGTATGGAGAAGCCATGAGTCAGTAAGATGTAACTCAATTCAGCCTAGATCATCATAGGATCATGTGACAGCATAGGCACTCTCTTGGAGTGCGAGGCTTCCCAGAGAGGAATTAAACATCCTGCAATCACAACATGGAGTTAAAGCAAAGGTAGTCTCAGAAGGTGGGGCATCTTGATGGAACACAGGTTGCATAGGTGAAAGTGCTTCAGAGTCTTTATTACAGAAGTATTTTAAGAATTATCAATCCTTCAAAGATGAATTTAAGGGCTCATAGCCATCTATCCATATGGCCACAATTTTTGGTAAAATGTGTCTTATATTTTAACTACATTTGGCTGAGGTCTTTATCCCCTCCACTCTGATTTCTCCCCTCATTCTACTCTCTGTCTTGTAGAGTGACATGGGAAAAAATGGGCATCTTTAGGATATCACTAAGGGAAAATTGAATTGGGAATATTACTGCGATATGGAAAAGCATTATGAAACTTTATAACAAATCAATGAAGAAATTAGAAATATCTTAAAGATTAGCAGACATTGTGGGATCATACACATTTCCCCCCAGTGCCTGAAGCTGCTGTCCAACTGCCACTATTTTCATATTTTTCCTGGGATCTGTCATTCATAGTCAGAGAATATAAACATCTGCCCCCTTACACAGAATGAATCTAAAAATTACTGAAGATGTTGGCATATCAATTCTCCAGCTCCCACACCCCTCATCAATCAAGTTAGATACATCTGAAGCACCATTTACACTGGCTCCCACATTCCCAAATTAGTTTACGCTCAGTAACCCATAATGGTTAGTTGCTTGATAATACACCCTATCATTGTTTCTTTATGATTCTCTGTCTCGCTTTCCATTCCTTACTGATACTTCCAAGAATCATTTCCCAAATTAAACTACTTACACTGGAATTCTTATTTCAAGTCTGCTTTTGAGAGAGGCCAAACTGAAATGGGTACTTTCTTTTGTCATCTTTGTATCTATTTCTTTTTTTACTTAGAAAACAATCAGATAAAAAATAATGGAAAATGAAACAGAAGCTGTAAAGATGATCAATAAAATCAATAGAGATTTGAATTGCAACAAAATTGAGAAGTGAATTATAGCAAAAAGATTTTTCAGATCATGCCAGTGTTTCTTTAGGAAGAATAATAATAGGTTCTTGGATTTTTAGGAATCTAATTAATGAAGGGAATTTAATCATAAGAACACCTTAGAAAAATATAAATGTTCTGCTGATTTCACACAGAACACTAACACAACACAAGACTAAAAATAAACCACCACAATGATGACACAGTGACACATGGGTTAATGTGCATCATCAATTCAAAGAGTGTTGAAGATGAGCACAAAGAAAATTTGAAATGCCCAGATACTTAGTTCCTTGATGGGAGAGAAAATCTGCCATGGACACTGTGCATCCCCATATATTCTTGCTGGGTAAAACAGGAATGAAAGGTCCTGACTCTCTATATGGGCCATTTCTCAGGGTTGTGTTTACAGTGAGCAAACTTGAGGGATGAAGTAATGTCTCCCCTTGGACAAATAGTGGGCTTACTTCCATGTATTATAAAAGTGGTGAATCTCTCAAGCTTTCCTATAACACAGCTCACAGCATGTTCATGCAACCATGATAAGATCTTTGCATAACCCCTGTGGAGGATATAGTGAACCTGCCCAAATCTGTACAAACCTACATTAATCTCTAGCTGCTGCTTTTGTTGTGAGTAATAAAGTCCTTTGTCCTTTGTCTCTGACCCACCATAAGGTCTCTGTCACAACTACCCAACTCTAGCACTGCAGCACAAAAACAACCACATTCAATGCAGAAATGAATGGGTGAGGCTCTATTCCAAAAAAACTAATCATGGACACTGAAATTTCATCCCATATCATTTCGATATGCTGTGAAATATTATTTTCTTTTTGATTTTTTCAAGCATTTAAAAATGCAAAAACCATTCTTAGCTTGCAGGCCATAATTTGTGAACTCCTGCTTTAGACCTGAAAAGGAACTAGATAAACTAGATTAATATGGCCATATAGTAGACAAAACTCAAAAATCAAAAAGATGTAAGGCAGGAATATGAATGCTATCAAGAGAAGGGGGGAAAGGAAGGTGTTTTATTCTATAAATACATGTTTTCAGGACCGCATGCTTGAAGACTTCTATGTTCTGAGCATATCTGTTATTTCTATTCTCAGGGATATTGTAATAAAAATAAATCAGACTCACATAGCCTCATCATTTCCAGCTTTGGGACTCACTGCTGGACTGAGAGGTGGCAAGATGCAATTTCCCGTAGGTACTTGATCAATAGATGAGTATTGTAGTGGCTGGTGTGACATATTATCTCAGCTGTCCCATGATGTTACTTCCAAAGAGGCTAAAGGTTGTCTTGAGTAGGTAGTAGAAAGGGGCATCTCTATGTTCTATATATCAAGGATCCTCCTTATATACCAAGAAATTGTACAGTACAAAAGAAAGCATGACTAAGTTAACATTCCAGTTTTACTATTAGTTGTATGATTTTGTACAAGGTAATTAACCTTTCTGACCTCCATTTATTTTCCAATCTGAAAAATGGGGAAAATAGCAATATCTATTTCACCAGACTCGTGTGGAGATTAATGATATGACATATATAAAATGTCTAGCCAACTTCTAGACCCTAAGCAAATGGTTAATAAGTGTTAGAAATATCTACCACTCCTTTCTTTCCCATGTCAAGTCTTTGCCCCTAATGAAAAACATCTTCAGTTTGCTTCAGGACTGGTCCTCATTCATGTTTTCTTTTTTCAATTTAGTTAACTGTATTCCATGCACTGTGCCAGGTGCTGGGATTACACAGGTAAAAAGCACTGTCTTGCTCTCAGGAGGCTCACTGTTTGCAAATAGGAGTGGGAGAGGATGGAGAAAAAAAAGGCAAGCAGATAGATGCATACACCATAATTTGCCATCAATGTAGACATGGTATTTTAAATATATCTGAGGAACAAATAATACTTGACTGGGGAATGAGACAAGAAGAGAAGGGAAAGAAGGAAATCAGGAAGCCAACTTTCCTAATGTCCTGCTATGTGCCAAGTATTCTACCAAGAGATGTATATATGTTAGCTCACCTAAATAGTCGATTAGACAGGGAAAGATCTTGAATTTTTCTGAAGATTATAAGCTATAGTTGAGCTGAAAGAGTGCTAGGAATATGCCTGGTGGAGAACAGGAGTGTTCAGACCTTGTGCAAACTCCAGAACCGCACAGGGAGCTAGAGATGAGCATTTGGGGAGGGGAGAGTTTGGGGGGGGGAGGCTTTTTTAAAAATACAATATTTTAAACATACAAAAATTCTTTAAGAATAATAGAAGGAATGTCTATGTTCCACCATTCAATTTAAGAAATGAAATTTTGCCAGCACAGTTATAACATTCCTGGTTGTACACTGGTTCTCAAGCTAGCTCTGAAAGTGTCCTTACCAACTCTCAGAAAGTGTTCAGTGGCTGCAATTGTAGGAAGGGGATCAACAGAACAGGGCTAAAAATCCCTCATGTTAATTTCAGCTCTGGCTTCATAGATATGACTCCAAGTTCTGCAATTAAAAGATTTCAATGTATCATTTTAGCCAAATAGTGTGCAAAGCTATTTTAAAAAGGTGTCAAAATCTCCTTCTCTAGACGTTATTAAATATAATACAGAAATCCTGTTCCCTGAGATAGTTTATGTGTAGAGCTGCCTGCACACAGGGCTTTGGTCTGAATGATCCTTTTATTCAGTTTTCCTTATTTTAATCTTATTACTAAATCTCTAGTTTAATGCTCTTCTGTTTGCTGTGAGAGCAGGCAAACTAAAGTGTCAGATAAAAACTGAAATTCCTAGTCTGATGCATTTTATTGAAAGAGAAGAATAATGTTAAATAGGATTTTATTATGGTAAGAAAACTTGTACAGTGGAATTATGTCTACATAAGAAAAGAGAAATGGGAAATTGAAGTTGTTAACTAGATCATTCAAATACCTCTCAGATACTTCTTCTACTGTTAACTATTTCAAGTCAATAATTTTTGGCCACATTTAGCTGACTTCAAGTCTTTGTTTTGAATAGAATGGACCTATTTTTTTTAACTTGACTTCCAGACAAATGTGCCTTACTTTGGCATTAAACCAAAGGGTACAGATATAATCATTGTGGAAATGATGTATCTTCAGTGTTTAACTTTGCAATCAGCATTGCTGTATGTACTATAGCACGTGATGGAATGCTGGCTTGAAACAGAGTTCACCTTTCAGGGGTGGACACACATTGGCCTCATTTTTCCCAGGCCAGGAGTGTAGGAGTTCACAAAGGAGGAACTGTCTGTCAGCAGGAGGCAGCTGTGAAATCTGTTTTAAGTTATTAATTAGAAGTGACACTTGGCCTTCAAGTGAACCAAGCATCTAACTGCCACAAAATCAGCACAGTGAAGGTATGCTTGCCAAACATGGCTACCCTAGGTCCTGAATATGCCAGCAGGGTCCTCAGGTTCTTAAAAGTTTATGTAAATTTTTTCAGGCCATTTGTCCTGATTTTTATTCCAGAATATATGTTACCCATATCCACAAGAAATCCAATATTAGGAATGGCAGATGCATTTCTCAAGAGCTTTTTTTTTGGTCTATTGGGACCTGGTGAAATACACTGTTTTAGAGCCAGAACAAGCAGGATTTAAGTCCTGGCTTCATGTTGTTGGTAATATTGAGTGGTTTACTTAATAACACTCATCCACAGCTACTCATCTACAAAAGGGGGTTAAATACCCTTCTCAAAAGCCTGTTGTGACAACCAAATGAGATAAAATATAAACAACATCTGCTCTCATTAAAACCAGGAGCAAGTTAGTTAGCTCTCTATACCCAGTTTGTTCACCTATAAAATGGGTATAATATTAGTGCCTAGCTCACAAAGGTGATGTGAAAATCAAATTAATACACACACACAGGAGAAGGGCAAGATGGCGAAAGAGTAAGATGCGGAGATCATCTTCCTTCCCACAGATACATTAAAAATACATCTACACGTGGAACTGCTCCTACAGAACACCCACTGAACACTGGCGGAAGACGTCAGACCTCCCAAAAGGCAAGAAACTCCCCACGTACTTGGGAAGGGCAAAAGAAAAAAGAAATAACAGAGACAAAAGAATAGGGATGGGACCTGCACCAGTGGGAGGGAGCTGTGAAGGAGGAAAGATTTCCACACACTAGGAAGCCCCTTCGTGGGCGGAGACTGTGGGTGGCAGAGGGGGGAAGCTTTGGAGCCACGGAGGAGAGCGCATCCACAGGGGTGTGGAGGGCAAAGCGGAGAGATTCCCACACAGAGGAGCGGCGCTGACCAGCACTCACCAGCCCGAGAGGCTTGTCTGCTCACCCGCTGCAGCAGGCAGGGGCTGGGAGCTCAGGCTTGGGCTTCGGTCGGGTCCCAGGGAGAGGACTGGGGTTGGTGGCGTGAACACAGCCTGAAGGGGTTAGCGCACCATAGTTAGCCAGGAGGGAGTCCGGGAAAAAGTCTGCAGCTGCCGAAGAGGCAAGAGACTTTTTCTTGCCTCTTTGTTTCGCAGCGTGCAAGGAGAGAGGATTCAGAGCGCCACCTAAATGAACTCCAGAGATGGGCGCGAGCAGCGGCTATCAGCGCAGACCCCAGAGATGGGCATGAGACACTAAGGCTGCTGCTGCCACCACCAAGAAGCCTGTGTGCGAGCACAGGTCACTATCCACACCACCTCTCTCGAGAACCTGTGCAGCCCGCCACTGCCAGGGTCCCGTGATCCAGGGACAACTTCCCCGGGATAATGCATGGCGCGCCTCAGGCTGCTGCAACTTCCCACTGGTCTCTGCCGCCGCAGGCTCGCCCCGCATCTGTACCCCTACCTCCCCCCCAGCCTGAGTGAGCCAGAGCCCCCGAAGCAGCTGCTCTTTTAACCACGTTCTGTCTGGGCGGGGAACAGACGCCCTCAGGCGACCTGCACGGAGAGGCGGGTCCAAATCCAAAGCTGAACCCCGGGAGCTGTACAAACAAAGAATAGAAAGGGAACTCTCTCCCAGCAGTCTCAGAAGCAGCGGATTAAAGCTCCACAAACAACTTGATGTGCCCGCATCTGTTGAATACCTGAATAGACGATGAATCATCCCAAATTCAAGAGGTGGACTTTGGGAGCAAGATATATTAATTTTTCCCCTTTTCCTTTTTTTGTGAGTGTATATGTGTATGCTTCTGAGTGAGATTTTGTCTGTATAGCTTTGTTTTCACCATTAGTCCTAGGGTTAAGTCCGTCCGTTTTTTTTTTTTTTTTTTTTACTTAAAAATATTTTTTCTTGAGAAACGTTTTCTTAATAATTTTTTCCTTATTTTCTATTTTTAAAAATTAGAAGTTTTTTTCTAAATAAGTTTTCTCATACTTTTTATTTTAACAAATTAAAATTTTTTTCTTAATAATTTTTTTCTTAATTTTTTTCTTATTTTTAATATAAAAAATTAATAAATCTATTTTTAAAACTTAAAAAAAATTTTTCTTAATAAATTTATTCTTAATAATTTTTTCTTATATTTTATTAGAATAGCTTTATTTTATTATATTCTATTTTATTTTATCCTCTTTCTTTCTTTCTTTCTTTCTAATTTTTCTCCCTTTTATCCTGAGTTGTGTGAATGAAAGGCTCTTGGTGCTCCAGCCAGGCATCAGGGCTGTGCCTCTGAGGTGGGAGAGCCAACTTCAGGACACTGGTCCACAAGAGACTTCCCAGCTCCATGTAATACCAAATGGCAAAAATCTCTCAGAGATCTCCATCTCAACATCAAGACCCAGCTTCACTCAACGACCAGTGAGCTACAGTGCTGGACACCCTATGCCAAACAACTAGCAAGACAGGAACACAGCCCCATCCATTAGCAGACAGGCTGCCTAAAATCATGATAAGGCCACAGACACCCCAAAACACACCACCAGACGTGGACATGCCCACCAGAAAGACAAGATCCAGCCTCATCCACCAGAACACAGGCACTAGTCCCCACCACCAGGAAGCCTACGCAACCCACTGAACCAACCTTAGTCACTGGGGACTGATACCAAAAACAACGGGAACTATGAACCTACAGCCTGTGAAAAGGAGACCACAAACACAGTAAGATAAGCAAAATGAGAAGAGAGAAAAACACACAGCAGATGAAGGAGCAAGGTAAAAACACACCAGACCTAACGAATGAAGAGGAAATAGGCAGTCCACCTGAAAAAGAATTCAGAGTACTGATAAGAAAGTTGATCCAAAATCTTGGAAATAGAATAGACAAAATGCAAGAAACATTTAACAAGGATGTAGAAGAACTAAAGAGGAACCAAGCAACAATGAAAAACACAATAAATGAAATTAAAAATACTCTAGACGGGATCAATAGCAGAATAACTGTGGCAGAAGAATGGATAAGTGACCTGGAAGACAGAATGGTAGAATTCACTGCTGCAGAACAGATTAAAGAAAAAAGAATGAAAAGAACTGAGGACAGTCTGAGACCTCTGGGACAACATTAAATGCACCAACATTCGAATCATAGGGGTCCCAGAAGAAGAAGAGAAAAAGAAAGGGACTGAGAAAATATTTGAAGAGATTATAGTTGAAAACTTCCCTAATATGGGAAAGGAAATAGTTAATTAAGTCCTGGAAGCACAGAGAGTCCCATATAGGATAAATCCAAGGAGAAACATGCCAAGACACATATTAATCAAACTGTCAAAAATTAAATATAAAGAAAACATATTAAAAACAGAAAGGGAAAAACAACAAATAACACACAAGGGAATCCCCATAAGGTTAACAGCTGATCTTTCAGCAGAAACCCTGCAAGCCAGAAGGGAGTGGCAGGATATACTTAAAGTGATGAAGGAGAAAAACCTACAACCAAGGTTACTCTACCCAGCAAGGATCTCATTCAGATTTGATGGAGAAATTAAAACCTTAACAGACAAGCAAAAGCTGAGAGAGTTCAGCACCACCAAACCAGCTTTACAACAAATGCTAAAGGAACTTCTCTAGGCAAGAAACACAAGAGAAGGAAAACACCTACAATAACAAACCCAACACATTTAAGAAAATGGGAATAGGAACATACATATCGATAATTACCTTAAATGTAAATGGATTAAATGCTCCAACCAAAAGACACAGATTGGCTGAATGGATACTAAAACAAGACCCATATATATGCTGCCTACAAGAGACCCACTTCAGACCTAGCAACACATACAGACTGAAAGTGAGGGGATGGAAAAAGATATTCCATGCAAATAGAAATCAAAAGAGAGCTGGAGTAACAATTCTCATATCAGACAAAACAGACTTTAAAATAAAGACTATTACAAGAGACAAAGAAAGACACTATATAATGATCAAGGGATTGATCCAAGAGGAAGGTATAACAATTGTAAATATTTATGCACCCAACATAGGAGCATCTCAATACATAAGGCAAATACTAACAGCCATAAAAGGGGAAATCGACAGTAACATAATCATAGTAGGGGACATTAACACCCCATTTTCACCAATGGACAGATCATCCAAAATGAAAATAAATAAGGAAACTCAAGGTTTAAATGATACATTAAACAAGATGGACTTAATTGATATTTATAGGACATTCCACCCAAAAACAACAGAATACATATTTTTCTCAAGTGCTGAAGGAACATTCTCCAGGAGAGATCATATCTTGGGTCACAAATCAAGCCTTGGTAAATTTAAGAAAATTGAAATCGTATCAAGTATCTTTTCTGACCACAATGCTATGAGACTAGATATCAATTACAGGAAAAGTTCTGTAAAAAATGCAAACACATGGAGGCTACACAATACACTACTTAATAAGGAAGTGATCACTGAAGAAATCAAAGGGGAAATCAAAAAGTACCTAGAAACAAATGACAATGGAGACACGACAACCCAAAACCTATGGGATGCAGCAAAAGCAGTGCTAAGAGGGAAGTTGATAGCAATACAAGCCTACATCAAGAAACAGGAAATATCTCGAATAAACAACCTAACCTTGCACCTAAAGCAATTAGAGAAAGAAGAACAAAAAAACCCCAAAGCGAGCAAAAGGAAAGTAATCATAAAGATCAGATCAGAAATAAATGAAAAAGAAATGAAGGAAACAATAGCAAAAATCAATGAAACTAAAAGCCGATTCTTTGAGAAGATAAACAAAATTGATAAACCATTAGCCAGACTCATCAAGAGAAAAAGGGAGAAGACTCAAATCAATAGAATTAGAAATGAAGAAGGAGAAGTAACCCCTGACACTGCAGAAATACAAACGATCATGAGAGATTACTACAAGCAACTCTATGCCAATAAAATGGACAACCTGGAAGAAATGGACAGATTCTTAGAAATGTACAACCTGCTGAGACTAAACCAGGAAGAAATAGAAAATATGAACAGACCAATCACAAGCACTGAAACTGAAACTGTGAGTTAAAATCTTCCAACAAACAAAAGCCCAGGACCAGATGGCTTCACACGCAAAATCGATCAAACATTTAGAGAAGAGCGAACACCTATCCTTCTCAAACTCTTCCAAAATATTGCAGAGGGAGGAACACTCCCCAACTCATTCTACGAGGCCACCATCACCCTGATACCAAAACCAGACAACTATGTCACAAAGAAAGAAAACTACAGGCTAATATCACTGATGAACATAGATGCAAAAATCCTCAACAAAATACTAGCAAACAGAAACCAACAGCACATTAAAAGGATTATACACCATGATCAAGTGGGGTTTATTCCAGGAATGCAAGGATACTTCAATATATGCAAATCAGTCAACGTGATACATCATATTAACAAATTGAAGGAGAAAAACCATATGATCATCTCAATAGATGCAGAGAAAGCTTTCAACAAAATTCAACACCCATTTATGATAAAAGCCATGCAGAAAGTAGGCATAGAGGGAACTTTCCTCAACATAATAAAGGCCATATATGACAAACCCACAGACAACATTGTCCTCAATGGTGAAAAACTGAAACCATTTCCACTAAGTTCAGGAACAAGACAAGGTTGCCCACTCTCACCACTATTATTCAACATAGTTTTGGAAGTGTTAGCCACAACAATCAGAGAAGAAAAAGAAATAAAAGGAATCCAAATCGGAAAAGAAGAAGTAAAGTTGTCACTGTTTGCAGATGACATGATACTATACATAGAGAATCCTAAAGATGCTACCAGAAAACTACTAGAGCTAATCAATGAATTTGGTAAAGTAGCAGTATACAAAATTAATGCACAGAAATCTCCGCATTCGTATATACTAATGATGAAAAATCTGAAAGTGAAATTAAGAAAACACTCCCGTTTACCATTGTAACAAAAAGAATAAAATATCTAGGAATAAACCTACCTAAGGAGACAAAAGACCTGTATGCAGAAAATTAAAGAAGAAATTAAAGATGATACAAATATATGGAGAGATATACCATGTTCTTGGATTGGAAGAATCAACATTGTGAAAATGACTCTACTACCCAAAGCAATCTACAGATTCAATGCAATCCCTATCAAATTACCACTGGCATTTTTCACAGAACTGGAACAAAAAATTTCACAATTTGTATGGAAACACAAAAGAACCCGAATAGCCAAAGCAATCTTGAGAACGAAAAATGGAGCTGGAGGAATCAGGCTCCCTGACTTCAGACTATATACAAAGCTACAGTAATCAAGACAGTTTAGTACTGGCACAAAAACAGAAATATAGATCAATGGAACAGGATAGAAAGCCCAGATAAACCCACGCACATATGGTCACCTTATCTTTGATAAAGGAGGCAAGCATATACAGTGGAGAAAAGACAGCCTCTTCAACAAGTGGTGCTGGGAAAATTGGACAGGTACATGTAAAAGTATGAAATTAGAACACTCCCTGACACCATACACAAAAATAAACTCAAAATGAATTAAAGACCTAAATGTAAGGCCAGACACTATCAAACTCTTAGAGGAAAACATAGGCAGAACACTCTATGACATAAATCACAGCAAGATCCTTTTTGACCCACCTCCTAGAGAAATGGAAATGAAAGCACAAATAAACAAATGGGACCTAATGAAACTTAAAACCTTTTGTACAACAAAGGAAACCGTAAACAAGACCAAAAGACAACCCTCAGAATGGGAGAAAATATTTGCAAATGAAGCAACTGACAAAGGATTAATCTCCAAGATTTACAAGCAGCTCATGCAGCTCAATAACAAAAAAACAAACAACCCAATCCAAAACTGGGCAGAAGACCTATACAGACATTTCTCCAAAGAAGATATACAGATTGCCAAGAAACATATGAAAGGATGCTCAACATCACTAATCATTAGAGAAATGCACATCAAAACTACAATGAAATATCACCTTACACTGGTCAGAATGGCCATCATCAAAAAATCTACAAACAATAAATGCTGGAGAGGGTGTGGAGAAAAGGGTACCCTCTTGTACTGTTGGTGGGAATGTAAATTGATACAGCCATTATAGAGAACACTATGGAAGTTCCTTAAAAAGCTAAAAGTAGAACTACCAAACGACCCAACAATCCCACTACTGGGCATATACCCTGAGAAAACCATAATTCAAAAAGAGTCCTGTTCCACAATGTTCATTGCAGCTCTATTTACAATAGCCAGGACATGGAAGCAACCTAAGTGTCCATCAACAGATGAATAGATAAAGTAGATGTGGCACATATATACAATGCAATATTACTCAACCATAAAAATAAACAAAATTGAGTTATTTGTAGTGAGGTGGATGGACATAGAGTCTGTCATACAGAGTGAATTAAGTCAGAAAGAGAAAAGCAAATACCATATGCTAACACATATATATGGAATCTAAAAAAAAAAATGGCTTTGAAGAACCTAGGGTCAAGACAGGAACAAAGACGCAGACATAGAGAATGGACTTGAGGACATGGAGGGGGGAAGGGTAATCTGGGATGAAGGCAGAGAGTGGCATGGACGTATATACACTACCAAATGTAAAATAGATAGCCAGTGGGAAGCAGCTGTATGGCACAGAGAGATCAGCTCGGTGTTTTGTGCCCACCTAGTGGGGTGGGATAGGGAGGGGGGGAGAGGGAGATGCAAGAGGGAGGAGATATAGGGATATATGTATATGTATAGCTGATTCACTTTGTTGTAAAGCAGAAACTAACACACAATTGTAAAGCAATTATACTCCAATAAAGATGTTAAAAAATTAAAAATTAACAAACCAGAAATTAAAATATTGGCTCTATTTGAAGAGTTATATTATTAGTTACAGTGGGAAAAAAATGATTATAAAGGTTCTCTTTGAACACTTTCATTTTTATAGATGAGGAAACTACCATAGCAAGGTGATCTGATTGGCTCACGGTTACCCAATACACATGGTAAAGCTTGAGGAAGGCTGGGATTCATACTGCACTCATCTAAATTTTCTTGCTGTAGTCTTTTCACTATACAAAGATTTAAAGTATGATTCCGTATACAGATTTCTACTTTCAAATAAGAAAAACTAGGGAAATTTTGTTGCTATTGTCCCAAATAAAGTAGACAAACTGGATGGATTTGAGAGGCACAAAAGAAAATCAAGTTACCTGTGAATTTGTGACAAATGGACTTTATTTCTTCTAGCCACAGTAATGAATCCTCCAACTTAACTTCACCCTTGGGCAATTACCCACAAGCATCACAACAGTGACCAGAATAGTGTTAAGGAAAGTTGAACAAAGAATATTCCATGTTCTGATTGATTTAAAGAGAGCCATACAACTGGAGCTGAAGGGAATGAATGGCTCCATTGCTGCATTCATGTCCCAGGACACTGTAAACCCTTCTCAGCCAGGTATCTTTAAGACCTGACTCAAGTATGTGAAAATCGAAAAAATTTTGATCTTATATTTAAGGATAAGAAGTTATAGGGTTACTGTGTATCTAGAACACAGTAGGCACTTGAAAATTATTTGTTGATTTAATTTACAAAATAGTTTATAATCTTATGATTATTAGAATTTTTATTGCTATAAAAATCATTTTATTTCATTGGTCTTCATGTTTTAAATTTCTATCATTTGCACTAAATAAAGCATTTTAATTATAGAAAAACTAAAAATATAACTTAAAAAAAGGAAACAACTCTTAAACCTACTAACCAAAGATAACCATTAACATTTTGTTACATATCCTGTCTAGGTCCTATTCTCTTTTGGTACCAAACTATTTTTTTTGTAAATAATCTTATATGTATATTTGAAGGTCTTGTAGGAAATCATTTAAAGAAACAAGGCAAATTTTCTCTCATTATTTCTCCTAAAAATTGCCAATTATTCTTGTTTCATTTTTCAGAAATGTTTATAATATTTTTTCCAATTTCTAAAATAATGACATTGAAATGTAGTTGAGAAATGTAATAAATTTATAAATTAATTTGAAAGATAAGTAAATGTTTAAAATATGGAACCATTCCTTGAGGGAATGTGTTATTGAAACAAAAGATGTAGTTGTTGGTTTGTCTATATTTCTAAAGAGTTTCCTACAAGTAAAAAAAAAAACATAAAGAAGATGTGGTACACGTATACAATGGAATATTGCTCAGCCATAAAAAGGAACGAAACTGGGCCATTTGTAGAGACGTGGATGAATCTAGAGACTGTAATACAGAGTGAAGTACGTCAGAAGGAGAAAAACGAATATCATATATTAACGCATATTCGTGGAACCTAGAAAAATGGTACAGATGAACCAGTTCACAGGGCAGAAACTGAGACACAGATGTAGAGAACAAACGTATGGACACCAAGGGGGGAAAGCGGTTGGGGGTTGGGGTG
Organism: Balaenoptera borealis; assembly: GCF_965194805.1. Lineage (NCBI taxonomy): Eukaryota > Metazoa > Chordata > Mammalia > Artiodactyla > Balaenopteridae > Balaenoptera > Balaenoptera borealis. The sequence continues at coordinate 19,020,027 of NC_138871.1, forward strand.
GGGGTGTGATGAATTGAGAGATTGGGATTGACAATATATACACTAATATGTATAAAATGGGTAACTAATAAGAATCTGCTGCATAAAAAAATAAATTAAATTAAATTAAAAAAAGAAAAAATATAAGCAAGAAAACACATAGTTGGCATGTATTTTATTTGTCATACATACACTGATTTAATTATATATATATATACTGATTTATATATAATAAAATCAGCATATGTATATATACATGTATATATTAAAAGTATATATATATATATAAACGTTTATAACTTTATATATATATAAATGTTTGCATATATAAGTGTATATATACAAACGTTTATATATATGTTTATATATATAAACATTTGTATATATACACATATATGTGTTTTTGTATGTGTATATATATATATATATATATATATATATATATATATATATATATATATATATATATAACTTTTTGCTTCCAAGCAAACTTATTTGTGTAATGACCAAGAACCCCCACTGGTTGGGCACTTTCTGACAGTTCAACAAAAGAATGTGTCTGTGCTGGACTTGACCTCACCCATAGAGAATATGCCATGAAAACATTCCACTTAATACTTGTCTGTTTTTGCCACCACGTTGATTAAGAGGCACCAAGTTATTCATTAAAGAAACATGCTAACTTTTAGGTTACCAAAAATTCCTATTGCCACAAAAGTGATGAGAAGCTCAATATCTTCTAATTTTCACTACGTGATGTTTAGTAATGCATCTATTGGGCATCTAATGTAAACAATTAGAAGGTTACATTTAGTCAATCAGTGGTGAAAGAAAGAGGAAGCAGCATCAAAGTTATCAATAAGATAATAATCAAAATTATCATCTGTTCCTTGCTTGGGTCAGAGCCTGTGGTTAAGGGATCCAGTCCAAATTAAGTATTTTAACAATTTCTTTCCTTCAAGTCATGTACTTATTCCTACTGTTAGGTGTTTTTGAAAGCAAAAACAATCCATAGCTTGTATACATAATTAAATGGAAGAAATTTATTATTCTTAAACAAAAGAATGCTTTCTTTTCCCCCCAAGTGTGATAGCTTTTGGTGGTACACTCTCTTCCTGCCATTTGCCCTATAGTTATAGATATATCTTGCATTTGACCCAGAATGTGCTCAAGACTATATTATTTCTAAACTGGTGCTGTGATAAGGACAAAATACTTGGATGTATACTCCCTGGCTCTGATGATTCTAACAGTTTCTTTGTTTAGGTCAGCTATACATAGAGCTAGAAGAATGTTACTTGAAAAGAAAGAAATCTGACTTTTTTTTTTTCAACTAAGTAATGAAATTGCTCCTCTAATTACTTAAAAACAAGGAAGATGAGGTCAAGTCTACTAGTGCTCAGATTTTAAGCTTCAGGAAAATTCTAGAGCTGGCTGCTGCCTTTTAAACAACAATGGACATCCAAAGCAAACATCTCAGTCTAGAGTTAAGATCATCAAACAATGTAGAAAATTCAGGGTAAAAATACATACAGTTTTTTCTTGCTGAGCCATTTATTCTACATTTATTTGGCCTGTGGACCAACCAGGCCATATTTCTAAATATAAAAGTAGGATGGAAGTAGGGAGAGAAGCCTTTTTGTTCTAGTTTCCATAAGGATTCTCTCAAATATATCTCTGCTCATTTATTTCCTTCGCCATTGGGGAGGTGAAGGATAATTCTGATTGATAAATTTGGTGAATGCTATTTGGCATGCTTAATGCAATTCAGCCCTTCTTCTTACTGGGTGGAGTTAACCTCAGACAGGGATTATTTTTGACTGTTTCTACAGGGCCAATCTTATCTGTGGGTTTTGGGTACCTATGGCTCCTTTGAAAAATCTGCCTATTCCTGGAGTTCAAGTAAATGGCCCATTTGGCTGTCACATCAAGATACTTCTTCCTTAGCCTTTCTAAAGAATAAAACTGATCTTTAATATCTTAGCTCTTTTACTCTTTGTCCTTCCTCTCAATATGTTCAGAATCCAGAAAAGGAAAAGGAAAAAGGAACCCAGGCTATTTTTGAACTCCAACAAGGGATGTGCCACACTAGTCATTAAAAATGTTAATATCAAGGAATACTCTGAGATCATTAAGTCTTATACCCTGAGCCAGCAAGCATGTACAGGCTGAACATAGGATATAGACATTGCTAAGAGCTAAACCCACAGACACCATGGTCCCCTCTGGTGCATATTTAGTCTCATTTCCCACCATCTCAACAGTTAGGAATTTTGTCACCCTCCCTACAGCATGACTCAAATGGAGAATAAAGAGTTTAGACAACTCATTTTCTGACCAGTTTATCTATCAGCTAATGACCAGATCAACCCTGGAGATTGTCAGGAAACTTTAAAACCATTGCCAAATATTTGAGTTTAGCTCTAATTTGGGATAATCAGATTACATTAATCATTATTTTATTTAGAATCCAGTTTCATTTCCCTCCTATGTCATTCAAAATCAATTAGGATCAATCAAAGCTTAAAAATCCAACAGAAATCCTCAAACATGTTCTGTTTTTAGGGATTCACATTTTTATAAGTCAAATTTCCATTATAATCAACTGTCTCTCAATTGTTTTGTTTTTAATGATTTTAATTTTCTCTTTATACATGAATTTTTCAGAATTGTTTCTTTTAGTAAAGACATAACTTTCTCTATAAGTGAGTTTCCACCCATAGAAAATAATCTGTTGGTTAAGTATTTGGTCAGTAACATTAAAAATGAAACCATGAAAACAAGATCTGGGTTAAAAGCAAACTCCAAATAACCCAAGAAATTATGGTAGAAACAGTAACTCCTACTATGATAAGAATTTTTAGTACAAATATTTACATGATCCTTTCTAAACATCAGGCTTTCAGCTAATTCATAATTTGCAAGAACTTCATGCAAAAGCCATGCAATGCTTATAATTTTTTTAAATGCTGATAAAAATTTCATTACTTGTAATGAAATAGTAATTTCATTACTATATTCTTGTATAGAAAGACTTGGTAGGCCAAAAGTGTCAATCATCTCTAAGTCATTCTAAAAATTTACGTAATCCAAATAAAAATACTAATACTTTTTGGTAACTGGAAAAGTAATCCTGAAGTCCATATGAAAATAAGCAAATATAACTTAGAAAATTAATGTATCAAAATATAATCAAATCTATTGTAAAATAATTAAGGCAATGTAATACTGGTACATAAATAGACCAACTAATCAATGCAACTAGAAAATCTAGAAGTAATGCCCCCAAGTATGTTGGATTTTAGTGAAGATTATATGAGTAATTTATCAGTTCTTATTGAGGTAACTTGGTAGCCATCTGGAAAAAATAGATTATTGCCTCACATCTAAAACCAAAATAAATTCTAAATAAATTTTAGAGTTTAACGAATAAAAACAACAACAAAACAAAATAAAACACAATAGTATAGGAAACAAATATGTATATATAGCTTATAGCAAATAAGGCATAAATGAAAGATGTTTAATCTCTTAATAAAAGTATAAGAAAACATCTGAGAGTTTTTTTTCACCTATTACATTGAAAATGTTCAAAATGCTTGATATTCATGGTGAAGGTAAGGGAAAAGATACATTCATAAAATACACTCAGAAAAAATGTGTTTTTCCCACGCCTTAACCAAGAGTGAAGGTGTGGGAAAAAATCCACTCATATTATTTTCCCTAACAACAACAAAATAATGATTTATTTGTAAAACAGCCCAGTCCCCATCACTTCAGTACAGCATAGGCATAGAAAAGAGTCACACGGTAAGCATCATTTAGTCCAAGGCAGAGCTCCATGCCTCCCAAAACAGCAAGTCCACCTTCCCCAGAGACTCAGGCTCAGAGCCAAACTGAACACACAAAGCAGCAAGCCCAGAAAGAAGTCTACCCCCAGCCTCAGCATGTTTCCCCCACAAAGCTTCAAGCTTCCTAACTGCAGCCTTCTACACCATCCACTCACAATGAGGCCAACTTCCAGGCTCTGAGCCACCCGGGATCTTCTTTTTATGAGTGGGAATGTGGGAATGTAACTTGGTCTAACATAATGGAGAACATTTCACCAATATATCAGTATTAAAAATGCACATATTCTTTGATCTATAATTCCTTGTATTTTACTATATCTTATGGAGAAATAATATACATATAACAAAGATTCATATAAGATTATTCATTGTGATTTTGTTCATAATATCAAAGGATAACATATGCTAAAGGTTGGGCTCTGTGATATTTTTATGGTGTGACCGAGTTCTGTAAACCCAAATTACTAAAGAATAGATTGAATACATTATCTTTTTGAAAAGTAGTAAATAATTTGCCTTAATATTTTAAACTTTTACCTTGGTGCAGAAGCATGGTGTTTCATGTGATAGCTGTCAGAGGGGGAAATTTCCTCTTTTATCCCTCTTGAGTTCTTGTGCAGGGACCAATTATAAAATCATGAAATTGACACAAAACAGATTAACAGGAGAAAAAGAAACAAATTTTAACTTTTGCTCATGAAGATCTCAAAGCTAGGACCTAAGAAGTGGCCATAGCAGGCAGCATGTATACTTTTTAGACAAAGAAACAATGAATTTATGAGGAATTTGACAGGAATAAGAAACTTAGACTTTGGGTATCCAATAGTGAAGAATTTAAATAGGGTTTGGGTGGGGTAGTAAAATAAAGAAGTAACATGGTTTGTTTATACAGGCTTCTCAGACCCCCAAATTTTCTATCTCTGGTGATAAGGGTGTCCTTCTACCTCCAGATGCCAGGAGGGCACCTTTCATGTGAGAGATTTATTTCCTGCCTTCAGGGAGACAGAGAGAAGGGTCAACATATCCCTCTTGCATCCTCTCTTTCTTAAGTAACTTTAATTCAAAATAATCAATATGCCATCGAGGGACATTTGGGGGCAGCCTTCCCTGGACCCCAACATAATTAAGATACTTAGACCTCCCTGACTCTTCTCAAATTAGTTTTTACCTCACAGACTGTTCTCTTGCGTGGAGTCATTAGTTCCTATCCCAATGATCTGAAGAAAGTTAGCTTCTATTTAATCGTGTGTTCTAGAAAGGTGAATGCACTGAGTTATTTACATGTTGGGAAACTTTTAGTGCACTATTTTCCAAAATGTAGCCTACGGAACTTTAATCCTTCAGGATACTTTGAGAAAAGAGGCTACCTGAGTAAAATAAAGTATGATATCTATTGCATAAACCTCTTCTTGAGTTCAATTGGACACATTTACACATTAAAGGCTTTGAGAAGTTCTGTAATAAAGAAACAAATTTAATCATGTTTAATTTAGTCCTTTCTAAAGTTATCTGGTGACAGAACCTTCTTTTTCTTGGTAAAAATAAATTTAATAATCTATGTAACATACTCTTTGGAAAACCTGCTTAGTCTGTCAGATTTGACTTCAGAGTCCTCATGATGATAAGGTGAAGAATGTGTGGATTCAGAAGCAGGAGAGCATGAGAGGTGAAGTACTGGAAGTGATATCCAGAGTCAGTGACTTTTGGGTGGTGATGAGGTGGGGAAGGGAGGACCCGGAGCATGAAAAGGATATTAGTAAACCATGGGATATTCAGAGAGGAGAGAGAAAGTGCAAAGAAAATACTAATTTCTAACTTCACATTTTATCTACTTATTTAGTTTACTACTTCAGAACTGATGGGGACAACCACCTCATGGGGACAGTAGGCACAATGCTTTAGGGTAGTCAAAGGGTCTCCCACCTGCTCTGTGAGAGATTCTGTCAAATCTCCCACATCACTGTGGAGGTGCTAATCAGGTGCTGAATTTGGGCTTTCATGGTGATTGTCTGGTCCGAACTCCATTCCTTTTATCTACTTCTTAAGGATTACACAATCACAGACTGTCAGAGCTGGAAGGAGCAGTAAAGATCATCACATGTAATGCCTCATTTTTATAAAAGTAAGGAAATTACAAATGGAAAATAAGGACAAGTTTGTCCCAGGGCACCCAGTGAGTTAATGTTGGAGCCACAACTTGTTAAGAATGCAAATTGGATCAGAAGACTGGATTCAAATATAGGGTGTGACTTTTATTAGCCTTGTAAGGTTAGGCAAGTTACTATTCACTGAGCTTTAGGTTTCCTCAAAATTTTTTTCAAAAGCAGTGAATGAGATAAAGTGGGAAAAATGGATAGCACATTGTTGGCAGAGAGTGAACAATAAATGGCAGCTAAGAGTAGTGGTAATTATTATGAGCGGCATCAAAGGAGAAAGGAAACATGCAAATTGCAAGTTCAAATTGAAAAGCCAGGAGGTCCTCAATCTCTATTTTGTCTCCTTGCTTCATTTATTTGAGTCACTATCCATATTAGTCAGAGTTCTCCAGAGAAACAGAACCAATAGACATGAGTAATGTAGTGTGTATTATGTGTGTATATGTTTATCTATGTCTATATCTATATATAGGGGTGGGGGAGAGTGACGGAGACAGAAACCCAGAGAGAGAGAGACAGAAAGAGAATGAGATAGAGAGAGAGAGTGGTTATAAAGCATTGTCTCACAAGATTATGGAGGCTGACAAGTTGCAAGGTCTGCAGAGTGAGATGTAAACATGGAACCCCAGGAGATTCAATGGTGTAGTTCCAGGCTCAGTCCAAAGGCTCGAGAAATAGGATAACCAGTAGTTCCCACCTGAAGGCCAGCAGGCTCGAGACACTGGAAGAGACAATATTTCACTTGAAGTCCAAAGGCATGGAAAAGCCATGGTCCCAGTTCGAAGCCAGTCAGACAAGAGGAATTATCTCCTTCTTAGGAGAGGGTCAGGATTTTTGCTATATTCAGGCCTTCTACTGATTGGATGAAGCCCATCCACATTAGGGAAGGCAATCAGCTTCATTCACCCTAAAGATTTAAATGTTAACCACTTCCATAAACACTCTCATGGAAACAACCAGAATAATGTTTAATCAAATATCTGGGCACACTGTCTGTGGCCCAGTCAGGTTGATACATAAAATTAACCATCACACAATGTCTCAATTTATAAGTGAGATAGTATAGTAACAGTTCTCATATGCTCCATCACAAATCATGAAAAGTACTGCTTACTTATTCATTCTTTCATCCACCCATCCTTCCATCTATCTCTCCATTCACACATCAGTTAACAAAATTTACTGACCATCTGTCAGTTTTAGGCATTGTACTGGCCCCTTGATTCAGTGTTTTAGCAACAAAACAGAGAAAGTGAAATGGGCTTTTGATAGCCCATTTCAAGGATTTGAAAACAACTTGAGGTAACCAGGGGGAGGAATTACTTGGGAACATTTCTTAGGTATGCCAAAAGGGACAGAAAAATAATTATTGGGCTTGAAGAAAGCCTAAAAGTTCATTTGTCTCTACTCCTCTCTCTAAGGCTGTTATACCGCAAGACAAAGAAATTCAATATAATACTTTGTGAAAACAAACCTGTGCAGAATGCCTTTGAAATGAACACTGACTTCCATATCTCGGTCATTTTCATGGTGTCAATCCTACATATTCTCTCCCAGGTATTTTCTCCTGAACATTTATATTATGGTGCATAATTTAAAAATGCAATTTTGGTGTTGTAGGAGTATGTAAATTTTAATCATTTGTGCATACAGATGGCTATTTCTTGAGTTCACCTTGAATCTCACTCACACACTGTGAATAATATTTTGTTTTGGAAAATGAATGAGCACATGTAAACCTGGTGTTAATAATATATATTTTAAAAACTATGCCTTAATTAGAATCATATCATTTTTACATCTGCTATGTGTCTGCCTCAAATCTTGGTGGGTTGAACTGTAGAAAGTAGGAAGCTCTGGAATTGATCCCTGTGAGTCAATTATGGTAAGAGATGACTTTTGTTATCTCTTATCTGGAATTCAGCAACGACATCTCTGTTTTGTCAGCTGGCTCTTTGATGGGTCTTATCAACATTGGTAGTTAGAGGGAGGTTCAGGGATGGAAGAGTGACTGCTTCTTCCTGTTTGATTCTTCTTTGCTTTCTGTCCCTGTCGGTTTAACCTGAAAATGCTTTGTTACCCCAATAGCAGCAGTTCCTTCCCATCATAGCAAATGAACTCAATTTGCAGGGTTTTTTTTCTTTACTTTTTTCATTTATGTATATATTTTTAATAAAATATTGTATATACTAAAGTTGTAAAATATGATTATTTGATATACATACACATAGTGAAATGATTACTACAGTCAAGCTAATTAACATAACATCATTTTACATTGATACTATTTTTTTGTTTGATAGTTACTCTCAGCATATTTCCACTGTTCAATATAATATTATTAAGTATAGTCATTATGCCTAGACATTAGATCCCTACATAACTTCAACTTTGTTTCCTTTGACCAACATCTCCCCATCTTCCCTGTCCCAGTCCCTGTTGACCACCATTCTACCCTCTGCTTCTATGAGTTTGATTTTTTTTTTTTTTTTAGATTCTACATATAAGTGATACTCCATGCAGTATTTGTCTTTCTCTGACTTACTTCATGAAGTATAATGTCCTCCATATTGATACATGCTCTCATAGAAGGCAAGATTTCCTTCTTTTTCATGGCTAAATAATATAATAATTATATAGATAATGCATTCTTTATCCATTTACCAATCAATGGAAACTTGGGTTGTTTCCATATCTTGACTACTGTGAATAATGCTGCAATGAACATGAGAGTGAAGATATCGCTCCAAGATCCTAATTTCACTGTCTTTGGGTATATACCCAACAGTGGGATTGCTGGATCATATGGTAGTTCTACTTCTAATTTTTTGAGAAACTTTTGTACTGTACTCCATATTGGCTGTATCAATTTACATCCCCATCTTTTCTCTACATCCTTACAAACACATGTTATCTTTTGTCTCTTTTATAATAGCCATTCTCACAGGCATGAAGTGGTATCTCATTGTGGTTTTGATTTGCACTTCCCTAATAATTAGCAATATTGAACATTTTTCCATGTCCCTGTTGGCCATTAATGTCTTCTTTGAAAAATGTCTATTCATGTCCTTTGCCCATTTTTTAATCAGGTTATTTGTTTTCTTACTATTGAGTTGTTTGAGTTCCTTATGTATTTGACACATTAACCCATTATCAAGTATATGTCTTGCAAATACTTCCTCCCAGTCTGTAGGTTGTCTTTTCACTCTTTTGATGGCAGAAGCATTTTAGTTCGATGCAATCCCATTTGTCTATTTTTGCTTTTGTTGCCTGTGATTTGGGGATCAGATCCAATATCAAGAAGATTTTTCCCTATGTTTTCTTCTAATAGTTTTATGGTTTTGGTTCATATATTTAAGCTTTTAATTCATTTAGAGTGCTTTTGTACATGGAGTGAGATAAGGGTACAATATCATTCTTCTGCATATGAAAGATCAGTTTTCTCAGTACCATTTATTGAAGAGACTATCTTTTCCTCATTTTATGTTCTTGGCAACTTTTGTTGAAAATCAACTGACCATATATGTTTGGATTTATTTCTGGACTCTCAATTCTGTTCCACTGGTCTGTGTCTATTTTAATGCCATTGTTATGCTGTTTTGATGACTATAGCTCTGTAGTATATTTTGAAATAAGGTAATGTGATACCGCCAACTTGTTATTTTCTTTTTGCTCAAGATTGCTTTGGCTATTCATGGTCTTTCGTGGTTCCATATGAATTTCAGGGTTTTTTTCTATTTCTGTGGAAAATGCCATCAGAATTTTGATAGAGAGTACATCGAATCTGAGATCACTTTTTTTGATTACTTTTTGTAGTATGGACATTTTAACAATATTACTTCTTCCACTCCATGAACACAGGATATCTTTCCATTTATTTGTGTCTTCAATTTCTTTCATAACTTTTACAATTTTAAGTTTACAGATCTTTCATCTTGATATATTTATCCCTAAATATTTTATTTTTTTCTTTATTGATGTTATGGTAGATGGGATGGGATAGTGTTTTTTGTTTGTTTTTTTGTTTTTTTTCTTCTGGGTAGTCTGTTGCTAATGTGTAGAAATGCAATTGATTTCTGTATGTTAATTTTGTATCCTGCAACTTTACAATTCATTTATTATTTCTAATAGTTTTTTTGGTAGAGTCTTCAGAGTTTTCTGTATATAAAATCATATCACCTGCAAACAGACAATTTTACTTCTTCCTTTCAAATTTGGTTGGCTGTTATTTCTTCTCCTTGGCTAATTGCTCTATCTAGGACTTCCAATACTATATTGATTAGAAGCAGAGAGAGTGGGCATTCTTGTCTCCTACCTGATCTTCAAAGAAGAACTTGAACCTTTTCACCACTGAGTCTGATGTTAGTTGTGACTTGTCATATGTGGCCTTTAATATGGTACATCTTTCAACATTTAATTGTTGAGAGTTTTTATCATGAAACAGTGTTGAATTTCATCAAATTTTTTTTCTGCATTTATTGAGATGATCATGACTTCTGTCATCCATTTTGTTAACGTGATGTATCATATTTATTGCCTTACGTATGCATCCCAGAGATAAATTCCACTTGATTGTGTTATATAATCCTTTTACTGTGCTGTTGAATTTCATTGGCTAGTATTTATTCAGGATTTTTGCATCTATGTTCATCAGGGATATAGGCCTGTAATTTTCTTTTCTTGTAGTATCCGTTTCTGACTTTGGTATCACAGTAATGCTGACCTCATAAAATGAGTTTGGGAGTGTTCCCTTCTCTTTAAATTTGTAGAAGAATTTGAAAAGGATTGGTATTAATTCTTATTTAAATGTTTGATAGAATTGACCTGTGAAGTTGTCAGGTCCTAGGCTTTTATTGATGAGAGGTCAGTTTGCAATTTTTCAGACACTACCCAATTAACATCATTGTGCTCACCTCAGAGACATTAGCACATCAAGCCAGTATGTCCTCCTCAGAGATATGAATCCCAACCTCATGGGGTCCCTTCTCCAAGATCAGAGATGCCAACCCCAGATGAGCAGCACCCCATCCTCTGTTGTCTGAGTTTCAGCTATTAAGCTTCTAAGTTTTAATAATCCTAGTATCTCCCCTTCGTTATCTCACCCTTAGTGATGGAAGCTGTGCCCTATAGCTGCTACTTCCTTGATACCTTAGATGTCCTCATGTTGCCTTTTCAGTTACCTAGCTAACAACTGTCTACCTAATTAAGAATTATTTATGTTAAATTCTCTCCATTAAAATAATGTGTGTGTTTTTTATCTCCTGAGTGGATCCTGACTAATGCTTTAATCATCTGGAAGAACTAACCTGGCATTAGGACTCAGAATGTTCTACCTTGATCTTAAGTGGTAAAAGTTAGGGACCTGTATATCTTACCAGGATGGCACTCACAGGGAAGCACAGAGTCAAATAAAGGAGGGAGGAATGAGAATATTTTGGTGAATGTTTTGGCATCTTCATTGGGATGGGACCCAACCAGTAGAACTGCCATAAACTCTCCCCTTCTAGCATCTGAGAGTCTCTGAGTTAACGTATGTCAGTTCCCAAATTGGCACATAGGTAAATAGTGCAATTTCCCCCTTTGACTACAAAGAAAATTGTACCATCCAAATGATGAAATAGGCCTAGTTTACCTTCAATGCATTCCCATTTCCTCTTGTCCTACTCACCTTTCTACTCACATGTAGATGTCCAATACTCTCATTTTCTTCTCTCCATACCTATCTTTACCTGCTTTCAATTAGGCATCAAACTGAAGAGCACAAGAGTAATTCATTAACAGATCAGAAAGGCTTAAGAATGGTATAAACACAATGCTACTCCTTTCAGTATTATATGTAATCTGAAAGGGGGAAAGCTTTTACTGGAAGAAACATATTCCCAGAAATTGAATCTGAGGTATAAATAATAGATATATGATCAAGTGGAGTAGGGTGGATATTTTAAGTAGGACTATGGGAAAAATTCCTTTTAGCCCGCACAACACAAGGAAAGAAATTATTCTACCTTACAGCTCTCATTGGTCTTGAGTGCCATTTCCTCTTAAAGAATCTTCATTAATCTATTTGTTGACATTCTTCATCAGTGCCTTAGGTACTGAAACAGATTCTGAAAGCAGCAAGTATCTAATAAATATTTTTTTCTGGATAATTATCAAGGGCTAGGCTACAAAATAATTGTATTGTCTTCTCATTATGAACAGGGACTACCATCCCACTCTTTGTGCTGCTCTTATCCATCTAAGATCTACCCTGAATTTTCCCCAAACTTTCAAAGAAATTTCTGAATAGAGACTTCTTAGGAACCAGAAAGCAAATATGGCATTAAACAACTTGATTTCTTGTCTTAGGTTTCATCCATCATACCAATATTGAATCAGTCAACTTTGAAGAGAAGAAAAACCTATAGATTCTAATCGAGTTGCAGAATAATACCAGTTCAGCATGTGCCAAGAAAGATGAAAATCTTTGTCCTTAAGACTGTCAGTGAAGGTTGAAAAGCTAATGACTTTCAGTCGGATATTATTTTTTTTCCTGTTGAGGTACACTGTTCTAGTCTCAAGAAAAAGAAGAAGGAATAAAGAAGCCAGGAACCCCTGGATTGCTAAAGATTTATCTCATAGTCCAGGAGTCAGCATTTGTAGCATACAGCTACAGAACAGCATAATTAAGGAGAGACCAAGGGCCAAGTTGCACAATGAGTAAAATGACTGGGCTGATGTGCAGGTGAGAGAACAAAATAAAAATCAATTTATATGGGGAAAAAAGTGAGTCAAAATTATGGAATGAAGCTGATATCAGAATCAGAGTACCTAACCAAACTGGAGGGCACAGTAGAGTCTACCATACAAATAGGCTGGCCAAAGTAGGTGTGAAGAAGTCCCAGCTGGGCAAGACAGTAGAGTTTCAGAGCCTGATAGCAAAAATTTTCAGGATAAGCATCTCAAAATTTTAGCCTAGAAAGAAGAAATAGATAGAAAGTAAAGAAAAAAAAGTATGTCTGGAAACAGAACACTAACATAATATTAGTACTAAGACTATAGTTAGGTGTCATACAAATATGGACACAACAAATTTATAAGATCAGCACTCTCATTGTACCCATTTTATAGATAAGAAAACTTAGTTTACTCAAGTAATTTGCCCAAAATTAAACTTTTATTAAGTGTCATGGGATAAAGTTAAGCCTGGTCCTGTTTAGTATTAAAGATCACATGTTTAACCACTATGCTAGTGGGTCCATTTCCAAAAACACAACTGGGGTATGACTATGATTGCCAGAGCAGTTATCATCTACTGTCTGCTATGCATGAAAATTCTACATTTGCTACCAATTTTCTGATTACTGTTTATGGTAATGGTTTCTGGAAGAGCCCATTGAATCCCAATACTGGGGAAGACCCAGCAATGTCGAGAGAAGTGCAATCAGAATTAAAGAAAAGAAACACTCTTTAATTCAAACAATTGAAAGTAGAGAGCATCTAAATAATGAAAGAAAATGGGCAAGAATAAGAGCATACAACTTACTCCATTCCCATCTCAAGTTTGATGGGAGGTTGTTTCTGTATAATATTTACATAATGGAACATCATCAAAAATAACGTTAAATCCTTACAAAATAGGTCTCGAAATGGACAGAGTGATGTAGCCTGATATTACAAGGGAACTAGGCCAGAGTTTCTGACACTGATTTTCTGAAGGATGGAGCCACTAAGGATGCCTTCAGAGTGCCTTGTGCAGATGTGTTAGAAAAGATAATCTTAGAAATCAAAAGGCATACCTTAGGATTCTAGTCAGAAATGGAATTGTGAGCAGGCTTGACCCAACTTGCCTAGGATGACATGTTCAGTAGCTTATGATATCTCTACATAGAGGCCAAGTCCCTTAACCCATGATCCCAGATCCACAACTAATTAACCCGAATGTTCTCATTGTTCCACTCTGTGACAGCCGAGGAGCCACATTTTAACATGATCTTCAGATGAATGGAAGGAGAAATCCAAATTGAACACTCATTGGTCTAATAATCTCAGAGTTGACTAAAGCAGGGATACTCAAATTCTTCCAATGAAGAATTCCGAAGAGCTGCAGAGAATTGATTTTTAACCTAAGACTCTTGGGAAGAAAGAGGAAATGGCTAGTGTAAGTGTAAAATTTCTATGAACTCTGATGTGTTGTCCTAAGATATATACTATTGTAACTTTCTACTCCACACTGTATCTAGACTTTAATGAAAAATTAATATTTAAAATTACCTAACATTTTAGAAAATAAATTATGCTTGTCCTTTGAATTAATATTTTACTCTGGTACGTCTTTGTATGCCCCCAGGGGTACATGAACCTTGGTATGGAGGAATTAAGGTTCTCTTTTTAACACAGAGAAAAATGTTAGAAATAGGACTATGAGATTAGGGTTTGCTTCTGAGTGGTTCAGTGATCAACACAAAACTCATGACTGTAAATGGGATTCTGAACACAAACCGGTTGATGTGCAAACATGCTGACAATCTCTAGGGAGAGAGGGTGGATGGATTAGGGCAAATCCTCTTCTACTATAAGAAAAAAAGTCATATCACATAAACCTCTTCAAAACAGACCACACATCTTTCACCACTTTATATATTTATTTCCTAAGTGCCTTGCTCATAGCAGATATCATTTGTTCAGTGATTGGTGATGATGAATGCTTATCAGTAATAGATTATCAGTAATGCCAAAAATCTTGGCTCTCTGTGCACCAATGCCTAACAGAAATATGGAGACAGAGTTTTTGGAGGAAAAGAAAGAAAGCTTTATTTCTTTGCCAGGCAAAGGGGAAAACACAGCAGGCTAGCATGACAGAACTGTGCCTCCTTCTCTGAGGAATAGGGAAAAGTTATATAGCCCGGGGCTCGTGGTCTGAGGTAGGTGATAAGGCTCAAAGTAATAAAGGTCTTGCATGTTTTTTCTTCGGCAAATTCATGGCCAAAGCTGGCATCCGGTGGCACAGCAACCGGGTCTGGTGTCCCTGAAGTTATCGTCCCATGACCTTATTTCTGAAATGAAGAGTACTACAAGGGAGTGTAGGGGGAGAATAAATGCCAGGTGCAAAGAGTAATTCACATGGAGTCAGAGAGTAATCAGCTTTGTGAAGGACAAGTCTAGCTACAAGTGTTTGTTAGTAGTAACAGCTAAAGAATAAACAAGATTGTTTAACACTTTCAGGCCTATTTATGTTGTTTCCCCAGCCGGTTCATTGTTTCCTTATTTTCCTTGTTTATCAGAAAAGTCTTATTTCTATTTTTGCTGCAACATCAGCATTGTTCTCTCATTTCTCATTAGGGAAAAAAAAAAAAAAAGATTACTTTTAATACCACCACATCTTGGCCTCTTGTGCTATTATTAGATCTATTATATATCTCCCACCTAAATAATTCTTAACCCTTCAAGGATCAAATCAAGTTCCATATCCCTAAGGAAACATCTTGGTGAGAACTCTAAATTTTTTTGGAAGATGAAAAGCAGTTTAAAAGCAACTCTAATTCAAGTTAGAAATGATAACATCATCAGCGTCACAAATAAAATGCTAATGGTAAATAATGGAAGGAGAGTCCAGATAAGAGAATCTGCGAAGGCTTCAATGGTGAGGTGGTCTTTGAGGTGATTTCCTAGAATGATAGGTAGAATGCAGATTTTTGGTAAACATTGAAATGTGAAATGGGGTCAGTCTAGGAGAAAAAAAATGCAAAGGCAAAGACCAGAGGTAAACACAAGCTCAAACTGTTTTGGTCCAAAAGAGTGAGAAAGAAAACCATCCTTTTTTTGTGCTGCCTTTTTGTGCCAAGCTCTGTACATATAGAATTTAGTTGCTTCTTAAAACAGACATGAGTGGTAGGTGTTAGTGACCCATTTTGCATATTCTTGTGATTAGAATACTGACACTTAAAAGGAATAAACAGTTCAAATGTTACATCACAAGAAGTTTTAAAAAATCTGGTGAACTACAATATTGATAAAAGTTCATTTTATACATTATTTTGTGTATCCTGAATATTGAGGGTTTCTCATCAGAATACTGAGAAGATCTCTTCTGGCCCATGTCTTCTACTGGATAACACTAGTCTCAATAACTCCATACCTATCCCACAAAGGTTGAACTTTCTTCTGAGCAAAGGATTCCTCTCAAAATATCTGCAACAATCATAAATAAAACAACAACTATTCACAAAGATTCTTCCTAAATTGTTTTTCCCTAACTACTCAGCTGAACTTCATTCCTTTGTCTCCTTGAGTTTGCAGAGGTTTTATGAATAAGTTTCAGCCCAAGCAATGAAAGTTTAAGTGACCTGTTCCTCTTCTGGGACAGCCACCCTGTTAAGAGAACCGCATATTGAAGTTGCCAGAGCTTATATCAGGGTCCTTGAATGACTGAGTGAGTAGAGATATATACGAATTTGCAACACATACCATAGACTGTTATGTGAACTAGAAATGAACTCTATTTCTTAAGTCAATGAATTGTTTTTATGTCT
Organism: Balaenoptera borealis; assembly: GCF_965194805.1. Taxonomy (NCBI): domain Eukaryota; kingdom Metazoa; phylum Chordata; class Mammalia; order Artiodactyla; family Balaenopteridae; genus Balaenoptera; species Balaenoptera borealis. The sequence continues at coordinate 19,036,524 of NC_138871.1, forward strand.
CTTGTTACCACATACTAGCCTTTACACTAATAAAACCATAGTACTTGAAGGCAGACAAAAGCATTCTGTTTTTTCTAAATGTTTACCCATTTTTAGACTGACCAAGGAGAATTAAAGCAGCAAATTGAGATTCTTTCTCAAATACCCCTATCTACATTATGTTCAGGTTGAGTATTGTGAAGATATGAATCATCCACTTATAAGTTTCAATTTCTCCCCCCTTTAATCTAGAATATGGGCATTATCTTACTTAAAAAGTGAGATCTTCAATAAAGACAAAATGATACAGAATAATTTCATACACTGAGATCGTTGAAAGTGGCTTTAAAGTCGTTTTAATCTTATCATGCATTTAATTTGACATCATCTTTTCAAATATACTTGGCTAGAAATTTTTTAGTTACTGTCTATTCTCCACTGGGGATAATGAGATAGTTCTTCAGTGATCACCAAAGACTTAACCATTAAAAAGTACTTATATGTTTCTCTAGTCTGTTGGGTGCATTTTATTCTGGAAACTATCAAATGCTGTTATACACATAATTTTAAGAAACAATATTCTTGATTATATTTAAGGAGAATTTTTTCCCTTGAGCATAAAATCATCACCCTTCCTCCCAACAGGTTGAAGATATCATTAATAAAACTATTCTAGGAACCACCTAAGAAGTAGCTATTCTTAATTGCTTATGACTTCAGTTTGCATCACAATAAGTGATATCTCCCTTTCTTTTGTTTTTTTTTTTCTTTTTTTTTAACATTTTTATTGGAGTATAATTACTTTACAGTGGTGTGTTAGTTTCTGCTTTATAACAAAGTGAATCAGCAATACAAATACATATATCCCCACATCTCCTCCCTGTTGTGACTCCCTCCCACCTTCCCTATCCCACCCCTCTAGGTGGTCACAAACCACAGAGCTGATCTCCCTGTGCTATGTGGCTTGCTTCCCACTAGCTATCTATTTTACATTTGGTAGTGTATATATGTCCATGCCACTCTCTCACTTCGTCCCAGTTTACCCTTCCCCCTCCCCATGTCCTCAAGTCCATTCTTTAGTAGGTCTGCATCTTTATTCCTGTCCTGCCCCTAGGTTCTAGAAGAACTTTTTATTTTTTTGAGTCCGTATATATGTGTTAGCATAAGATATTTGTTTTCCTCTTTCTGACTTACGTCACTCTGTATGACAGACTCTAGTTCCATCCACCTCACTACAAATAACTCAATTTCATTTCTTTTATGTCTGAGAAATATTCCATTGTACATATATATCTTCTTTATCCATTCATCTGTCAATGGATACTTAGGTTGCTTCCATGTCTTGGCTACTGTAAATAGAGCTGCAATGAGCATTGTAGTACATCACTCTTTTTGAATTATGGTTTTTCTCAGGGTATATGCCCAGTAGTGGGATTGCTGGGTCGTATGGTAGTTCTATTTTTAGTTTTTTAAGGAACCTTCATACTGTTCTTCATAGTGGCTGTATCAATTTACATTCCCACCAACAGTGCAAGAGGGTTCCCTTTTCTCCACACCCTCTCCAGCACTTACTGTTTGTAGATTTTTTGATGATGGCCATTCTGAATGGTGTGAAGTGATACCTCATTGCAGTTTTCATTTGCATTTCTCTAATGATTAGTGATGTTGAGCATTGTTTCATGTGTTTGTGGCAATGTGCATATCTTCTTTGGAGAAATGTCTATTTAGGTCTATTTATGTCTATTTAGGCCCATTTTTGCATTGGGTTGTTTGCTTTTTTGATATTGAGCTGCATGAGCTGCTTGTAAATTTGGAGATTAATCTTTTGTCAGTTTCTTCATTTGAAAATACTTTCTTCCATTCTGAGGGTTGTCATTTCATCTTGTTTATGGATTCTTTTGCTGTGCAAAACTTTTAAGTTTCATTAGGTCCCATTTGTTTATTTGTGTTTTTATTTCCATTTCTCTAGGAGCTGGGTCAAAAAGGATCTTGGTGTGATTTATGTCATAGAGTGTCTGCCTATGTTTTCCTCTAAGAGTTTGATAGTGTCTGGCCTTACATTTAGGTCTTTAATCTATTTTGAGTTTATTTTTGTGTATGATGTTAGGGAGTATTTTAATTTCATTCATTTACATGTAGTTGTCCAGTTTTCCCAGCACCACTTATTGAAGAGAGAGAGTGGCATGGACATATATACACTACCAAACGTAAAATAGATAGCTAGTGGGAAACAGCCGCATACCACAGGGAGGTCAGCTCTGTGCTTTGTGACCACCTAGAGGGGTGGGATAGGGAGGGTGGGAGGGAGGGAGATGCAAGAGGAAAGATATGGGAACATATATATATGTATAACTGATTTACTTTGTTATAAAGCAGAAACTAACACACCATTGTAAAGCAATTATACTCCAATAAAGGTTTAAAAAAAAAAAAAAAAAAAAAGACTGTTTTGGCTACTCAGGGTCTTTTTTGTCTCCATACAAATTGTGAATTTTTTTGCTCTAGTTCTGTTAGAAATGCCATTGGTAGTTTGATAGGGATTGCATTGAATCTGTAGATTGCTTTGTGTAGTACAGTCATTTTCACAATGTTGATTCTTCTAATCCAAGAACATGGTGTATCTCTCCATCTGTTTGTATCTTCTTTAGTTTCTTTCATCAGTGTCTTATAATTTTCTGCATACAGGTCTTTTGTCTGCTTAGGTAGGATTATTCCTAGGCATTTTATTCTTTTTGTTACAATGATAAATGGGAGTGTTTCCTTAATTTCTCTTCCAGATTTTTCATCATTAGTGTATAGGAATGCAACAGATTTCTATGCATTAATTTTGCATCCTGCTACTTTATCAAATTCATTGATTAGCTCTAGTAGTTTTCTGGTAGCATCTTTAGGATTGCCTATGTATAGTATCATGTCATCTGCAAACAGTGACAACTTTATATATTCTTTTCTGATCTTGACTCTTTTTATTTCTTTTCTTCTCTGATTGCTGTGGAAAAAACTTCCAAAGCTATGTTGAATAATACTGGTGAGAGTGGACAAACTTCTCTTATTCCTGATCTTCTTGGAAATGATTTCAGTTTTTCACATTTGAGAAAGATATTGGCTGTGGGTTTGTCATATATGGCCTTTATTATGTTGAGGTAATTTCCTTCTATGCTTACTTTCTGGAGGGTTTTTATCATAATGGGTGTTGAATTTTGTCGAAAGCTTTTTCTGCATCTATTGAGATTATCATATGGTTTTTATCCTTCAATTTGTTAATATGGTGTGGCACATTGATTGTTTTGCGTGTATTGGAGAATACTTGCATTCTTGGGATAAACCCAAATTAATCACAGTGTATGATCCTTTTAATGAGCTGTTGGATTCTGTTTGCTAGTATTTTGTTGAGGATTTTTGCGTCTATGTTGTTCAGTGACATTGGCCTGTAGTTTTCTTTCTTTGTGACATCTTTATCTAGTTTTGGTATCAGGGTGATGGTGGCTTCGTAGAATGAGTTTGGGAGTGTTCCTCCCTCTGCTATATTTTGAAAGAGTTTGAGAAGGATAGGTGTTAGCTCTTCTCGCAATGTTTGATAGAATTCTCGTGTGAAGCCATCTGGTCCTGGGCTTTTGTTTGTTGGAAGATTTTTAATCACAGTCTCAATTTCAGTGCTTGTGATTGGTCTGTTTATATTTTCTATTTCTTCCTCGTTCTGTCTTGGAAGGTTGTGCTTTTCTAAGAATTTGTCCATTTCTTCCAGTTGTCCTTTTTATTGGCATATATTTGCTTGTAGTAACCTCTCGTGATCCTTTGTATTTCTGCAGTGTCATTTGTTACTTCTCCTTTTTCATTTCTAATTCTATTGATTTGAGTCTCCTCCCTTTTTTTCTTGATGAATCTGACTAATGGTTTATCAATTTTGTTTATCTTCCCAAAGAACCACCTTTTAGTTTTATTGATCTCTGCTACTTTTTCCTTCATTTCTTTTTCGTTGATTTCTTATCTGATCTTTATGATTTCTTTCCCTTTGCAAACTTTGGGGTTTTTTGGTTCTTCTTTCTCTAATTGCTTTAGGTGTAAGGTTAGGTTGTTTATTTAAGATGTTTCTTGTTTCTTGAGGTAAGACTGTATTGCTATAAACTTCCCTCTTAGAACTGCTTTTGCTGCATCCCATAGGTTTTGGTTCATCATGTTTTCATTGTCATTTGTTTCTAGGTAATTTTTGATCTCTTCTTTGATTTCTTTATCGACCTCTTGGTTATTAAGTAGTGTATTGTTTAGCCTCCATGTGTTTGTATTTTTTACAAATTTTCTCCTGTAATTTATATCTAGTCTCATAGCATTGTGGTTGGAAAAGATACTTGATATGATTTCAATTTTCTTAAATTTACCAAGGCTTGTTTTGTGACCCAAGATATGATCTATCCTGGAATGTTCCATGAGCACTAGAGAAGAAAGTGCATTCTGTTGTTTTTGGATGGAATGTCCTATACATATGTATTAAATCAATCTTGTTTAATGTATCATTTAAAGCTTGTGTATCCTTATTTATTTTCATTTTGGATGATCTGTCCACTGGTGAAAGTAGGGTGTTAAAGTCCCTTACTATGATTGTGTTACTGTCAATTTCCCCTTTTATGGCTGTTAGCATTTGCTGTATGTATTGAGGTTCTTTTATGTTGGGTGCATAGATATTTACAATTGTTGTATCTTCTTGGATTGATCCCTTGATCATTATGTAGTGTCCTTCTTTGTCTCTTGTAATAGCCTTTATTTTAAAGTCTATTTTGTCTGATATGCGAATTGCTACTGTAGCTTTCTTTTGATTTCCTTTTGCATGGAATATCTTTTTCCATCCCCTCACTTTCAGTCTGTATGTGTCCCTGGGTCTGAAGTGGGTCTGTTGCAGACAGCATATATACGGGTCTTGTTTTTGTATCCATTCAACCAGTCTATGTCTTTTGTTAGGGGAATTTAATCCATTTACATTTAACGTAGTTATCGATATGTATGTTCCTATTACCCTTTACTTAATTATTTTGGTTTGTTATTGTAGGTCTTTTCCTTCTCTTGTGGTTCCTGCCTAGTAAAATTCCTTTAGCATTTGTTGTAAAGCTGGTTTGGTGATGCTGAATTCTCTTAGCTTTTGCTTGTCTGTAAAGGTTTAATTTCTGTGTAGAATCTGAATGAGATCCTTGCTGGGTAGTGTAAACTTGGTTGTAGGTTTTTCCCTTTCATCCCTTTAAATATGTCCTGCCACTCCCTTCTGGCCTGCAGAGTTTCTGCTGAAAGATCAGCTGTTAACCTTATGACGATTCTTTTGTATGTTTTTTGTTGTTTTTCCCTTGCTGCCTTTAATATTTTTTCTTTGTGCTTAATTTTTGATAGTTTGATTAAGATGTGTCTTGGCATGTTTTTCTTTGGACTCATCCTATATGGGACTCTCTGTGCTTCCTGAACTTGACTATTTCCTTTCCCATATTAGGGAATTTTTCCACCATAATCTCTTCAAATATTTTCTCAGTCTCTGTTTTTCTCTTCTTCTTCTGGGATCCCTATAATTCAAATGTTGGTGCATTTAATGTTGTCCTAGAGGTCTCTAAGACTGTACTCATTTCTTTTTTCTTTATTCTGCTCTTCAGTAGTTATTTCCACTATTTTATCTTCCAGGTCTCTTATCCTTTCTTCTGCCTCTGATAGGCCAGAACACAAAGAACCTTTCAGCCACACAGCTCAGAAGAAAAGAGAGAAATAAAGAAAGAAAAAATGAAAAGAATAAAGTTATTAAAATAAAAAAAATAATTGTTAAAAATAAAAAAATAAAAGTAATAAAACAAAAAGAAGAAAAAAAAAAGAAAGAAAGAAGAGAGCAACCAAATCAAAAGACAAATCCACCAATGATAACAAACACTAAAATCTATACTAAAACAAACAAACAAGCAACAAAGAAAAAACAGACAGACAGAACCCTAGGACAAATGGTAAAAACAAAGCTATACAGACAAAGTCACACAAAGAAACATACACATACACACTCACTAAAAGAGTAAAAGGAAAAAATACATATATCTATATATTTAAAAAAAGGAGGAATAGAGCAACCAAATCAATAAACAAACCTACCAATGATAATAAAATCTAAATACTAAACTAAGATAAACCTAAAACCAGAAACAAATTAGATGCAGAAAGCAAACTCCAAGTCTACAGTTGCTTCCAAAATCCACCGCCGACATTTTGGGATGATTCGTTGTCTACTCAGGTATTCCAGAGATGCAGGGTACATCAAGTTGATTTTGGAGATTTAATCCGCTGCTCCTGAGGCTGCTGGGAGAAATTTCCTTTTCTCTTATTTGTTTGCATGAAGAAGCTGGGGTTCAGCTTTGGATTTGTCCCCTCCTCTGCATGTAGGTCACCTGAGGGCATCTGTTCTTCTCTCAAACAGGACGGGGTTAAAGTAGCAGCTGATTCAGGGACTCTGGCTCACTCAGGCTGGCGAGGGAGAGGGAGAGGTACAGAATGCAGGGTGAGCCTGTGGCGGCAGAGGCTGGCATGACGTTGCAACTGCCTGATGTGCACCATGTGTTCTCCCAGGGAAGTTGTCCCTGGATCATGGGACCCTGGCAGTGGCAGGTTGCACAGGCTCCTGGGAGGGGAGGTGTGGATAGTGGCCTGTGCTTGCACACAGACTTCTTGGTGGCTGCAGCAGCAGCCTTAGTGTTTCATGCCCGTCTCTGGTGTCCACGCTGATAGCCACGGCTTGCGCCTTGCTCTGGAGCTCATTTAGGTGGTGTTCTGAGTCCTCTCTCCTTGTGCACCCTGAGACAATTGTCTCTTGCCTCTTAGGCAGTTCTAGACTTTTTCCCAGACTCCCTCACAGGTAGCTGTGGTGCACTAGCCCCCTTCAGGCTGTGTTCACATAGCCAACCCCTGTCCTCTCCCTGGGATCTGACCTCAGAAGCCCGAGCCTCTGCTCCCAGCCAGTGGGTGAGCAGACAAGCCTCTCAGGCTGGTGACTGCTGGTCAGCACTGATCCTCTGTGTGGGAATCTCTCTGCTTTTCCCTCTGCACCCCTGTTGCTGTGCTCTCCTCTGTGGCTCCAAAGCTTCCCCCACCATGCACCATCTCCACCAGTGAAGGGGTTTCCTAGTGTGTGGAAACTTTTCCTCCTTCACAGCTCCCTCCCAGAGGTGCAGGTCCCATCCCTATTCTTTTGTCTCTGTTTTTTCTTTTTTCTTTTGCCCTACCCATGTACATGGGGATTTTCTTGCCTTTTGGGAAGTCTGAGGTTTTCTGCCAGCCTTCAGTAGGTATTCTGTAGGAGCTGTTCCACATGTAGATGTATTTCTGATATATTTGTGAGGAGGAAGGTGATCTCCACATCTCACTTCTCCACCATCTTGAAAGTCTTGTTCTCTCCCTTTCTTTATACCTTTCAAATTTGCTGAAGTGAGGTAGTCTCTCTTTCACTTTCTTTTAGATATTTTTCCATGTGAAAAAAATTGCTTAAAGTTACTTAATTTTTTTTTTTTTTTTATTAAGCAAGCATGTGTCTCTATTTTGATCTATTTTCTTGACACTTTCCTCATAATTACTGATCCCTAATGAAGTGACAGTGTTAATCAGTAGCACTGTTCCTCCTCTCTTGTTTTCTTTTATCCCCCTTTGTAGGTTCCTGGAGTACTTCTGTACTTGATCCTGATAGTGGGGATGAAAGATAATTTGAGTAATACCATGTTTGAGTTATTCAAGACCCATAATGCCTATAAGGTACTGTTTACAGAAGTATGGGCAAAATTAAAAATGACATCAAGATGACATAGTACAGTACTCCAAAGCTACTTACAGCAGAGTTGCCACTTTTGGTATAAAGAAGCACGGAGAGGGAGAAGTTACCAGATCTAAGACATGAAAGGAATAGGCAGAGGGCTTACTAGTAGAAGCTATGACCTTTGGTAAAAACACATTGTCAATTCACTGCAACCTGTCAAAGAAGGAGCTGAAGAAAAACACATGGAACTCATCGTCATCCCAACCTCCACTGCTCTTACCAGAGCCTCTCATTGGATAAACTCAACATGGTCCACTAATGAATGCTCTAGGTTGGAAAAAATCAGGTTGGAGAAGTATAGAAATCGGTTTGTGTAAGATGCTTTGCAGATAGCACAGAAGCACAACAGCAGCTGTGTAATATACAAAGATATTTAACACAAGGGATCAGAGAGAAAAGCTTCTAGATGATGGCTTCCTAATCCACCCATTTAGTAGAGCTGTGGTGTAATCTATAATATGGTGACTAGTCAGTAATATGGTGTTGCAAATTTGAAAGCTGCTAAGAAAGGAAATCTTAAAAGTTTATACCACAAGAAAAAAATTTTTGTAACTTTGTGTCGTGACAGATGGTAATGACATATTGTGGTGATCATTTCACAATGTATACTAATGTTGAATCATTATTTTGTATACCAGAAACTAATATAATATTGTATGTCAAATATATATATGGTACTTTTTAAAATAATCAAACTTTTTCATATTTTTCTCTTTTTGTCTGAATTATTTCATGTCTTTTAAACAAGGGGAATATATGTGGTACATGATTAAAGGCTTCAAAGGGGGACTTAAATTTTACTTGTGGTTAAAAACAGGGCTTTTATTACTACTCTGAGTGGGATTACAGACCCCCACATACAATTTAAACTAATATTAGAGGGTCTTGTTTTTGTATCCATTCAGCCAGTCTGTCTTTTGGTTGGAGCATTTAATCCATTTACATTTAAGGTAATTATCGATATGTATGTCCCTATTACCATTTTATTAATTGTTTTGGGTTTGTTATTGTAGGTCTTTTCCTTCTCTTGTTCTTCCTGCAGGTAGACAGAGTAAAGTGAGTTTATCAATAAAATTCACAATGTACCTACATCATATATGAATTATAATCTTCAGTGTCCTTCAGTGTACAAGAATTATAGGCTCATGAAAGACTTTGTATTGAAAATCCTTGAGGACACTAGGTAATTAAAGATTTTTTTTAAACGATTTAAGTAGCAGGGACTATGTATAGGCTTTAGGAAGTACCACAAATTTTGAATCAGAGACAACTAAATTTTATACCTATTCCATCAATCAAATCTTCACTTCTCCATGACTGGGTCCCTAAATATTGATATGATATGATAAACTGCAAGGAGTTATCAAATAATGTCTTACTTATGAAAGCTAAAACACCAAAAATCACAAGTTATTTTCTTTTTATGTTTTTTTATGGAAATGAGAGAATTCAGTTATACCTATGTCATCCAGATCACTTTCTGGCTTTCTTAATGAGAATGGAAGAACTGAACTCTGGAATTGTAGATAACCTTGGGAGTATACATAAGAGTGGCCCGGGGCTTCCCTGGTGGCGCAGTGGTTAAGAATCTGCCTGCCAATGCAGGGCACACGGGTTCGAGCCCTGGTCTGGGAAGATCCCACATGCCATGGAGCAACTAAGCCCGTGAGCCACAACTACTGAGCCTGCGCGTCTGGAACCTGTGCTCCGCAACAAGAGAGGCCGCGACAGTGAGAGGCCTGCACACCGCGATGAAGAGTGGCCCCCGCTCGCCACAACTAGAGAAAGCCCTCGCACAGAAACGAAGACCCAACACAGCCATAAATAAATAAATAAATTTATAAAAAAAAAAAAAAAAGAGTGGCCCAATCCACCTGAGTGTCATCAGTCATGTGACAAAGAGGAACAGAGACTGGAAACCATTGCTCTAATTAGAAGTAATTTGAGAAAAGTGCTTAGTATTCAGCCTTACTGATAAACTACAGAAGAAGACTAGGCAGATAGAAAGAAAAGTAACTATTATTATTCCACACCTTGGAAGACCTGCCAGCATACAGGTCTCTATCAGGATGGACATGTCAAATCCCATGACTTCAAAAAGAGGGGAAATCAAGCACAAGTATTACCTCTATAGAAACTCTTGTTCTAGGTAATTTCCTTCATCAGCTGTAATGCCAACCCAGGCCAGTCATAAACAAGAACCAAACACATATATCTTTTCTGACATTGCCCTTCATCATGGGAAAGAGAAGTACCTGTCCTTGATTAACATTGCATTGTTGAATTTGATCACAGAGCAATCTCTTTTTTTGTAGATATTAATGGCCTAGAATATGATGCTTGAATTTTTTCTTACATCAAAGAATAAAAGTGTAGAGAAAGGAAAGAAAGTTTTCCTTCAGAGGAGAAGAAACGGTCTTAGAAACGTAGAACATTTTCATGCTGAAGAAAAATCACAAAATTTCCATGTACATGTTAATAAAAGCTTTGGATGAGGGCATGAGTACATTTATGTCAGGAAGGAAATACTTCAGGGAGAAAATCAGTGAGAATGTAACTGTTTGGTGCACTAAATATTACACTGCCTGACCTGAAAGAGTTAATATAGCTCTAAAATCGTAAATTATTTCCAAGGAGATGATTTTAAGCAAATGTTCTCTGAAAATGCAATACCATATACTCTCCATCTTCATTTATCACACAATTTATGTAGAATCACTTTATAATGAAATCCACAAGGCAACCAAATAGTTTGATTGCATCATAATTTTGTGATAATAAATTTGCTACTAGACGTTACATTTCCAGTATGCTAGAGCTAGAGATAAAATTCAGCTAATGCAAATGCTGCTGTCGTGTATATGTAAGCAAAAGGAAGTGTTCAAAAGAGAAACAGAAATGTGGCATGCACACATTACTCTTACCCACTGATTCTCCAAACATCTTGTGTTCTAAGTCTTCGTGGTTTTATTAGGAATTTTGAAAATTCAGGCAGTTGGTGACTAGGCTGCTGAAAGCTTAGAAATAAATAATGGAGAGGGAAGTTGAATGATAACTGCAACCTCATGGCAGGAAAAAGATTGCAAAGAGCCCATTCTCCCCTCCCTGCTCACACTGTGGCCCACCTGGTCACGCAATATTATGTATAGTTCTATGACTATTACATAGACAAGGACCAGAGAAAGTACTATATTATGGAGAATTCACCATATGCAAGGCATTATAACCAGATACCATTATCATGAATTGCCACTTGGAAATTTTCTAGCAGATGCTCTGCCTGTAAAGTGAAAATGTAGTGGCTATAACAGATATTATAGAAAGCAAAGACATCCTAATGCAAAGTAAAAGAAGCTGTCATTAGGAATAACAGGTCTGGTGAAACTTAAATATATTTTAACTGCAATTGTTGCAATGAATTCAGTTCTAGATAGAGGCTGATCTCCTAATGGAGACGTCCTTCCCACCCCCATCCCTTCCACACTCCATAAATTGCTTCCTCCTCTGTGTTTCTGTTCTGTTTCTGTTTCATATGTATTCATATGGCTACTGTTGCATTTGTCCAACTCTACTACCATTTTATGTATGTGTGCATAATGGTTATAAGAAAATGGAGTACAATTATTGGTTTTATTGATTAATGTACTTCCCATCAGCCCAAACTACATCAAGGGTTGAACCAAACTCTGAGTGGACTCAAGGAACTTACAGCCTATTGAAGGATGCAGGAACATAGGGATATAATGACACATGCTAAAGGAAATAAGGAAAAATTTGAGGTATTAAGGGAGCATAAAGGAGATTAACAACACCCTGCCTCAGAGAGTCAAAGAAGGCTTCCTGGAGAAGGGAACATTTGCTTATTTTATAAACTAATAGATAAATCTAACTAGATTACTAGTCTGGAGAAGAGATGGAAAAAGTCAGTCTAGACAGAAGAGAAAGCACAACCATGTGTAAAGACCAGAATATTTTCAATGATGCTAGATTACATTGAAAAGCTGAGTGACAGGAAATGAGGCTGTGCATCATCAGATAGGGGTACATGGTAGAAGATGCTGTAGGACTTGTTAAAAGAGCTTAGACTTTATTGTTTATTGATGGGCAGTCAAGGAGATAATTTTTTTTAAAGGCAGAGAAATGTCATATACCTATAGCTACTAGACAGCTGTGCAAAGGATGAATTTGAAGTGAATAATACTGGAAACCAGGAGCCGAACTGGTCTTAATAATCACTGTACTAATTCATATTAGAAACTGTGGGGACCAGAAGGAAGGTGATAATGGAGGTGAAAAGACAGATAGGGCGGTGCCTGGCTTTCCACTTCCACTTCACTTTAGAGCACCTACAGAGCTTTTAACTATCCTGATGCCCAGTGCCCCGCCTCCCCCACCACAGACCATTTAATTAAAAATTTACACTGAAGCATGGGTCGTTTTAAAAGCTGTCCATGTGATTCCAATATGCAGCCAAGGCTGCAAACTCCTGACTAGAGACACTTTTAAGAGGTAAAATTAGCAAGTTTTGGTGATTGATGTAGGACATAGAGAGAGACAGGTGTTTAGTATGAAACTCAGATTTCCAGCTTGGGAGACCGGGTAGATGTTGGTACTAGATAGGGAACACAGTGAGATCAGTTTACGTATGATATCTCTGGAGTGATTATAAGGGATGCAGGTGATGTTCAGGAGGCAGCTGGTGGTATAACAGAACAGAGGGAAGGGGTGTGGGTTGCAAGTTTACAGATGAGCAGGAAGGCTCTCTCTGAGCAAGGGCACTATGTGGTTCAGAAAAGCAGAAGACCCTTGAACCTGTTGAATACTTCCCAGAGGTATATGGTACCAAATGAACTACAACTGAGGGACTTCCCTGGTGATGTAGTGGTTAAGAATCCACCTGCCAATACAGGGGACACGGGTTCGAGCCCTGGTCTGGGAAGATGCCACATGCTGCGGAGCAATAAGCCTGTGCACCACAACTACTGAGGCCGCATGTCACAACTACTGAAGCTCACATGCCTAGAGCCCATGCTCCAAAACAAGAGAAGCCACCGCAATAAGAAGCCCGCACACCAAAACAAAGAGTAGCTCCTGCTTGCCACGACTAGAGAAAGCCCGCACGCAGCAATGAAGACCCAACGCAGCCAAAAATAAATATTTTTTTAAAAAAATTAGCATTAAAAAAAAAAAAAAAAAACTACAACCGAGTGTCTGAAAAAGTTATATTTACTACCACCTCTCTGAGCAAACCAGAGAACGTTGATGTAGGATTTGACAAGCACGCAATTCAAGGATTGCCCCAATCACAGAGATACAAGTGTTTCGTGATTGATTGGTTAGCATTTAGCTGTGGAAGCATGATTATCAGAGTGTGTCTGTTGTTGGTGAGCTGACTTTCGTTTTAAAAGCTGTTTTCAGAAGCAAATTAGTGAAGCAGCTGTCATTCATTGACTGGGTTCCAAAAGAGTTCTGGTAGTAACTTTCTATTGAGGGTACTGAATAATTAATTACTTTCCGGAAAAAAATCAACTTTTATCTCTTTGTTGGCACTCGTTACTGAATACTCATTTCCTATTATATTAATTTAAGCATTGATTTTATTATTTCTTTTCTACTATTCTTAGACATTTTTGTTTTGTTTCCTATTGTCTATATTTTACATCTTTTATTTTCAGCCTTTCTTCTTCACAACTAGAAGCATTTAAAACAGTAAATGTCACTCGAATTATCACTTTGTGCCCCAGTTTTCTTTTTCTTAAAGATCTTTGTAGATGGTAATTCTTTCATTAAATCAGGTTTATGGAGTTTCAATTTACAAGCAATTATATTCACTCTTGTAGATGTAAATTCAACAAGTTTTTGAAAAATATATTCAGTCATGTATCTCCACCATATTGTCGATGGATACAGAATGTTTCCATCAAACATCTCTCTGATTTCTTGATACATATTGCATATTCTTATTTGAGAGTCTCCATTAAATGTATTAAATAAATGGTATCATTGTGTGACTAATTGTACTTTTTATTTTTCCCTTGACTTTTCACTTCCTAAAGTCCTGACTTTCATTTCATCTTGGCCTCTGCAAAAATCTTACAGTCTTCTCAGCTCAGTCAGTCATGAATTTAAAAGTATTGTTTTAATACTTTACCAACCTTCATAGTTTATTGTAATCAAGAATGTCATTCAGAGTATCTATTCCACTATACTGTGGGAAATAGAAACCAGCTTGTGCCTTTTGAAAATGATCTCAGGAAAATCTATTTGTATAAAAATTAAAAAACCACTGAAGTAAACCTCATAAAGTTTGTTACCAAATGCTTCAATGTAAAGTAGCAAGAATTTAAACAGAAAGATAAAAAAAACAACGCTAAAACATTTTAAAGTGTTAAAGTAAAAGCTAATGTGAAAAAAAGCAGTCATTTACATAGATTCAACCCAAATCAATTTAGCAAGAACATTTAGACTAGACACTATTCACACCTTCTATTATGCTAAAGAGATTTTTTAAAAGTGTCAATCACAATTCCTGCATATGACTAAGAATCATAAAACTATTAAACTTAAATATGTCAGTGCTCACTTATCAAATGAGCTAACGAGATATCAGGACTCTACATGCAAGGAAGGTGTAGTTGCTGGCAGTAAGTAACCCACACATCCCTCCTCTTCATCTCCCCTGCCTCCATCCCTCCAGCTTCATTAAAGTGGATTGTACCGGGTCTTAGAAGTTGAGAGAAATTATTGAGTATGTGGTGGTGGAGAAGGGGTGATGGGACTCTAGGCAAGGGCAAAGTTGAATAAAAATCCCAGAGGTGAGAAGGGACATGGAGAGTCCAGGCTGGATTGGGATCATATGTGGCATCATGACAGCCCATGTGGCATATTGATATGGAGTGAGAGAATGTGAGCTCAGGTCCTGTCTTAACTACTGTTATTACACACAGACAAGGGAAATATAGAGCTGGATTGGGAATAGTCTTGGACAATTACCTAAACTGTTCAACCTTTGTCCTTAAATAATAACAAATATAACTCATTAAGCAGGGAGTTGGCATGATGCACAAGAATAAAAGCAAGAAGACCAAATCAGAGAGAAGGGAGGTATTCTGAGATATCCTGAGATCAACTAAATTTCATGTAAGAGACTCCTGTGCAACTTCTCATTCCAGAATATCTACATATTTCCTAATAATTGATGAGTCTTATTCAGACATATTTTACATCTGAAGTTTAAATGCTATTACTTGTCTAATTCAAGCAGGACTCATACATTAAAAATGTTTTGCCTTACTTGCAAGGTTTCCTTATGTGTGTGTTTTGTGAGATCCGCTTCACCTGTGATGAGGAATAGGCATGGATATCATGTATTCTTATAAATAATACACACAATATTATTTATTGACACTAGTGTTATAATAAACCTGCTAGTAAACTCACAATGAATTATGTATAATTCTCTTGAAGTACAAATAACCCATAGATTTGATGTTGATCACCTTTTTTGTTTGATTGTTTGATTTGTTTTTTTTTTCCATTTTCATTGTATGTGTTAGCTAAACACTAAGACAATGATACATGTATTTGCTTTCTGCTGAAAATACATAGTATCTTTGATGTTCCCTGATTATGGCTGCCATTCCTTTAATCAACAGTAAACAGACTAACAATTTGTTGAAAAGTAGACACAC
Source organism: Balaenoptera borealis (assembly GCF_965194805.1). Classification (NCBI taxonomy): domain Eukaryota; kingdom Metazoa; phylum Chordata; class Mammalia; order Artiodactyla; family Balaenopteridae; genus Balaenoptera; species Balaenoptera borealis. The sequence goes on from NC_138871.1 coordinate 19,052,010, forward strand.
TCCAGGCTCTTCACATATGAGGATCAGGATTCATAGAAACACTACTAAGTAAATACATGCACACTCCCCTTTTTGAAACTGCTTTGGACTTCAAATAACTTGCTCAACTTTGCATAGTGGAAGAGAAAACTGTTTGGGGAAAATATCAGATGCCTGAGCCTCTCTACTCCAATCACTAACCATGGCACTTTATAGTGGTTAAAGCTCTGGTTCAGGAGTGCAATGGAAATATTGTTTATGAGTATGAACATGAGAATGTGAAGACTGAAAGGCAGGAAGTCATTTGTGTGTGTGTGAGTGCATACAAACATGTACACACATACATACACAAACACACACACACAAGTTGGTAGTCTGAACAGCTATTTAGAGACATATTTGAAATCTTGCTTGTACTACTAAATAAAATATTTTGTCAACATTGAGAGGCAGAGCACAGAGAATGTGGAAGAAGTAAACCTATGATGGAAATAAGATGGATGGAAGAGAAAATCTCCTCACCTTGCGCAGACATTCTGACAGGTGAGAAGGATAATCCAATTCTCTTGTTCTTCATGGTCTAGGTCATGGCTGCACATTAAGTGGATGTAAAAACTGAGCATCCCAAGATAGGAAAAGTTCCCTGTAAAACTTCCAGCGTTCTAAAGGTTTATCCCTATTGACCACTACTCTGCCCACAAAGCCAGAGCCACCCATGACTTTTCTTGCTACCTGTAGGAGAACCCTTATGTCACGAACACCAAATGTTTATTTTTATCTTTACTTCTTTTTTTGTACATGAAACAAAGACTTTCAAGCTGCATTCAATAAGACTAAAGGTTGGTGGGCTGCTGAGATGTGTATTTGAACAAGGAATTTTGAGCAGATGGACTGGTGGGCTTCTACTACCCTTCCCTCACTGAAGCAGAACAACTTCATTTTATTTATGTAGATATTGAGATGCTGTACAATATTTTATTTTTTAAAAAGTTGTGATGCTAAAATTAGTTGAAAAACATCTGTGCTAGTAGATTAATCAGATACAGTAAATGCTATTGATTTTAGTGCCTTAAAGTTTGAGGGAATTATTAAAATGATTTCCAAATTGCCAAGACAGGCTGAGTCACACCCTGGAGACAGCCATATATGTTGCCTAAAATAAGACTGGCTGATGCTGGAGCAGACAGTTGGTATTCCTTGATTTAGCTCTTAAACTTCCTTTTTGTTCAGTTTTCTGGCTGTACTCCTGACTGGTAGCTCTACTCCTAGCTAGATACCTTGTTTCTCTAAACTTCAAATATGATTCTCTCCCTTGGTACCTTGCCTCCATGACAGATAGACTGATAAATCTCCACACATCCTTTTAAAAGGTTTAAAATAAATTGGTGTTTTTGGAACAGATATGCAATATAACAACAAAAGGTACAAGAAGGTATAAAATAAAACATAAATTTCCTTTCAACTGAATCTCCCAGCAACTGAGTTTTCTTCTCCAGGAGCTGCCACCAGAGTCAGATTCTCATACCTTTGTACAGAGACATTCTCTGCATGAGACAAGTGAACATGTGTGTTTTTTTCCCCTTTTTAACAAATACACAACATGCTCCTCTATACTTTACTTTTGTCACTTAGCATACATTCTGAAGATTTTCTAAATCCATATCTGATTAATTCCCTTGTTCTTTTTTTAAAACAAACACTTCCATTATAGAGATGTTCCATAACCTATTTAAACAGTCCTCGTATTTAGGATTTTTTTTTATGTTGTGCTATTACAAACAATGCTGCAATGAATATATGCATAAATTTATGAAAGTATGCACATAGAACAGATTCCTAGAAGTGGAATTGCTGCTTCTGTGTCAAATTTTCATAGATCCTGCCAAATCATTTCTATAAATATAGTACCATTTTAGATTCCCAGGAAAATATATGAAAGTGCCTATTTTACATACCCTCACCAACACAATGTGTTTGTAAACACTTTAATATTTGTTAATATAAAAATAATGTAGTTTTAACTTATATTTATCCTATTATGAATGGGTTTGAGCATATTTTCACATATTTAAGGGCCATTAATTTTTACATTTCTCTAACCTGTCTAAATTTTTGGCCCATTTTAACTTGGGCTGCTGTTATTGGTTCTTATTGATTTATAGAAAACTTTTATCTATTAAGAAAATTAATCCATTTCCTTTTATATGAATTGAAAATTTTTGTTTCTTACTTTTTTATTCTTTTTGCTATGTAGGATAGTTTTAGAACTATATATCAAAATCACGAGTTTTTTCTTTTATGAAGTCTATTTTATTCCATAATTTAAAAGAACTTTTCCATTCCAATATAAGACAAAATTTTTCCAATGTTTCTTCTCGTACTTTAAGTTTTATTTTTCACATTTAAGTCTTTAATGCACCTGGAATTTATTTTTTGTATAAATTGTTAAGAAAGGATATTTCTACTTAGTTAACTTTATTTATCATCTATTTTTCCACCTATGATTTCAATATTAACTTTATCATATACAAAATTCCTATTTTTTTTCTCTGTCTAAACTTTGGGGGCTACTCCATTAATCTATCTCTTAATGTACAAATTAATCACTGTTTTATTCAGAAGATATAGTATAATATCTAATAGGACCATCACCCATGACAATTCTTTTTGAAAATTTTCTGGGGTTTAATTTTTTTGTTTGTTTTATTTGCTTTTTTAAATATAAAATTTAAAGTCATCCTGTCTAATTGCCATTGGTATTTTTATTGAAATCATATTAATTTTATAGAATGATTTAGAGAGAACTGACATTTTTATGGTATTTAACATTCCTAATCAAAAGCACAATATATTCAATAACTTTCTATTTTCAAGCCTATTTTTAAGTCCTTCAGTAACATTTGAATTTCTTAATCTAGAACTTGTCCATTTCTTAGCAAGTAAGTTCTTGAGTAGTGTGTTCATTTTACTTTTTTAAATTGCTTTAGTAAATGGGGTCCTTTCTTCCATTGCATATAGTCTATCTGGGTGTTTCTATCTTTTACATAGTTGTTTGATGATTTTCCTTTAGTATACTCAAGTAGATATAGTTAACTCAAGTGATGCACTTGAGATATGTTTGTGCATTCGTGTTTGTGTGTGTGTGTGTATATATTTTAAGTTAATCTCCACCATAGGGGTAGTTTATTAGCACTTGATGTACAATTATCAGAAATATATGCTCAGGAGATTGGTTCAAGATGGAGGAGTAGAAGGATGTGAGCTCACTCCCTCTTGCAAGAGCACCAGAATCACAACTAACTGCTGAACAATCATCAAGAGGAAGACATTGGACTTCACCAAAAATGATACCCCACATCCAAAGAAAAAGGAGAAGCTGCAGTGAGATGGTAGGAGGGGTGCAATCACAATAAAATCAAATCCCATCACCTCTGGGTGGGTGACTCATAAACTGGAGAACACTTATACCACAGAAGATCACCCACTGGAGTGAAGGTTCTGAGCCCCACCTTAGACCTCCCAACCTGGAGGTCCAGCAATGGGAGGAGGAATTCCTAGAGAATCAGATTTGAAGGCTAGCAGGATTTGATTGCAGGACTTCAACAGAACTGGGGAAACAAAGACTCCATTCTTGGAGGGCACACACAAAGTAGTGTGCACATCAGTACCCAGGGGAAGAAGCAGTGACCCCATAGGAGACTGAACCAGACCTACCTGCTAATGTTCAGGGTCTCCTGCAGAGGTGAGGGGTGGCTGTGGCTCACCACAGGGACAAGGACACTGAAAGCAGAAGTTCTTACAAGCACTCAGTGGCATGAGCCTTCCAAGAGTCTGCCATTAGCCCCACCAAAGAGCCGGGTAGGCTTCAGTGCTGGGTTGCCTCAGGTCAAACAACCAGCAGGGAGGGAACCCAGCCCCACCCATCAACAAACAAGTGGATTAAAGTTATATTGAGCTTTGCCAAACAGAGGAACACCCAGCTCTACCAACCACCAGTCCCTCCCATCAGGAAGCTTGCACAAGCCTCTTAGATAGCCTCATCACCTAGAGGGCAGACAGCAAGAGCAAGAAGAACTACAATTCTGCAGCCTGTGGAATGAAAACCACATTCACAGAAAGATAGACAAAATGAAAAGGCAGAGGACTATGTACCAGATGAAGGAACAAGATAAAACCCCAGAAAAACAACGAAATGAAGTGGAGATAGGCAACCTTCCAGAAAAAGAATTCAGAATAATGATAGTGAAGATGAGCCAGGACCTCAGAAGAAGAATGGAGGCAAAGATCGAGAAGATGCAAGAAATGTTTAACAAAGACCTAGAATAATTAAAGAACAAACACCTAAAAGATTTAAAGAACAAACAGACAGAGATGAACAATACAATAACTGAAATGAAAAATACACTAGAAGGAATCAATAGCAGAATATCTGAGGCAGAAGAACAGATAAGTGACCTGGAAGACAGAATGGTGGAAATCACTGCCATGGAACAGAATAAAGAAAAAGGAACGAAAAGAAATGAAGACAGCCTAAGAGACCTCTTGGACAACATTAAACACACCAACATTCACATTATAGGGGTCACAGAAGGAGAAGAGGGATAGAAAGGACCCAAGAAAATATTTGAAGAGATTATAGTCGAAAACTGCCCTAACATGGGAAAGGAAATTACCACCCAAGTCCAGGAAGCACAGAGAGTCCCAGGCAGGATAAACACAAGGAGAAGCACACCGAGACACAAGGTAATCAAATTGACAAAAAGACAAAGTATTGAAAGCAACAAGGGAAAAATGACAAATAACATACAAGGGAACTCCCATACGGTTAACAGCTGATTTCTCAGCAGAAACTCTACAAGTCAGAAGAGAGTGGCAGGATATATTGAAAGTAATGAAAGGGGAGAACCTACAAGCAAGATTACTCTACCTGGCAAGGATCTCAATCAGATTTGATGGAGAAATCAAAAGCTACAGCCAAGCAAAAGCTAAGAGAATTCAGCACTACCAAAGCAGCTCTACAACAAATGCTAAAGGGACTTCTCTAAGTGGGAAACACAAGAGAAGAAAAGGGCCTACAAAAACAAACCCATAACAATTAAGAAAATGGTAATAGGAACATACATATCAATAATTACCTTAAACGTGAATGGATTAAATGATCCAACCAAAAGACACAGGATCACTTAATGGATACAAAAACAAGACCCATATATATGCTATCTACAAGAGACTCACTTCAGGCCTAGGGGCACATACAGACTGAAAGTGAGGGGTTGGAAAAAGATATTCCATGCAAATGGAAATCAAAAGAAAGCTGGAGTAGCAATCCTCATATCAGATAAAATAGACTTTAAAATAAAGAATGTTACAAGAGACAAGGAAAGACACTACATAATGATCAAGGGATCAATCCAAGAAGAAGATATAACAACTATAAATATATATGCATCCGACATAGAAGCACCTCAATACATAAAGCAATTGCTAAGAGCTATAACACAGGAAATCGACAGTAACACAATAATAGTGAGGGACTTTAACACCTCACTTACACCAATGGACAGGTCATCCAGACAGAAAATTAATAAGGAAATACAAGGTTTAAATGACACAATACACCAGATAGATTTAATTGATATTTATAAGACATTCCATCCAAAAATAGCAGATTACACTTTCTTCTCAAGTGTGCATGGAACATTCTCCAGGATAGATCACATCTTGGGTCACAAGCCAAGCCTCAGTAAATTTAAGAAATATGAAATCATATCGAGCATCTGACCATAACACTATGAGATTAGAAATCAATTACAGGGGAAAAAAGAACATAAGAATCACAAACACATGGAGGCTAACAGTACACTACTAAATAATAAGGATATCACTGAAGAAATCAAAGATGAAATAAAAAAAATACCTAAGACAAATGACAATGAAAACATGATGGTCAAAAACCTATGGGACGCAGCAAAAGCAGTTCTAAGAGGGAAGTTTATAGCAATACAATCCTACCTCAAGAAACAAGAAAAATCCAAATAAGCAGTCTAACATTACACCTAAAGGAACTAGAGAAAGAAGAAACAAAACCCAAAGTTAGTAGAAGGAAAGAAATCATAAAGATCAGAGCAAAAATAAATCAAATAGAAACAAAGAAAACAATAGCAAAGATCAATAAAACTAAAAGCTGGTTCTTTGAGAAGATAAACAGAATTGATAAAACTTTAGCCAGACTCATCAAGAAACAGAGGGAGAGGACTCATATCAATAAAATTAGAAATGAAAAAGGAGAAGTTACAATGGACACCGCAGAAATACAAAGCATCCTAAGAGACTACTACAAACAACTCTGTGCCAATGAAATGGACAACCTGGAAGGAATGGACAAATTCTTAGAAAGGTATAGCCTTCCAAGACTGAACCAGGAAGAAATACAAAATATGAACAGAACAATCACAAGTAATGAAATTAAAACTGTGATTCAAAATCCTCCAACAAACAAAATCCAGGTCCAGATGGCTTCACAGGTGAATTCTATCAAACATGTAGAGAAGAGCTAACACTGATCCTTCTTAAACTCTTCTAAAAAATTGCAGAGGAAGGAATTCTCCCGAACTCATTATACAAAGCCATCATCACCCTGAAACCAAAACCAGACAGAGAGATACTACAAAAAAAAGAAAATTACAGGCCAATATCACTGATGAATAGAGATGTAAAAATCCTCAACAAAATGCTAGCAAACAGCATCCAACAGCACATTAAAAGGATAATACACCATGATCAAGTGGGATTTATCCCAGTGATGCAAGGATTCTTCAGTATACACAAAGCAATCAATGTGATACCCCATATTAACAAATTGAAGAATAAAAACCATATGATCATATCAATAGATGCAGAAAAACTTTTGACAAAATTCAACACCCATTTATGATAAAAACTCTCCAAAATGTGGGTAAAGAGGGAACCTACCTCAACATAATAAAGGCCATATATGACAAACCCACAACAAACATCATTCTCAATGGTGAAAAACTGAAAACATTTCCTCTAAGATCAGGAAGAAGACAACTATGTCCACTCTCACCACTATTATTCAACAGAATTTTAGGAAGTCCTAGCCACGGCAATCAGAGAAGAAAAAGAAATAAAAGGAATACAAATTGAAAAAGAAGAAGTACAACTATCATTGTTTGCAGATGACATGATACTATACCTAGAGAATACTAAAGATGCTACCAGAAAACTACTAGAACTAATCAAAGAATTTGATAATGTTGCAGGATACAAAATTAATGCCCAGGAATCTCTTGTATTCCTATACCCTAACAATGAAAGTTCAGAAAGAGAAATTAAGGAAACAATCCCAATCACCACTGCAACAAAAAGAATAAAATACCTTGGAATAAACCTACATAAGGAGGTAAAAGACCTGTACTCAGAAAACTATAAGACACTGATGAAAGAAATCAAAGATAACACAAACAGATGGAGAGATATACCATGTTCTTTGATTGGAAGAATTAATATTTTGAAAATGACTATACTACCCAAAGCCATCTACAGATTCAATGCAATCCCTATCAAACTACCAGTGGCATTTTTTACAGAACTAGAACAAAAAAATTTAAAATTTGTATGGAGACACAAAAGACCCCGAATAGCCAAAGCAGTCTTGAGGGAAAAAAACGAAGCTGGAGGAATCAGACACCTTGACTTCTGATTATACTAAAAAGCTACAGTATTCAAGTCAATATGGTACTGGCACAAAAACAGAAATATAGACCAATGGAACCAGATAGAAAGCCCAGAAACAAACCCACGCACCTATAGTCAACTAATTTATGACAAAGGAGGTAAGGATATACAAGGAGAAAAGATAGTCTCTTCAATAAGTGGTGCTCGGAAAACTGGGCAGCTACATGTAAAAGAATAAAATCAGAGCACTTCCTAACACCACAGACAAAAATAAAGTCAAAATGGATTAAAGACCTAAATTTAAGGCCAGACACTATAAAATTCTTAGAGGATAACAAAGGCAGAACACTCTATGACATAAAGCACAGCAAGATCCTTTTTGACCCACCTCCTAGAGAAATGGAAATAAAAACACAAATAAACAAATGGGATCTAATGAAACTTAAAAGCTTTTGCACAGCGAAGGAAACCATAAACAAGACAAAAAGACAACCCTCAGAATGGGAGAAATATTCGCAAATGAAGCAACTGACAAAGGATTAATCTCCAAAATATACAAGCAGCTCATGCAGCTCAATATCAAAAAAATAAATAAGCCAATCCAAAAATGGGCAGAAGACCTAAATAGACATTTCTCCAAAGACGATATTCAGCTTGCCAACAAACACCTGAAAGGATGCTCAACATCACTAATCATTAGAGAAATGCAAATCAAAACTGCAATGAGGTATCACCTCACAGCAGTCAGAATGGCCATCACTTAAAAATCTACAAACAATAAATGCTGGAGAGGGTGCGGAGAAAAGGGAACCCTCTTGCACTGTTGGTGGGAATGTAAATTGATACAGCCACTATGGAGAACAGCCTGGAGGATCCTTATAAAACTAAAAATAGAATTACCATATGACCCAGCAATCCCACTACTAGGCATATTCCCAGAGAAAAACCATAATTTAAAAAGACACATGCACCCCAATATTCACTGTACCACTATTTACAATAGCCAGGTCATGGAAGCAACCTAATGGCCCATCTACCGACAAATGGATAAAGAAGATGTGGTACATATATACAATGGAATATTACTCAGCCATAAGAAGGAACAAAATTGGGTCATTTGTAGAGACGTCATGGACCTAGAGACTGTCACAGAGAGTGAAGTAAGTCAGAAAGAGAAAAACAAATATCGTGTATTATCGCATTTATGTGGAATCTAGAAAAATGGTACAGCTGAACCTGTTTGCAAGGCAGAAATAGAAACACAGATGTAGAGAACAAACATATGGTCTCCAAGGGGGGAAAGTGGGGGCTTGGGTGGTGGTGGGATGAATTGGGAGATTGGGATGGACATATATACACTAATATGTATAAAATAGCTAACTAATAAGAACATGCTGTATAAAAAATAAATAAAATAAAATTCAAAAATTAAAAAAAGAAATATACACTCAAAATATATTAGTTGATCACTTTGAATATTGTTATTTAAATAGCCTAAAGCTTTATAGGTTAGTAAAATAGATGTCAGAAATGTGTATTACCTAGTTAGATTAATGGTGTTTGAGAAAAGTGATCTGGCTGTGAAGCTCTTTAGGAATCCCGCTGCCTTAGCAGAAATGAAGTAAGAGATTCTCAAGAAAAGTGAGCCCTGTTTCCCAAAGTTTTGTAGCAGCTCCTGAGATGTAGGGCCTTATTCACCTTATGTTCCTCTCCTTGATGGAGCTCTCCGTGGAATGACCCAATTGACTGGCCCTCCCACTAGAATGCCATTATGTCCACTTCACATTGAGCCTTTTGAGGTAGATATTGGTCAGCGTGTTTCTTGCTTTGAGAAACAAAAATAGTACCATGACAACTTTTTGAATTATTGCTAGTAACTGTTTATATCTTTGTCAGAACTTGATCTAAGACCCAATTTCACTGTTGAGAAACATGAGGTAACAGGAACTGATCCAGGCTAGCGCCCTGATGACCTTGGACAAATCCACAAAGGCCACATGAGAAAGGGCTTAACCACAGCCGACCTTGGCAGAATGACCTGTGATTCTCCTGGAACACAAGAGCATCCGGGTCTTGTGAAGAATTGCTATAAGGCCATTTCTCACCTACCTATGTCTTAGAATCAATCTATGAGATAGTTTCTCATCCTCTCCCAGGTTCCGAAGAGGTATGAAGAATTTTGCCTTGCCCTCATCCTCATAGTACAGTTGCAAACTATAAAACTGGTGAGCTGCAGCATGTAATCAGCAACTCAGCAACAGGGTGCCCTAGCACTCATGTTGCATTGTCATCAGTCCCCTTTGGTTTTGGTGTGGTCCTGTGGAGCAGGAAACATAGTGAGCTATTACCTTTGTTTTTTGTGTTTTTATTGTCCATGTAAGCAATAAAACATCTGAATCTGAAAAGGGCTCATTGTTTTTTACCATCCAAATCTGTCAGACTTGCTGGGAAGGTGTCAGGGGAGTGAAGTTCTAACTTCCAACTACTGCTAATGATGAGAGGCTACTGCTATTTCCTGATATAATCTAACACTTGTTGTATAGATAAAATAGTTTTAGATCCTAATATTAGTGTATGTGAAGGATATTGATTTTTATACAGTTTTGGTCCAGCCACCTTACTGAATCCCCTTAACATCTATAATAGATTTAAGTGTTTCTCTTGGGTTTTCTAGTCTCTGTTGCTCTGAGATGACACTGGAATCCCTGTTAAAGTTTTTCTTTAATCGGTTTGATTGGAGTTAGCCTAGATACTGTTGATTCTCATTATTTGCACTAGTTATGCTCTATACAGCTCTCCAGGTAGATTCTATTTTCTTTGTTTTAAAAAAGAGAAAACGAGGTTCAGAAATGTTAAGTGACTTGCCAGAGGCCACCCTCTAACAGGGGCCAGAGTTGGGATTCAAACCGCATTCAACTGGCCCAGGACTAATGTTTCTTGCACTACACTGCACTGTTCTGTACCACTTCTATAATTGGTCATCTCTGAATGGGAACCAAACAAAAGGCAAAGCATTACCTTGTTCAGTGTCAGCTGGGAACCTATGTGTCAGGCAACTTAAAATTTTTACCACTTTGTGCATGTCTGCAAATGACTGGGGAAATACCAGTAGTATTCATTTTGAGGTTATAAACAAATTATAGTAAGTAGGTAAATTCACAAATATGGATATGTATTCTGATTCCAAGTAACATGCTAGTCTTCACATTTATTCAGAAGATTAAAGGCTAAATGCTATCAGAAAGAGAAACCCAATTCTGAATTTTGTCTGATACACTTGGATATTAGTGCTGCTAAAAATTTAGCTGCAGAATATTAGTAACTGATCCCTGAACTGATAAAGTAAAAGTCTAGAACCAAAGTAGAGTGTTCCATTAACTTAGTGTTATGACTTACAGGATTTGACCAGGGGGAAGCAAAGTTGTTTCATGGGACAAAGACCAGGTATTGTGCAGTAATACAACTCACACAAAAAATGTCTAAATGAACGGGGCTATAAAATAATTTTAAAATTCAAGGGGAGAAAAATAAAGATAGATATATATAGTTATATCTATCTATCTATATATATATCTTGCCAGTAAAACTGAAATTAAAAATCTCAAAAGAAAATATTTTTGTTCAGTATTTCAAATGAATAAAAGTTACCTAAGGGCTTCCCTGGTGGTGCAGTGGTTGAGAATCTGCCTGCCAATGCAGGGGACATGGGTTCGAGCCCTGGTCTGGGAAGATCCCACATGCCGCGGAGCAACTAGGCCCGTGAGCCACAACTACTGAGCCTGCGCGTCTGGAGCCTGTGTTCCACAACAAGAGAGGCCACGACAGTGAGAGGCCGGCGCATCACGATGAAGAGTGGCCCCCGCTTGCCGCAACTAGAGAAAGCCCTCGCACAGAAACGAAGACCCAACACAGCCAAAAATAAATAATAAATAAATAAATAAATTTAAAACAAACAAACAAAAAACAGTACAAATAATTTGTTAAAAATAATAAAAGGGAAGTTCTTTAAAAAAAAAAAAAAAGGTTACCTAAGAGTCAATTGTAATTATCAATGACTTAGGATAAAGATTTCTAGTGCCCCACACCCAACACAGTCCAATCACCCAGGATGTCATTCACAGGCAAAGAAATAATCTCCTGTGAGTTATGAGGTATATAGTTATAGGCCTCCTGTGGGGCATTTAGAAGATTCCTAATAGTTTAAACACTTCACTAACTAGGAGGGGTAACTCCTTAGTAAACATTAGTGTAGTAATCCCCCCTAATCTGTGGTTTCAGTTACTCACAGTCAATCATGGTCCAAAATATAAAATGAAAATTCCAGAAATAAACAATTCATAAGTTTTTCATAACGTGCCATTCTGAGCAATCTCGTGCTGTCCACCCCATTGTGCCTGGGACATGAATCATCCCCTTGGTCAGCATATCCTACACATTAGTCACTTAGCTGTCTGGGTTATCAGATCAACTGCTGTGATCTGGCAGTGCTTGTATTCAAGTAACCCTTATTTTACTTAATAATGGCCCCAAAACACTGGAGTAGTGATATTGGCAATTTTAACATTTTCTTACTGTGCCTAATTTATAAATTAAACTTTATCATGGGTATGTATGTATAAGAAAAAACAGTATACACAGGGTTCAGTACTATCTGTGGTTTCTGGCATCCATTTAGGGTCTTGGAACATATCCCATAGAGATAAGGGGAGGATTTCTATAAGCATTTATTTGACTAACTTATTCAGTCTCTATTGTTGTGTTTCAGAGAGAAGGATCCTAGGCTATTATGCTATTCTGTTAGTGTGAGTGCATTTTAATGCAATTGAGAAGATAATAATATTTAGCCATCATTGGCTACCCAGTTGAAGTTTTAGTGGCCAAAAAAGCAACATGAAAATACTTTGGCAATATTATGACAAATTCAAGAAATTACCTTGTTCCTAAATTCATAATATTCCCTAGGACTTGATTATAGTAAATGGCAACAGCTCTTGCCTTCGTTTCTAGGCTCCCAGACTGTTCTTCTTTGGCAGTTTTGTCTATTCAGTGCCTAAGGGAAACCCTGCATCCCTGCATTTTAGGATTTTAAAATAGAGATGAAGACTCATAAAAACAATAAGATGACCAACAACAGGTTTAAAGGCCTAATAAGAGATATAGACAATAGTGCTTTGAAACTGAAAACCAGATTTTATACAGTAATGTTGTAGTGTCAGGATGGGCATTATTTTCTGGAAAAACAAAAGGTTGAGTTTTAAGAAGGATCTTAAAGGATTCAGCTTTGAAATAATAAAGGCCTATCGCTAATAGCCAAATCTGCAGTTGAGGGCAAATTCAAGTTTCCTTTAAGATCTTCCCGTGATGCTTTCTACCCCATGAACACCTTCTCAGAGTCTGCTTTGATAGCCGGAAAATGCTGCCATCTGGGTCAAACAAGTAAAAATGAGACCTACTCTGACCAGTCTACTCTGACTGATATAGAAGGTGGGGGCAGGTTTTTTGTACTTAAATGAAAAATACAAAGTAGCTCTCCCTTCCAAGAGGAACTCTAGGTCAGATAAACTGGATGGTGCTGAACATGTAATAGAAAGCAACAAGAAAGCACAAGCAGCAGAATCCAAAACAGAACTACTGGCTAGTCTATCAAATGTCTGCAAACCAACATTGGTGATTCTTTGGTTCCTATACAGGCCAAAAAGTATCAGAAGATGAGTTAGAGAAAGCTCCAAGAAACAAATTATCCTGGTTTCCAAGGAAGCAAAATAAAATATTTAATTAATAACAATTAAAGACCAAGGGAACACTAAATATGGCACCCACATCTATTGCCAACATAAGATTTTAAAGTCCCTGAAATTTTCTATCTCTCAGGTTGAAGGAATGGAAACTTAGATGTTTAAATAAAGGTCAGACAAATTTAATGGGAGACACCACCTAAATTAAAATTTAAAATATTCATAACCCTTACAAAAACAAAATAACACATTTTAACATAAAATAGAGAATCAGGTTTCTATAATCTCTCTTCTCTCTCTCTCTCTGTCTCTCTTTTCTCCCCTCTCCCTTCTCTCCTCTCTATTTTCTCTAGTTGTTTTTCCCAGAAAGTAACCTGAAACTTACTACATTCAAGCAAACCAGAAATTTCTCTGTGACTGTCATGATTTGTTCCTCCTAAAAAGATTTCTAAAAATAGAGAAATCTGAGAAGGAAGCTTAGTGGATTCTTAAATAGGCTCAAAAAAAAGTATCTGAAACTTAGAATTAGGCAAAAGAGAATATTGGATGTTTTTTCAGTGCAGTGATGGCCTGTATGTTTGATTGACACTCCCTTGACTGTGTTATTTACAACTCTGTAAGGCCAAGATTAACTTGTAACTTTTAGTTCAGTAAACCTGCAAATAATTTTTGTCTTTGTAAAAAACAAAACCTCTAATATTGCAGCTTATTATTCTCTAGGACTTTATTTTGTATCAAGTCCAATTGTCTTTTCCTAAAATCCCTTTACTAAATTGCTTATGAATACCAAGTTCCTCAAATTCTCATTTCAACTGATCTTAATATCTTACTGATTACCTCATTAATTTCATACGTTCATTTTACATTTGTATGAATCATGATTTTACATTGTGGAAAATTATAATTTAACAAGGTACTGATAGATGTTTGTTAATTTGGTGAAACCAACTCACTAAAGTTTCACGTCTTTTGTTGGAAAGTAGTACCCAGAGGTGACCAAGTTCTTGAGGGATGATTCACGCTAACTGATCTTAAAAATAGGCTAATGGATAAGCCAGTTATAAATATATTTATAGACCACAGGAGGTAGGTTTTATTTGTGTTCAAAAGACTTGCACTGGCTAATAAGACCCCTTAAATCTGGCTATCAAGAAACACAAAATGTCATGTTAATTTATTAAAACACTCCTTGGGGAGACAAAAAAAAAAATCAGAATTACAGGATTTGGAAGATCTTGAATGAAATATCTCTTTGTCTATGGAAGAGTCAGCCAACTATTTTTTCTTCCCAGTCTGTTGTGCTTGTTATCTCCATTTGCCACTGGCCCTTTGCTTTCATGCTTTTTCTACCTTGTTCTCTTGCCCCAGGAGGCTGATCTGTATGGGATAAATCAGCTGGGCAGCACTTCCAGTTAGTTTTAAATTAAATTCACCAGTGGGAGGCACTAGCAGGAGACTGGAGTATGAGAGGAGAGAAAAGCTGCAGTATTTTATTCCTGTGCCCTCCCTGCTTTGGTGCCAAACCTCACCACCACCACCACTCCCACCATAAGCCCTTCCCTCTATGACTCCACCTGTCATCAGGATCCTGCATAATTATTTCCTTCTCCTTCCCCTTCCTGTGGGCAGTAAACAGTAGTCTCTGGATGCCTCAACATTACTTGTCCATTCCCTTAATCTGGAATGGTTCTAAGCATTTATGTAAATATTTGCTTTATTAAAATCTCTTTATTTGAACCATCTCTCCTCTTTAACAGCCCTCCATGAAGAAGCCAGACTCAGTTCTTCATCCATACCATTTGCTCATATTAGTTCTCTTTTTATAAACTTTATGACCCACCTTACTGCTATCTTTGCCTCATGTATTGTCTGTCTCCCACCATCCC
Organism: Balaenoptera borealis; assembly: GCF_965194805.1. Classification (NCBI taxonomy): domain Eukaryota; kingdom Metazoa; phylum Chordata; class Mammalia; order Artiodactyla; family Balaenopteridae; genus Balaenoptera; species Balaenoptera borealis. The sequence continues at coordinate 19,067,308 of NC_138871.1, forward strand.
AAAGTACTAAGCAATATTTCCTCCCTCAAATCACATATTCAGTTGAATTTGGTGTCTCCAAAACATTCCATAACCTTTCATACACATTCTCTTCTGCCTTTCTTAAACACCCCTTTCCCTATATTTCCCAGCTGTAAAAGGACTAATACCTTTTTTTATATCAATCTGCCAATCCCAGATTTTCAAAGAGGGTCATGGTCTTTAAGTGCAATAGATTTGGAGGGGGAGGACTGTTAATACCTTACATACCTCTGTGCACCAAAGCACTCCTTGAATATCAACTCATTATGAAATTCAACAGCATATTATACAGCCCCAGCACAGCATCATCTATATCCCTTGTGCTTTCTAAACATTGAATGTTCCCTAGTCAATGGTACTTCTAGTACACCTACTACATTTCATTAACATTGTGCAAAAATAGCACCTTTACATTCAAACTGTCTAAACTTTTGCCATGTCAACCTTCTTTTTGTCATTCTTTAATGTTATTCTTGTGCCACAAGTTTCAGTGCACCCAACCATCCCTCAGACCTAAATCACAACACACTTTTCTATGGTCACTTTAGATGGTGTGTACTTTTTCTACCTAATCAACACCTCTGAGGCCTCCTGCCTGCTTGGAAACAGTACTAACTCTAAATTATTCTTATCATGTTAAAAATGAGTGATGTCTGCATTATAAGGCATTTTCATATCACTTACCATTAATTGTGACACCTGCAATACTTATCTTGAAGAACCAGCTCAAACAGAACCTTCTCTTTAAGTCCCTTCTTGACTGCCTTTGGTTCTAGATAGTGTTGGCTTTCTTCTCTGTGTTACACAAACTTTGTAAATGTCTCTATTATAACACTCTTACATAGCACTGTCATATGTTTATACATCTGTGTCTCTTGCTATATTACAAATCTTTAAAGACTAAGCCATGTCTGAGTTATCTTTGCATCTATAATTCCTAACCCTGTGAGGCCTGCCACTTAAAAATGTGATCAATAAAAAATTTGAATAGATTTAGGGAAGGCCTAAATGGTATTGATTAAGTTACCACTTACTTTAGTGGTATTCAGCTTGAATATATAGCTTGGTTGCATTAATTGGACTTGGGTATGTTCCAGGTCTCTTAGCCACAGGGATACCTCCAACTGATTGATCTTTTTCCCATTCTGAGCTTATACTTGGTGGTTTGACACTTAGAAAGTAACTTTACCATTTGCTTTGAGGGCATATTTTTGTAGCCAAGCTAAGCTAAGTCTTAGCTTGTCAGTGCAGCTGACAGGGAGCTGAACATGTTAATAACTACCTTTGTGATGTGGAAATCCTCAGTGAATCAAACAGGCTATTACAATCATTTGTCACTATCAGACAACTCAGTTATTTTCTTTGGTTCTGAGTTGAGGGATACAGCTGATCACTCTTATTTATCTAGAACAAACCTTCCTGACTGGGAGAACATATGCCTGTATTCACAGAGATCATCAGTAGAGGTATTTCCTTATGGTGACCACTAGTAGCATCTATAGTGCTTTGCAAACAGTGAAGTGTTGCCTCAAGATAAAAAGCAATGATACTTGTGTCACTTGAATTATTTTTAAAAAGTCATTTTAAAAATATACTGTAATGTGACACTCTACAGAGTAAGGCTGCATACATTCCAGGTTGCATGGGTCCCTCTTCGTTTAGACAGATCATCTCATTGGTATATTGTGGATAACTGCTAATAACATGATCTTGCCTTCCAGGGAAGGTGTGAAAAAATAACTAATTAAGAAAGAATATATCTTTGGTGGGGCTAATGACAGACTCTGGGAGGGCTCATGCCAAGGAGTACTTCCCAGAACTTCTGCTGCCAGTGTCCTTGTTCCCACGGTGAGCCACAGCCACCCCCTGCCTCTGCAGGAGACCCTCCAACACTATCAGGTCTGGAGAAGATGCTCAGAATTTGCATTTTTATCAAGTTCTCAGAGAAACTTTATAAAATAAGTAAAAGAGACAAGCCTCATAGATAGCCTCATCCACCAGAGGACAGACAGCAGAAGCAAGAAGAACTACAATTCTGCAGCCTGTGGAACAAAAACCACATTCACAGAAAGATAGACAAGATGAAAAGGCAGAGGGCTATGTACCAGACGAAGGAACAAGATAAAACCCCAGAAAAACAACTAAATGAAGTGGAGATAGGCAACCTTCCAGAAAAAGAATTCAGAATAATGATAGTGAAGATGATCCAGGACCTCAGAAAAACAATGGAGGCAAAGATCGAGAAGATGCAAGAAATGTTTAACAAAGACCTAGAAGAATTAAGAACAAACAAACAGAGATGAACAATACAATAACTGAAATGAAAACTACACTAGAAGGAATCAAGAGCATAATAACTAAGGCAGAAGAACAGATAAGTGACCTGGAAGACAAAATGGTGGGATTCACTGCTGTGGAACAGACTAAAGAAAAACGAATGAGAAGAAAAGAAGGCAGCCTAAGAGACCTCTGGGACAACATTAAATGCAACAACATGCACATTATAGGGGTCCCAGAAGGAGAAGAGAGAGAGAAAAGACCCAAGAAAATATTTGAAGAAATTATAGCTGAAAATTTCCCTAACATGGTAAAGAAAATAGCCACCCAAGTCAAGGAAGCTCAGCGAGCACCATACAGGATAACCCAAGGAGAAACATGCCAAGACACATAGTAATCAAATTGGCAAAAATTAAAGACAAAGAAAAATGATTGAACGCAGCAAGGGAAAAATGACAAATGACATACAAGGGAACTCCCATAAGGTTAACAGCTGATTTCTCAGCAGAAACTCTACAAGCCAGAAGGGAGTGGCATGATATACTTAAAGTGATGAAAGAGAAGAACCTACAACCAAGATTACTCTACCCAGCAAGGATCTCATCCAGACTCAATGGAGAAATCAAAAGCTTTACAGACAAGCAAAAGCTAAGTGAATTCAGCACCAACAAACCAGCTCTACAACAAATGCTAAAGGAACTTCTCTAAGTGGGAAACACAAGAGAAGAAAAGGACCTACAAAAACAAACCCAAAACAATTAATAAAATGGTCATAGGAACATACATAGCGATAATTACCTTAAACGTGAATGAATTAAATGCTCCAACCGAAAGACACAGGCTTGCTGAATGGATACAAAAACAAGACCCATATATATGCTGTCTACAAGAGACCCATTCAGACCTAGGAACACATGCAGACTGAAAGTGAGGGGATGGAAAAGATATTCCATGCAAATGGAAATCAAAAGAAAGTTGGAGTAGAAATCCTCATATCAGATAAAATAGACTTTATAATAAAGAATGTTACAAGAGACAAGGAAAGACACTACATAATGATCAAGGGATCAATCCAAGAAGAAGATACAACAATTATAAATATATATGCATCCAAAATAGGAGCACCTCAAAACATAAGGCAACTGCTAACAGCTGTAAAAGAGGAAATTGACAGTAACACAATAATAGTGAGGGACTTTAACACCTCACTTACACCAAAGGACAGGTCATACAAAATGAAAATAAATAAGGAAACAGAAGCTTTAAATGACACAATAGATCAGATCGACTTAATTGCTCTTTATAGGACATTCCATCCAAAAACTGCAGATTACACTTTCTTCTCAAGTGTGCACGGAACATTCTCCAGGATAGATCACATGTTGGGTCACAAGTCAAGCCTCAGTAAATTTAAGAAAATTGAAATCATAACAATCATCTTTTCTGACCACAATGTTATGAGATTAGAAATGAATTAAAGGGGAAAAAACGTAAAAAACACAAACACATGGAGGCTAAACACTACGTTACTAAATAACCAAGAGATCACTGAAGAAATCAAAGAGGAAATCAAAACATACCTAGAGACAAATGACAATGAAAACACGACAATCCAAAACCTATGGGATGCAGCAAAAGCAGTTTTAAGAGGGAAGTTTATAGCTATACAAGCCTACCTCAAGAAACAAGAAAAATCTCAAATAAACAATCTAACCTTATCCCTAAAGGAACCAAGGAAAGAAGAGCAAACAAAACCCAAAGCTAGCAGAAGGAAAGAAATCATAAAGATCAGAGTAGAAAAAAATGAAAAAGAAACAAACAAAACAATAGCAAAGATCAATAAAACTAAAAACTGGTTCTTTGAGAAGATAAACAAAATTGATAAGCCATTAGCCAGACTCATCAATAAAAAGAGGGAGAGGACTCAAATCAATAAAATTAGAAATAAAAAAGGAGAAGTTACAGTGGACACCACAGAAATACAAAGCATCCAAAGAGACTACTACAAGAAACACTATGCCAATAAAATGGACAACCTGGAAGGAATGGACAAATTCTTAGAAAGGTATAGCCTTCCAAGACTGAACCAGGAAGAAATAGAAAATATGAACAGACCAATCCCAAGTAATGAAATTGAAACTGTGATTAAAAATCTTCCAACAAACAGAAGTCCAGGACCAGATGGCTTCACAGGTGAATTCTATCAAACATTTAGAGAAGAGCTAACACCCATCCTTCTCAAACTATTCCAAAAAATTGCAGAGGAAGGAACACTCCCAAACTCATTCTATGAGGCCACCATTACTCTGCTTCCAAAACCAGACAAAGACACTACAAAAAAAGAAAATTACAGACCAATATCACTGATAAATATAGATGCAAAAATCCTCAACAAAATACTAGTAAACAGAATCTAACAACACAGTAAAAGGATCATACAACATGATCAAGTGGGGTTTACCCCAGGGATGCAGGGATTCTTCAATATATGCAAATCAATCAATGTGATACACCATATTAACAAATTGAAGAATAAAAACCATATGATCATCTCAATAGATGCAGAAAAAGCTTTTGACAAAATTCAACACCGATTTATGATAAAAACTCTCCAGAAAGTGGGTATAGAGGGAACCTACCTCAACATAATAAAGACCGTAAATGACAAACCCACAGCAAACATCATTCTCAATGGTGAAAAACTGAAAGCATTTCCTCTAAGATCAGGAACAAGATAAGGATGTCCTCTCTCACTGCTATTATTCAACATAGTTTCAGAAGTCCTAGCCACAGCAATCAGAGAAGAAAAAGAAATAAAAGGAACACAAATTGGAAAAGAAGAAGTAAAACTGTCACTGATTGAAGATGACATGATACTATACATAGAGAATCCTAAACATGCCACCAGAAAACTACGAGAGTTAATCAATGAATTTGGTAAAGTTGCAGGATACAAAATTAATGCACAGAAATCTCTTGCTTTCCTATACACTAATGATGAAATATATGAAAGAGAAATTAAGGAAACACTCCCATTTACCACTGCAATAAAAAGAATAAAATACCTAGGAATAAACCTACCTAGGGAGACCAAAGACCTGTATGCAGAAAACTATAAGACACTGATGAGAGAAATTAAACATGATACCAACAGATGGAGAGATATATCATGATCTTGGAGTGGAAGAATCAATATTGTGAAAATGACTACACTACCCAAAGCAATCTACAGATTCAATGCAATCCCTATCAAATTACCAATGGCATTGTTTATGGAACCAGAACAAAAAATCTTAAAATTTGTATGTAGACACAAAAGACCCCGAATAGCCAAAACAGTCTTGAGGCAAAAAAAATGGAGCTGGAGGAATCAGACTCCCTGACTTCAGACTATACTACAAAGCTACAGTAATCAAGAAAATATGGTAGTGGCACAAAAACAGAAACATAGATCAATGGAACAAGATAGAAAGCCCAGATGTAAACTCAGACACCTATGGTCAACTAATTTACGATAAAGGAGGCAAAGATATAGAATGGAGAAAAGACAGCCTCTTCAATAAGTGGTGCTGGGAAAACTGGACAGCTACATGTAAAAGAATGAAATTAGAACACTCCTTAACATCATACACAAAAATAAACTCAAAATGGATTAGAGACCTAAATATAAGACCGGACACTATAGAACTCTTAGAGGAAAACATAGGAAGAACACTCTTCTTTGACATAAATCACAGCAAGACCTTTTTTGATCCACCTCATAGAGTAATGGAAATAAAAACAAAAATAAACAAATGGGACCTAATGAAACTTCAAAGCTTTTGCACAGCAAAGGAAACCATAAAGAAGACGAAAAGTCAGCCCTCAGAATGGGAGAAAATATTTGCAAATGAATCAATAGGCAAAGGATTAATCTCCAAAATATATAAACAGCTCATGCAGCTCGATATTAAAGAAACAAACAACCCAATCCAAAAATGGGCAGAAGACCTAAATAGACATTTCTCCAAAGACGATATTCAGCTTGCCAACAAACACCTGAAAGGATGCTCAACATCACTAATTATTAGAGAAATGCAAATCAAAAGTACAATGAGGTATCACCTGACACCAGTTAGAATGGGCTTCATCAGAAAATCTACAAACAACAAATGCTGGAGAGGGTGTGGAGAAAAGAGAACCCTCTTGCACTGTTGGTGGGAATGTAAACTGATACAGCCACTATGGAGAACAGTATGGAGGTTCCTTAAAAAACTAAAAATAGAATTACCATAATATCCAGCAATGCCACTACTGGGCATATACCCAGATAAAACCGCAATTCCAAAAGACACATGTACCCCAATGTTCATTGCATCACTATTTACAATAGCCAGGTCATGGAAGCAACCTAAATGCCCATCGACAGACGAATGGATAAAGAAGTTGTGGTACATATATACAATGGAATATTACTCAGCCATAAAAAGGAACGAAATTGGGTCATTTGTAGAGACGTGGATGGATCTAGAGACTGTCATACAGAGTGAAGTAAGTCAGAAAGAGAAAAACAAATATCATATATTAATGCATATATGTAGAACCTAGAAAAATTGTACAGATGAACCCCTTTTCAGGGCAGAAATTGAGACACAGTTGTAGAGAACAAACATATGTACACCAAGGGGGGAAAGCTGTGGTGGGGTGGGGGTGGTGTGATGAATTGGGCAATTGGGATTGACATGTATACACTGATGTGTATTAAATTGATGACTAATAAGAACCTGCTGTATAAAAAAAAATAATAAGTAAAAGAAAGGAAAATAAAAAATAAAAAAAATTAAAACTTAAAAATAAAAAAAGGAAGAATATAGAAAAGTGTCAAGAGCAACAAAGCTATTACTCCTGGGCATTGTTGAATAGCAAATAGAAGAGAGGCTTAACATTTTCCAATTCTCTCCCTGGAAATATCCAAACTTACTTCTTTAATTTTAGTTCTAGCATTTTATCTCTTGTTCCACAGGCAAAAAGAAAAAAAAATATATATATATATTAGAATCACCACATGTTTTTCTTGTTTTGCTTCCACCACCCTTGTGATTTCTCATTAAAGCCAATACAAAGTACTTGCGCCCAACTGTCCCTCATTCCTGACATGTTTGTTAAGAAAACTTGAGATTTCTCTAACCAGAAACCCCAGTACTGTGCTAGACTCATCCAATACACATTTGAATATCACATGAAATCTGCCTTTAGAGAATATACAATGCAGTTGAAATTACATTGTTTTTAATGCATGTTAATAATGTATGGCTTGTTTATGATTACAAATTAGGTTTTTAGGTCTGTATAAGTATACTGAGGGGGAAAATCCATGGTATTCTTTATTATCTAGCTAGGAATTGAGCTTACTTTCTTTTTAGGTCCCTTCCTTCCTTCTTTCCTTCTTTCCTTCCTTCTTCCCACCCTTTCTTTCCTTTTTGTACTCTTTCTTCTTTTTTTTTTTTTTTTTTTTGCTCTAAACTCTCCACTCCAGCTCATACAATTACCTTACTCCACTCACCATATGATCACCGGTTTCAATGTGGAGATATTGGTCATGTCTGGTACTGGAAGTGATTCTTGTAAGAAATTAGTGTAATGAACTCTCAGAATGATAGGTATTCTTAGGGTTATTTGACCACTCTCATCAGAATAAGTGAAAGTAGGTATTGATTGAACAACCGGAATCATCCAAGAGGTGGTATCCTTCTTATCAGTTAGATTACAAAGGGTAAACAAAATTCTCAAAATAAAACAATGCAAAGGCTTCAGGCAATCCTTTTTCCATGTCTCAAATCTTGGGTCAACATTTGTTCAGTATCGATTCCATTCTCAAGCAGATATCTCTCTGTGGTTCCCAAGTGATCATCAGCAATCCTTGGATTATGAGATTGAGGATATATCCCTGCACCCCAAGCATGAGAGCTGAGATTCACTCCCAGCAAATGTTCCACCTCACCCAACCACTGAGCCATAAAGTCATAAGACACACACTGGCTTTTCTAGTCTGTATACCTATAATCACAGGTGGAAGGAAGAAGAGAAGAATGAATGCTGGGAAGACAATAAAGATATCACAGTGCCTGGTTGTAGTGGCTATTTATTCATGCCTCAATGGACCTAATCACTCTTATTTGTTTTTACACATAAGGGACTCTCCTCTAAAGATCAAGAACAAAACAGTATAACTGTTTTGATATTCTTAATGCTACATTATTTTGCCATTTTGCCCTCCTGACGAGGCTGCTTTTGTGCATTAAGCAACACTGTCAGTTTCACAGCATCATACATTTTTTGGTATCTTCCTTCAATACACTGCATGGGGCTAAGCACACAATAAATATGCAGTAAATAGGTGGTGAATTGGTGTAAATTACTATCTAGCAGATTCTTTTTCTCTACCAGAAGGCAGTGTATCTTTTTCAGTTTATTCATCCTGTACCAAGCAAAGATATCCAAGATCTGTGATGATTTAGAGCCTGTTCTAACTGCTTGACTTTGAATTTCTCATTTAGTTTGGGGCTTTACTTTTTTGAGAAAAAAAACTTACATTTGGAACATCATTTTTGTTCTGCTTGCATAATTAAAATTTAAGTGACAGTAATTTTCATTTGGACTTTGTCAGCTCAAAGTATTCATTTGTGTGATTCTATGTTTGCAGGCCTGGTGCAGATTGAATTTGCAGGTTAAGATCACAGATTCACTTAATAATGTAGAAGTCATAACAGTAATAACATTAGGAATTATAGATGCTCAGGAAGGAGAAATGAGCTTGTTTTATAAAAATAAGCTCCTGAATCTCTATCTTTGAATGTTTTTTTTTCTTTTCTTCTCCTTCCTGCCCACACACACCTGTTGGTAACTGTGGGAACATACTTAACAAAAAGGAAGAAACCAGAATCTCTTTGAGCATTCGTTTATTCAGTCACATTCAGCCATGCTATAATACTTGTTGCATGGGTACAACTTTGACTGAACTGGCTTTCAACATCTGGATGAAATGAGGAACCCTCATACAGTAATAACAATGCTACCTGGACTGCTTCTCCAGGATCATTTGCATGCCACACTCCCTGGACCCATACGCTCCAGCCACACTGACCTTTCAGTGCTTAGAACACATCTCAGGCCATCCTATGTGCTGTGGCCTCTGCCTGGAATGTTCTTTTTCTTTCTTTTCACATGACTAACTCCAACCTGGACTACAGCTCTCAACACAAATATCACTTGCTCAAAGGCTTTACCTGACCCATCAGTCTAAGTCAGGCCATTGTGCTTTAGCATGCTGTAGTTTTCCTTCATAGCTCTTGCTGTGTTTATAATTAAATGCTTCTCTGTGTATTCATTTAGTTGATATCTACCATTTATACTATCACAAGGAAGAAAAAAACACCTGCTTTGTTCAAGACTGTATACTCAAAGCATAGAACTGTTCTTCTATAACAGGTACTTAATCATTATTTGTGTTTGAAAAAAAATGTAACTTTAGGTCTCTTACTGAGTAATCTCAACAGCCATCTAAGGCTGATGGTGGTATACTTTCCAAAGGTGAGTGCCATTAATATCTTCCTTCCCCATATGTGCTTACTGCTCCACCCATCAAGAGATGAAATGTATTTTCCCTTCTTTTGAACCTGGGCTGACCTTGAGACTTGGCTTGGCCAACAGAATGTTGAGGAAGTGATTGTGTGCCAATTTCAGGCCTAGCTTTTAAGAAAATGACATCTCTCTTTTCCTCTCCCTTAGAAGCTAGCTACATAATGAAAAGACTAGTAGGACTATTGAATATTGACACATTACACAGGAAGAGACAAAGGCAGAGACAGACAGAAACAGAGGCAGAGGCCACATGGAGGAGTACTGAGGTGCCAAACATGTTTGGGACTCCTTCTTGGACCTTTCAGCCCAACCCAGCTTCTAAATAAATGTAGCCAAGATAATGACCCCAGTGAATGCCTAGAGGGGCAGAAGAACTTTCCTGCTGAATTCTGCTTGTAGTCCTAACAGCAGAATCATAATAAATAATGATTCTGTTGTTCTTTTAAGTTTGGGATGTTGTGTTGTACCACAATAGAAAACTGGAACTGTGGTCCACCAGGAATCTTCAGCATCTCTTTCAAAGAAAAGAAAAGTGAATATCAGAGAAATTTAGGCTATCTACCCAAGGTCATGTAGCTAGTAGAAGGTAGAACTCAGATAATGTTACACATATTTTTAATTCTTAGTCCAGGATTTTATCTTCAGTATTACCTGTACTTTACTGACAGTCAAATATATTCTCAGAATTCCTAAATAACTGCAATGTTAGAAATATGTATTATATTTGGTAGCATACATACTATAATAACAGGGTGATTGAGTGATCTGTAAAATGGAGAAACAAATAGACTGGGAGTCAGAAGACCTGGGTTAGGGACCTAAGTTACCACCTTCAGCTCTGAGTGCAGTTACCTCCTCTGTAAAATAAAGATCATAGAACTCATCTTCAAGGTCTGTGATGAACCTTAAATAAGATTTTATATTTTAAAGTCCATTATAAGCTGTAAAGAGCTATAGACATATTAACAAATAATCATCCATAAATTTTAGAATCTGATTCAGAACACTTTGAATTATTTAAAGGTTTACCCATTTTGCAATTACCATTAACCTTTGGGGTATTATGTTTATACTGATTCATTAGAATGAGAATGACACTGTTTCAGTTATAATTCTAGAGGAAACTTATGCTTTGAGGAAGATATAAATTATTTGTCTGAACTTTAGTAATGATTAAACAAAATAGCCTGATTTTTAATTAGGCACAGTACAACTCACTGAATTCTGAAAGCTACCCAACACCTGGATGGACCCCCATTCTCTATATGCCATAGGCTCAGGGATAAAATTCATTGACAGTTACAAACCACTCATATCTAAAATCATATTCCAATAACTGATACTGAGGGTCAGGGCCATCCATTAATCATATGACAGATAAGATAGATTTTTGCTTACACCTGAGGGAAGAAGGGCTAGTATGAATACTAGATGATTAAAAAAAAGGACCAATCCCCCAATGCTTGGTTGTAAAGAGAAAATGAAGAAAGGTAAAAATAGCTGGAAGAAGAAATACCTTTTACCAATTTCATATTTTGGCCAAGCATCAGAGCATCTCAGAGGTTAATTAGGTGAAAATAATCAGTATTATATTTTCATTAGTCATTGGCTTCACCTAACTTTGTCTGACTCCTCAAATACTTCTGCATAACCATCTAATTATCTCTGCTTCCCTTAAACATACGACACAAAGTGGAAGGCAGTGTTAATCAATTTTGTCGATAACAAAACCAGATAATTCAAAAATAGTTGTAGCTGACCTTGACGCTTTCCCTGCAGATTTGTGAACTGAAAAAAATAATGGCAGCAGCTGCAATAGACTAACTAGTCTTCCAGGATATGAATCTCTGTTGATTTTACAACTTGCAGCCATATATCATTTCCGAAACCCAACTAATCCTACTACTCTTACTCCTGTCACCTCGATGAGTAGTTCATCTTCCTCCATAACATTAAGGGAGAGAAATCTTCTAGACGAGCAGAAAACAATTTAAGCTCAGTGATACCTAAGAAAAGAAAAACAAATTGACTCTAAGCCATCTAGACTGCAGCCCAGAGATGAGGGTGGAGTAGAAATCAAAACAAAAAACCTCCAGCCATAGTTTATTTTATATATATGAAGTTTCAAAGAAATATTGCAGAAAGGAATGGAATCCCGCAAGACACAGAATCAAATCTAAACCCAAAGTTTTCTTATTTGACTCTGTTACAGATTGAGGTATAATTGGATATATATACCTCTTGCCAATCAGGCCATTCAAGTACCTGAAAAGTAAAACCAGTCCAGAGATTTCCAAATTTCTCTATTCATCAAAAGCACCAAAGGACTCTGTGAAAAATACAGATTTGTGGAATCTTCCCTAGGCATTTTGAGTTTTAGCCAAGTAAACAACTGGACTAAAAGTTCCCTTACAAGCCCCAAGGTCTGTGTGTTCCATTCACTGTCTGCACAGAACCCATTATCATAGACATAAAACCAAAACTCTGTAAAATCTAGAGGGGAAAACACTCATCAAGTTTTCTTTTATAAAATAGGAATTTTGACAACATATAGAACACGTGGGAACAACTTGAGAAAGAAGTCACCATGGACTAACTTACAAATCTTTTTCCTAAAAATTAACACATTGTTGTCTAAATTAAGGGATGGAGGACAACATCTGGAGGCAAGGGCAGGGCATGGAAAGTGAGATCAATCTCACTCTCTTTGGAGCACTTTTATCTTACAAGAATTGAGAACATTCTGACTCAGAAACAATGGGCCTATAAGAATAAGTGCTAGCTTGTGTAATAAAAGGCTTGGAATGATGCTTGATGTGAATTCTCAATAGGATAACTATATAAATTGTAGCCCCAGTCAAGTTACTTTTGAAAATAAAAGTGGCTTTATTTATACTGTTTATTATATTATAATTATATTTATTTGCAGCATGAAAATAAATATAAACCAGGGGTATCGTAAACAAATTTAGGTTCAGTCACCCCTACTTCTAAATAATAAATACTTACTTGTAAATAATAATAAGGGTTTCCTTCAGCATGAGAAATTATTTGTGAAGTCTGAGGGAGAATTTCCTAATTTGGAGGAACAAGAGCATGAGACAAATGCTCAGGGTTCATAAGGTCATAATGAATCCATTTTTGTCATTCCCAGCCAACAGACATTGAAGGAAATACTGGGGAAGAACATGCAGCCACATGATTAAGAAGTCTGTGGACAACTGACCTGGGTCCATCCAATCCTCACCAAGGTAGCCAATATATTCTAAAGCCAGAAAATTCCAAACTCTAGGAGTACTATATATCATCCCCAGAATGTAGCATTCCTCCCAACTCTAGTGCGCAAAATCCTAGGAAGAATATCAGAATTACCAACAGTATACCTTGAATACAAGATAAACAGAACTCTAGTGCTGAAAATTTTGTTTTTAGTGTAATAATTTCTAGTAAACAAAAGAAAAATAATTGTGTAGAGGCAATGCTCTCTAGTTAGGATTGCTCATAACCATAGTTCCCACCTTACCCTCTTCAGACTAAGTTACAACTGAATTGGTGATAGATAATTATACCATCTCCCAGTTCAACTTACTTTGAAAGAATCGAAAAATGCTAAGTGAAAGAATGAAAAAAGAACCTCCCCACACTGGGGAGGGGTGGGGGAGTGTATGTTAGAGTTGGGGATTGGTAATAGTCCTGGAGAGATCTGCTTTGAACAAAGTATAAACAAGGTTGAAAGAAATAATAAGATTACAGTAATGGTTGTACTTTATGGTGAACAAGAAAAAAAAAGACTATTTTTATTTTCCTCCAGCTATTGCCTTTGACATTGCCCTGGTACATTTCCTTTCTCTGTCTCTTGGTAATACTATAAGCAAATCTCATTTCTGACTGATCACTCTCCGGTTTAAAACAAATTAAAGTTCAGCAAAGTTTAATTTAAAACAGCTGACTCCTATAAAGATAAAAATTTCTTTTCTACCCCAAATTCATACCTGACTCATGGCTTAGGGAATTTCTATGGAGAAGAAAACCATGATCTGTCCATGTGCCTTTCCTTCATCTTCTTCTGCTGCTGAATCTTCCAGGGCCAAGTTAGTGGAAGGAGGTTTTGTGGGAAAAGAGAGAAAAATCTGCTTCACCAGTATTGATGTAACATTGTCAGTGTCCTATGCAGCAGACACTCAATTCCTGGATAAAGTTATTGATATCTTGTGTAATGTATTTGTGGGTTTATTTAGAAGTACCATATGGATTTCTGCACAATAGAGTTTCCTGATTTGGGGGATACGTTTTTTGAGTGAATCCTCACAGTCCCCATGTAAGTGCTGCTTGTAATAGTACAGCCCATATCCTCTTACCATTCAGTCCCTTTCATCTTGACAAACCATCTTGGGTTGAGTAATCTTCAAGACGACTAGGTAATGGATAACCTCCATGGAAAACTCAGGAGATTCTTGACTTGCCAAATGGTTGGCAAGTGGTACAGTGCTAATGACTCCTCTGTCAAAACTTTTCTTCCTGTGCTGTTGTAGCCAGAAGCCAGACTTTAATGTGGAAGGGCAAAAACAGTCATTTTGTTCATATAGTTCTCTAAATTCCAAGGATACATGAAAGGCTCTCCCAAGAAGTTTGTTTGTTTATTTGTTTTTGTTTTTTTACCACAGGGTGGGTCAGTTAGTTGCAGTTCTTCAGCAGGCATGTAGACAAAAGATGTCAGTATTCCATTCTTCCCCAAACCTCCAATTTCTATAGGTAGTTTTCTGGGAGCTCTCCTCACTTGAATTGGTTGTGGTTGGAACAATTCTTCTCTCTTCCACCATAAAAAAGAAGATAAAGTCCAAGGCTTACACCCACTAACTAGTGCTATATCACATTATCTTAATACTTCTCTCTGGTTTCTAATCTTCTCATCGCTATAAAGATGGTTGGAGGTGGATGCTTGTGTAACTGACAAAAAACTCAATAACTATATCAGTTTTCTATTACTGTATAGCAAATTACCAGAAATGTGGCAGCTTAAAACAATATCTATTTGTTATCTCACAATTTCCTATGTATCAGGTGTCCAGGTATGGCTAACAGGTCCTTGGCACAGGGTCTCACAAGACTACACTCAAGGTGTTGGTTAAGCTGTGTTCTAATCTGGAGGCTCAATTAGAAAAAAATCTGCTTTCATGCTCATGCAGACAGTTGACATAATTCATTTCCTTGCAGCTATATGACTGAGCACACCAGCTTCTCACTGGATACAGATTGGAACATGTCATCAGGTAATAGAGGCTACCCACAGTTCCCTGATGTGTGACCCTACTCATAGGTAGTTCTCAATATGGCTATTTGCCTTGTTATGGCTTGGAGAAAAGTGTCTCTCTGCAGTTGGTTAAGATGGAGGCTTAGAAATGGCATCACGTATTTTATATAACATATATAGATTAGATTCAGTCCCTCTGACATATAATCTAACCAAGGGAATGACATCCTATCACCCATGCTATATTGTCCTGGTAAGAAACAAATCACAGGTTCCCCTCAAATTTAAGGGCAGGGAAATATACAAGGGTGTAACATATTGGGGATCTCCTTACGGTGTGTCTGCCAAAATAGTTAAACCAGCCCTGCAGAGATTTGTCTAGAAACTCCATTTAGAATGTGCTAGTGCTTATCTATTTATTTCAGCTTTGAGCTTTACCTGAAATTCAAGGCAAAAAGAAAGGTCTCAGACAACTTTCTGTTACAAAAGACAAAGGCATTAAAACTTGTCTATGAAATGAAAGAAAAATTTGAACAAGACATGCAACATATATGGGAATTGCTTATGTTTGAAAAAGATTTAGTCCAAGTATCAACAGCACATTAGATATAAATTTATTTGTGATCTTAAAGAAATTAAAACACAGCTAATGTAAAGCAAGGAAAAATAGAAGATAAGAGAAAGCATTACAATGAGAAATAAAAATGACCTAGTTAAAGAAAGACTTTAAGGAAAGAAAAAAAAAAAAAAAGCCAAAGCAAAATTATAATATTATTAGTAATAAAAAGGGAATCAACATTGTAGAAAATACAGCAAGTGAAGTGGACAACAAGCTTATGAATGATAATTAAAAGTAAGCATAAGTAAATAGAAAAAAAAATAAACAAATGGGACCTAATGAAACTTCAAAGCTTTTACACAACAAAGGAAACCATAAACAAGATGAAAAGACAACCCTCAGAATGGGAGAAAATATTTGCAAATGAATCAATGGACAAAGGATTAATCTCCAAAATATATAAACAGCTCATGCAGCTCAATATTAAAGAAACAAACAACTCAATCCAAAAATGGGCAGAAGACCTAAATAGACATTTCTCCAAGGAAGACATACAGATGGCCAAGAAGCACATGAAAAGCTGCTCAACATCACTAATAATTAGAGAAATGCAAATCAAAACTACAATGAGGGAGCACCTCACACCAGTCAGAATGGACATCATTAGAAAATCTACAAACAACAAATGCTGAGGAGGGTGTGGAGAAAAGGGAACCCTCTTGCCCTGTTGGTGGGAATGTAAATTGATACAGCCACTATGGAGAACATATGGAGGTTTTTTAAAAAACTAAAAATATAATTACCATATGATCTAGCAATGCCACTACTGGGCATATACCCAGATAAAACCACAATTCCAAAAGACACATGCACCCCAATGTTCATTGCAACACTCTTTACAATAGCCAGGTCATGGAAGCAACCTAAATGCCCATCGACAGATGAATGAATAAAGAAGTTGTGGTACATATATACAATGGAATATTACTCAGCCATAAAAAGGAACAAATTGAGTCATTTGTTGAGACGTGGATGGATCTAGAGACTGTCATACGGAGTGAAGTGAGTCAGAAAGAGAAAAACAAATATCATATATTAACTCATATATGTGGAACCTAGAAAAATGGTACATATGAACCAGTTTTCAGGGCAGAAGTTGAGACATAGATGTAGAGAACAAAAGTATGGACACCAAGTGGGGAAAACCCCGGGGGGAGGGGGAGGTGGGATGGTGGTGTGCTGAATTGGGCAATTGGGATTGACATGTATACACTGATATGTATAAAATTGATGACTAATAAGAACCTGCTGTATAAAAAATAATAATATTTTTTTTAAAAAGTAAGCATAAGTGTGCCTAATATGTTCATCATTTCCATGTAATCAAATGATAATTTCATTCTCAATGCTGATAAACTGAGAAATATAGACTTAAATGCTTTGTAGAGAATTAAATATAACCATAAGGAGAATGAAAATGCATCTATAACATATCATTTTACCAGAGGAAAAATATTCCTGGCTTACACAATGCATAGGAAGAAAATTGAAACAAGGAAGTAGAAAACAAAATAATGTAGCTGAAATAATAGTAATAAGCTTACTATGATAATAAGTTTAATGTGATTAACCTTCCTATTTAAAGAAAAAAATAATCCATCTATATTGTGCAAAATATAATCACAGCTAAAACGTGGATCTGGAAAGTGCAATACATTTAATAAGACTGACCCATTTCAAGGCTAGGAAAATTAGATACCACTTTTGATAGGAGTAATATCAAATGATTTGCAGATAGGTTTTACTACTGTTACACATTTCTCATGCTCCTGTTACTGCATCTTCCCGGATTGTATCATAGGAAGAAGGGATTAGGGAAAATAGAGAGTCCTTATAATCTGGCTGTTTATAATTTCTTCCATGGCAAACATCCATCTTTCATGAGACAAACATCTTTCAAGTGTGTTTGTAGTATCTTTGGAGATTACTTCTAACGCCTCCTTCTACATTGCTAATTCCCTGAAGAAGTATCGCAGTTTTGGGCTAAACCCTCGCAAGCTTCCTCTCTGTGTCCTGACTATATTCTTACCACCGCCCATAGGCTCCTACTATAAATCTCTATTCATTTAGGCAAGCCACTGTATTGGGAAGGCACACTAGTGCTCTGTAGGAGTTACTTCTGCACTGGTAACAAATGTCTCTGCCTGGCAAATGGCAGAAGTGATGCTTGCCCAACACTTTCTGCTCTTTCCTTGGCTTGCCATCCCAGGCAGATCCAGCCTGCTTCCTTCCTTTGGTATTCTCTGTGGAAGAAGTGGGTCCCAGTGCCTTTGTCCTGTTCTACCCTCAAAACTCCTGGGACACATGTAAGTTTTTCCCAAATCTCTTTCACCATGGTTCCCTCAGTCTCATGTACATGCTTGGAGTAGGGGACAGGGAGGGAAGCCAAATATATCTATACTTGTACAAACTCCTTTCAAAATATCAAACAGTATGTAAATCTAGTGTTTTCCATAGGCTGGAGTTTCATGATTATGATAGAGTGAGGCAGAACCAGTTCTGATATCTTTTGTAAGTTCTGCTTGGATGTGTCTAGCACTTATCTTTAAAATATATAAAAATTTCTCAGCTCACAAAGCTAATCCTGAGCCAAAAGCCTGAGTAAAGAGAAAGTTATTTTTTAACATCTCATTATAAAATAATGACATTTGTTAAGTGTTCATGTTACATACACTCTATATCTAAAACCTCACAGTATGCTCACAACAACTTTAAGAGGTAGGCATTATTGTTATGCCAACTTTACTGGTTTTGGTGGGGTAAGACAGGAAACATATTCTGATAAGGAGATTTTCCCACAAGAGTTTCACTGGGGCATGCTTCTAGGAAAAATATCTGTGAGCCGTTGAGGGTAACAGGACTGGTCAGGAGAAAAGTTGAACTTCCAGGCATTTACAACAGAAGCCTCAGCTGATCCCAGATGGAGCTCCAGAGCCAAGGTTACACTTCAGATTTATCCTGAATTAAATCAAAGGGACCTGGACTTTGTATCTGCACATTGA
Source organism: Balaenoptera borealis (assembly GCF_965194805.1). Taxonomy (NCBI): domain Eukaryota; kingdom Metazoa; phylum Chordata; class Mammalia; order Artiodactyla; family Balaenopteridae; genus Balaenoptera; species Balaenoptera borealis. The sequence continues at coordinate 19,086,098 of NC_138871.1, forward strand.
CCACTCATAAGGTCAGGGAATTCCCTATGATTGAGGGTAATTCCTACAAAGGGACTCAACTGTGCATCATTGTCAAATGGGGGAAGGAGTGTCTCAGTCCTGAAAGCATGGCCTGGGTACTGGCCCACATGATGTATTACATTTACTGACAAAAATTGAGGTTTAGGGAATTTAATCATATTCTTCATTTTTACACAGCCAACAGTTTATAGACACAGGAAATCAACAGTGCACTAGCTGACTTTATATATTCTTTTCAGGTTGGCAACTTTGCCCAACCTAAAATCAGGTGTGATGGGAGAAGAGGAAGCAAACATGAAGACACATACAGTAAGAATAAAGGACATCTAAAAACAAATGAGAAAGAAACAGAACAAGAAAATGTACCCTAGAAGAAGCGGGAAATTGACTAGATCATTGACATTGAAGAAAATTGAAAGGTGAATAAAGATCTCCTGAGGAAAAAAGCATAATGACCAGATGTGTTTAGAGATGAAGTTCATCTAACCTCTAAAGATTGGATGATTTCAAACTTTTTTAGAATCTACCAGAATTTTCAAAGTTTAAGAGCTTATTTAGTTCATATTTTGAAGCCAGCTTACTTTTAATACTGAAATCTGACAACAGTACAAAAAAGAAAGCTCTAGATCAATTGCATTTATGAGATGAATTGCAATTATGAATATGTAAACTATATATCCAATTATATTTTCAAAAATACTAATAATTCATAACAAGTAAAATATTTTATGGGCAGGTAAAGTTTATTTCACAGGCTCAAAGAGTAGTCAAAATGTTAGGAAATTTATAATATAATTCATTTTTGAGAACTGAGACCATCTGTGTCACCATGACTTAGGTAAGACTAGACCACCTATGCCAACATATCTTGGCTATTTGTTCCAGGAAAACTTGGCCCAGGAAAGATAAGACTATAAACCAATAAATTATTTCACTATCTGTCTGCAAAATTCCCTCAGAACAAATTATCAAAGACAGGGTCTGCTGACTTGGCCAGTTTACATATTAAATGACATTTTACTTACCAAACTTACCTTAAAGCCATTACTTTTCTATGATTACCAATCCAAAACTATTATATCTTAAAATGTACCTGATCCCAATCAGTGCTCCACCTTGAAAGATCTACCTTAAACCAGAAAACAAAGCCCTATAATTAACCCAGTTCTGACAAATTTCTTCTGAGACACTGCTAAATCTCTAATAAGCGGTCTTCTCCCTTAATGCAGTGAACTTAAATAAAACCTGTAAACATTGCAGCTTATTTGTAAAGCTTTATTTGTAAAATTGTCAAAACGTGGAAACAGTCAAAGTGCCCTCAGTAGGGGAATAGTTAAACAAACTGGCAAATCTGTACAATGGAATTGTATGTAACAAAGTAAACAAATTATTGATATACTTTAACTGTCTGGAAGGAAATCCAGAGCATTACGCTGAGTTTAAAAAAAAGCCAATCTCAAAAAATTATATACTGTATAATTGCATTTACAAGCATACATCAGAGACATTTCAGGTTAAGTTCCAAACCATTACAATAAAGCAAATATTGAAATAAAATGTGTCACATGAATTGTTTGGTTTCTGAGTGCATATAAAAGTGATGTTTACACTATACTGTAGTCTATTAAGTGTGCAATAGCATTTTGTCTAAACAAAGTACATAGCTTAATTAAAAAATACTTTATTGCTAAAAATTGTTCTCATCTGAGCCTTCAGCAAGCCGTAATATTTCTGCAATAGTGACATCAAAGATCACTGATTACAGTTCAACAAAACAAATATAATAATAAAAAAGTTTAAAATAATCATAGAATTACCAAATGTGATACAGAGACACAAAGTGAGCAGATGCTATTGGAAAAATGGCACTGACAGACCAATGCAGGGTTGCCACAAACCTTCAATTTGTAAAAAATGCAATATCTGCAAAGTCTAATAAAGTGAAGCAAAATAAAATGAGATGAGCCTGTATATAATGTTTTTTAAATTACAAAAATTATGGAAATAGTAAACAGAATAGTATTTGCCAGGATCACAGGAGTGGGATGGGTACAACTATAGAGGGGTAGCAGAAAGGAGATCCCTGTGGTGATGGAACAGTTGTATATGTTGACTGTGGTGGTGATGGCATGAATCTGAACTTACACATGTGATACAATTACTTAGAAACACACACAGGCACAAACGCAAAAACCACTGTTACATGCTAAAAGGGCATTTGATAAATTTGGCAGTCATTCCTAAGAAAAATTCTAAGCAAGTAAAATGTAAAGACGGTAACTAACTATAAGAATTCTGTCTAATGAAAAGCAATAACAAATCTTACCCAAAATAATAAAACAGACTTTTTCCATTAAAACAATTTATTTTGCAAAATGTTTAGGAGTAATTGGACAATATGTAATTTTCTATTAAAATAGTGTGTATTACTATGCCATATTTTGATACACCAGTGAACTGACAATCAAAATGATGAATTATTGGTTAAAAGTAAAACAATTGACAACTTTTAAAGAAGCAATAATAATGAAGACGATTCAATTGCTGGTGCACTATGCTCTAAATCAAAATAGTCAAGTGAGTCTCAAGCAAAACACAGAATATACGAATACATTTCTATTAGTAAATTAAAGATTGCCAATTTAGCTTCAGGAAAACAATTTCAGCCATCATATTAATATATTTGTTTAAATTTTAATGGGATTGTAATTTATTTTGAATTTTACCCTTTGCTTTGAGTTTATGGTCATAGGGGTGCATACTTAAATACTTTAATGGAAATACGTATTTAAGTGAAATTATTAAGAATAATTTAATTTAACACTAGTGCTCATGAGGATTTTCTCTTTTTTTAACATCTTTATTGGAGTACAATTGCTTTACAATATTGTGTTACTTTCTGCTGTATAACAAAGTGATTCAGCTATATGTATACATATATCCCCATATCCCCTCCCTCTTGCGTCTCCCTCCCTCCCACCCTCCCTACCCCACCTCTCTAGGTGGTCACATAGCACTGAACTGATCTCCCTGTGCTATGCAGCTGCTTCCCACTAACCATTTAGTTTACATTTGGTAGTGTATATATGTCAATGCTACTCTCTCATTTTGTCCCAGCTTACCCTTCTCCCTCACTGTGTCCTCAAGTCCATTCTCTACCACTGAATCGTTATTCCTGTCCTGCCCCTAGCTTCTTCAGAACCATTTCATTTTTTTTTTAGATTCCATATATAAACCCACATAGATTCCATATGTGTTAGCATAAAATATTTGTTTTTCTCTTCCTGATTTACTTCACACTCTATGACAGACTTTAGGTCCATCCACTTCTCCATAAATAACTCAATTTCCTTTCTATTTATGGCTATGTAATATTCCATTGTATATACGTGCCACAATTTCTTTATCCATTCATCTGTCGATGGACAGTTAGGTTGTTTCCATGTCCTGGCTATTGTAAATAGTGCTGCAATGAACATTGTGGTACATGACTCATTTTGAATTATGGTTTGCTCAGCGTATATGCCCAGTAGTGGGATTGCTGGGTCATATGGTAGTCCTATTTTTAGTTTTTTAAAGAACCTCCATATTGTTCTCCATAGTGGCTGTATCAATTTACATTCCCACCAACAGTGCAAGAGGGTTCCCTTTTCTCCACACCCTCTCCAGCATTTATTGTTTGTATATTGTTTAATGATGGCCATTCTGACGGGTGTGAGGTGAGACCTCATTGTGGTTTTGATTTGCATTTCTCTAATGATTAGTGATGTTGAGCATCCTTTCATGTGTTTGTTGGCAATCTGTATATCTTCTTTGGAGAAATGTCCATTTAGGTCTTCTGCCCATTGTTGGATTGGGTTGTTTGTTTTTTTGATATTCAGCTGCATGAGCTGCTTGTATATTTTGGAGATTAATCCTTTATCAGTTGCTTCATTTGCAAATATTTTCTCTTCTCTGAGGGTTGACTTTTCGTCTTGTTTATGGTTTCCTTTGTTGTGCAAAAGCTTTTAAGTTTCATTGGTCCTATTTGTTTATTTTTGTTTTTATTTCCATTTCTCTAGGAGGTGGGTCAAAAAGGATCTTGCTACGATTTATGTCGTAAAGTGTTCTGCCTAGGTTTTCCTCTAAGAGTTTTATAGTGTCTGGCCTTACGTTTAGGTCTTTAATCCATTTTGAGTTTATTTTTGTGTATGGTGTTAGGAAGTGTTCTAATTTCATTCTTTTACATGTAGCTGTCCAGTTTTCCCAGCATCCCTTATTGAAGAGGCTGTCTTTCTCCATTGTATATTCTTGCCTCTTTTGTCAAAGATGAGGTGACCATTTTGCGTGGGTTAATCTCTGGGCTTTCTATAGTTTTTCATTAATCTATATTTCTGTCTTTGTGCCAGTACCATATTGTCTTGATTACTGTAGCTTTGTAGTATAGTCTGAAGTAGAGGAGCCTGATTCTTCCAGCTCCATTGTTATTTCTCAAATTGCTTTGGCTATTCGGGGTCCTGTGTTTCCATACAAATTGTAAAAATTTTTGTTCTGGTTCTGTGAAAAATGCCATTGTTAGCTTGATAGGGATTGCATTCAATCTGTAGATTGCTTTGTGTAGGATAGTCATTTTCACAATGTTGATTCTTCAAATTCAAGAACATGGTATATCTCTCCATCCGTTTGTAATGTCTTTAATTTCTTTCATCAGTGTCTTAAAATTTTCTGCATATAGGCTTCTTTTCTCCTTAAGTAGGTTTATTCCTAGGTATATTATTCTTTTTGTTGAAGTGGTAAATGGGAGTGTTTCCTTAATTTGTCTTTCAGATTTTTTGTCATTAGTGTATAGGAATGCAAGAGATTTCTGTGCACTAATTTTATATCCTGCTACTTTACCAAATTCATTGATTAGCTTTAGTAGTTTTCAGGTAGCATCTTTAGGATTCTCTACATATAGTGTCATGTCATCTGCAAACAGACACAGTTTTACTTCTTCTTTTCCTATTTGGATTCCTTTTATTTCTTCTTCTCTGATTGCTGTGGCTATAACTTCCAAAACTAAGAGTGAGCACCCTTATCTTGTTCCTGATCTTAGAGGAAATGTTTTCAGTTTTTCACCATTGAGAATGATGTTGGCTGTGGGTTTGTCATATATGACCTTTATTATGTTGAGATAAGTTCCTTCTATGCCTACTTTCTGGAGGGTTTTTATCATAATGGGTGTGGAATTTTGTAGAAAGCTTTTGCTGCATCTATTGAGATTATCACATGGGTTTTATCCTTCAATTTGTTAATATGGTGTGTCACATTGATTTTTTTGTGTGTATTGGAGAATACTTGCATCCTTGGGATAAACCCAACTTAATCACAGTGTGTGATCCTTTTAATGAGCTGTTGGATTCTGTTTGCTAGCATTTTGTTGAGGATTTTTGCATCTATGTTGTTCAGTGATATTGGCCTGTAGTTTTCTTTCTTTGTGACATCTTTATCTAGTTTTGGTATCAGGGTGATGGTGGCCTCGTAGAATGAGTTTGGGAGTGTTCCTCGCTCTGCTATATTTTGAAAGAGTTTGAGAAGGATAGGTGTTAGCTCTTCTCTAAATGTTTGATAGAATTCAACTGTGAAGCCATGTGGTCCTGGGCTTTTTTTTTTTTTTTTTGAAGAATTTTAATCACATTTTCAATTTCAGAGCTTGTTATTGGTCTGTTCATATTTTCTATTTTTTCCTTGTGAAGTCTTGGAAGGTTGTGCTTTTCTAAGAATTTGTCTATCTCTTCCAGGTTGTCCATTTTATTGGCACATAGTTGCTTGTAGTAATCTCTCATGTTCCTTTGTATTTCTGCAGTGTCATTTGTTACTTCTCCTTTTTCATTTCTAATTCTGTTGATTTGAGTCTTCTCCCTTTTTTTCTTGATGAGTCTGGCTAATGGTTTATCAATTTTGTTTATCTTCTCAAAGAACCAGCTTTTAGTTTTATGGCTCTCTGCTATTGTTTCCTTCATCTCTTTTTCATGTATTTCTGATCTGATCTGTATGATTTCATTCCTTCTGCTAACTTTGGGTTTTTTTGTTCTTCCTTCTCTAATTGTGTTAGGTGTAAGAATAGGTTCTTTATTTGAGATTTTTCTTGTTTCTTGAGGTAGGGCTGTATTTCTATAAACTTCCCTCTTAGAACTGCTTTTGCTGCATCCCATGGGTTTTGGGTCATCGTGTTTTCATTGCCATTTGGTTCTAGGTAGTTTTAATTTCCTCTTTGATTTCTTCAGTGATCTCCTTGTTATTTAGTAGTGTATTGTTTAGCCTGCATGTGTTTGTATAATTTACAGTTTTTTTGCTGTAATTCATATCTAGTCTCATAGGGTTGTGGTCAGAAAAGATACTTGATACGATTTCAATTTTCTTAAATTTGCCAAGGCTTGATTTAGGACCCAAGGTATAATCTATCCTAGAGAGAGAATGTTCCATGAGCACTTGAGTAGAAATTGTATTCTGTTATTTTTGATGGAATGCCCTATAAATATCAATTAAGTCTATCTGGTTTAATGTGTCTTTTAAAGCTTGTGTTTCCTTATTTATTTTCATTTTGGATGATCTGTCCATTTGTGAAACTGGTGCATTAAAGTCTCCTACTATTATTGTGTTACTGTCGATTTCCCTTTTTATGGCTGTTAGCATTTGCCTCATGTATTGAAGTGCTCCTATTGGGTGCATAAATACTTACAATTGTTATGTCTTCTTCTTGGATTGATCCCTTGATCATTATGTAGTGTCCTTCTTTGTCTCTTGTAATAGTCTTTATTTTAAAGTCTACTTTTGTCTGATATGAGAATGGTTACTCCAGTTTTCTTTTGATTTCCTTTTGCATGGAATATCTTTTTCCATCCCCTCACTTTCAGCCTGTATGTGTCCCTATGTCTGAATTGGGCCTTTTGTCGACAGCATATATACAGGTCTTGTTTTTGTATCCATTCATCTGGTCTGTGTCTTTTGGTTGGAGCATTTAATCCATTTACATTTAAGGTAGTTATTGATATGTATGTTCCTATTACCATTTTCTTAATTATTTTGGGTTTGTTTTTGTAGATCTTTTCCTTCTCTTGTGTTTACTGCCTAGATAAGTTCCTTTAGCATTTGTTGTAGAGCTGGTTTTGTGGTGCTGAATTCTCTTATCTTTTGCTTGTCTGTAAAGGTTTTAATTTCTCTGTCAAATTTGAATGAGATCCTTGCTGGGTAGACTAATCTTGGTTGTAGGTTTTTCCCTTTCATCACTTTAAATGTGTCCTGCTACTCCCTTCTGGCTTGCAGAATTTCTGCTGAAAGATCAGCCATTAACCTTATTGATTTTCCCTTTCACCTTATTTGCTGCTTTTCCCTAGCTGCTTTTAATATTTTTTCTTTGAATTTAATTTTTGATAGTTTGATTAATATGTGTCTTGATGTGTTTCTCCTTGCATGTATCCTGTATGGGACTCTCGACGCTTCATGGACTTGACTATTTCCTTTCCTTTTTCAGTGATGTTTTCAACTGTAATCTCTTGAAATATTTTCTCAGACCCTTTCTTTTTCTCTTCTTCTTCTTGGACCCCTATAATTCTAATGTTGGTGCATTTAATGTTGTCCCAGAAGTCTCTGAGACTGTCCTCAATTCTTTTCCTTCTTTTTTCTTTATTCTGCTCCCTGGCTGTTATTTCTATCATTTTATCTTCCAGGTCACTTATCCATTCTTCTCTCTCAGTTATTCTGCCATTGATTTCTTCTAGAGTATTTTTAATTTCATGAATTGTGCTGTTCATCATTGTTTGTTTGCTCTTTAGTTCCTCCAGGTGCTTGTTACACATTTCTTGTATTTTCTCCATTCTATTTCCGAGATTTTGGATCATCTTTACAATTGTTACTCTGAATTGTTTTTTCATGTAGACTGTGTATTTCCTATTCCTTTTTTTTGATCTGCTGGGTTTTCACCTTGCTCCTTCATCTGCTTCATATTTCTCTGTCTTCTAATTTCGTTTAATTTGCTGTGTTAGGGGCCTCTCTTTCACAGGCTGCAGGTTTGTAGTTCCCATTATTTTGGTGTCTGCCCCCAGTGGGTGAGGTTGGTTCAGTGACTTGTGTAGACTTCTTGGTGGAGGGAACTGGTGCCTCTGTTCTGGTGGGCTGGGCTGTATCTTGTCCTTCTGGTGGGCAAGCTTGCATCCAGTGATGTGTTTTTGAGTGTCTGTGAACTTAGTATGACTTTAGGCAGCCTCACTGCTACTGGGTGGTGTTGTGTTCCTGTGTTGCTAGTTCTCTGGCATGGGGTGTCCAGCACTGGAACTTGCTGGCCTTTGGGGGAAGCTGGGTCTTGGTGTTGAGATGAAGATGTCTGGGAGAGCTTTCACTGATTGATATTACATGGGGCTGGGAGGTTTCTGGTGGTCCAGTGTCCTGGACTCGGTCCTCCCATCTCAGAGCCTCAGACTCAACACCCAGCCAGAGCACCAAGACCCTGCCAGCCACACAGCTCAGAAGAAAAGGAAGAAAGAAAATCTAATCAACAGACAGAACCCTAGAACAAATGGTAAAAGCAAAACTGAACAGGCAAATTCATATACATGCACACACTCACAAAAAGGGAAAAAGGAAAAAAAAAGGAAAGAGTAAACAAACCAATAAACAAATCCACCAATGATAATAAGAACTAAAAACTAAACTATGATAAACATAAAACCAGAAACAAATTAGACACAGAAAGCAAACCCCAGGTCTACAGTTGCTCCCAAAGTCCACTGACTCAATATTGGGAACATTCATTGTCTATTTAGGTATTCTTCAGATGCAGGGTTTATCAAGTTGTTTTTGGAGATTTAATCTGCAGCTCCTGAAGCTGCACAGAGAAATTTCCCTTTCTTTCCTTTGTTCGCACAGCTCTTGTGGTTCAGCTTTGGTTTTGGCCCTGCCTCTGTGTGTAGGCCATCCTCAGGAGTCTGTTCCCCACCCAGACAGGAGAGGGTTAAAGCAGCAGCTGTTTAGGGCTTTCTTGCTCACTCAGGATGGGGAGAGGCAGGGGTACGGTAGTCATAATTGGAATGCTGGGTGAGCCTGCGGTGCCAGAGGCCAACATGACATTGAAACAGCCTGAGGCACGCTGTTGTTCTTCCAAGGAAGTTGTCCCTGGATCATGGGACTCTGACAGTGGAGTGCAGAACAGACTCCCGGGGGGTGCAGGTAGTGACCTGAACTTACACACAGGATTCTTGGTGGCTGTGGCAGCAGTGTTAGCAGTTCATGCCCATCTCTGTGGTCCAAGCTGACAGCCATGGCTTGCGTCGGTCTCTGGAACTCACTTAGGTGGTGCCCTGCCTTCTGTGGGCACACTAGGAAGGAATCCCCTCTCCTTGCACACCCTGAAACAATGGTCTCTTGCTTCTTTGGCAGGTCCAGACATTTTCCTGGACTCCCTCCCAGCTAGCTGTGGTGCACTAGCCCCTTTCAGGCTGTCTTCAAGCAGCCAACCCCAGTCCTCTCCCTGGGGTCTGGCCTCTGAAGCCTGAGCCTCGGATCCCAGCCACCACCTGCCCCAGCAGGTGAGCAGACAAGCTTCTCAGGTTGTTGAGTGCTTGTGGGCACCAATCCTTTGTGTGGGAATCTCTCCGCTTTGCTCTCTGCACCCCTGTTGCTGTGCTCTCCTTTGTGGCTCTGAAGCTTCCCCCCACCCACGCCCCCATCCCCACCAGTGAAGGGTTTCCCTAGTGTGTGGAAACTTTTCCTCCTTCACAGCTCCCTCCCAGAGGTGTGAATTATGTGCCTATTCTTTTGTCTCTGTTTTTAATTTTTTCTTTTGCCCTACCCTGGTACGTGGAGATTTTCTTGCCTTTTGGGAAGTCTGAGGTCTTCTGCCAACATTCAGTAGGTATTCTGTAGGAGTTGGTCCACATGTAGATGTGTTTTTGATGTATTTGTGGAGAGGAAGGTGATCTCTATGTCTTACTCCTCTGCCATCTTGAAGTCTCCCCCTCATGAGGATTTTCTAAAAGTTCCCTTCTCTATACAAGTTTGATGAATATTATTATTTTTCCAGCATATACTCTGGGGAACTATCCATCACACAACCAGAAAAGATTGAAACTTTCTTGTAGGATTATACTATAATAAATTATCATAGGTCCAATTTTGCATCATAAAACTATAACAAATATTTAAATGCTAATTTGATAAGCATGCCATAAACACACTACAAAATAATTTCTTATCAAATGATTGAAGCCAAGAAATAAAATTTGTGACCAATAGATTTACAAAAGAAAGGAAACACACAATCAACATAATTTATTGTAGGAGTGTGAAACGCCATTTTATAAAAGCTCTAAAGTGAGAAGCAGTGTGCTGAATGTTTTCTGTAACTATGCCATTAAAATACAAGCTTTTAAAAATTAAGTTCTTTTCTGCTTTTTTATGAGATTAGTAACATGAAGAAGAATTAAATTACACAACTTTTAGTTTACATCTACATCATAAAGAATAAATTTAAAATAAACATTGTCTCTGGTGGTCATGAGAGACTTAAGGTCTGTGATAGGTGATGAGATACAAAGGAAGCATCCACTCATTTTCATTTTATTTACATTTTCAATTCCAGAGAAGTTATGTTTGAATACTGAAGTAACTGCCAAATCTAAAGCAACTATTGGTAATCTCTAAGATATCATGGATATTGAGAAAGGTAAAATAAAATCTTTTGAACATGAAAAATTTGTATCTTGATTTTGATAGGATAAATTTAGTTTCTCAAAACCATAAATCCATAAAATTGATATTAATTAACAGCAAAATTCTGAATTACTATTTTAAAGAGAGAAATTGACAATATCAATTACAGTGCACACATACACATATCTGTATTAGATTCCTTCTATTTGCTAGACTACTGAAGAGCTGAAGCCATTTAAAACAGGGCAGGAGAATGAGGAAGAATATCATACGGATAAACTTCCTGATCACCATTGTCAACATTAGGTCACCTTAGATTGAAGGACAAAACTAGGTTTGGATGCAGTTCCAGGGAGGTAGTTGAATGGACAGAGTATGACAAGCAGTATGTGAGTGACTATGGAGGAAATACTGAAAAGGGTGAACTTAAGTTCCAATTCTTAAGAATATTTCATTCTCATTGGAACAAACACACAATTTTTAAAAGATTGTGAGTTATTCTTTTGTGTCCACAATATGCTGCTTGGTGTTTTGTACATAAAGCCAACAAGTTATTCTGAAGATCCAAGTGAGGGTTCATAATTAACATGCCTATGAATACAAAATAATAGAATAGGTTTTCATCCTAATATACCCTATCAGGTACCTCCCCTATCTTTATTTCCATTCATAGTTACCATTCCATAGAGACTTATTTATAGTCTCTACTTTAAATTCTTTATATTCCATAAATTCTTCCACTAGCTCTTACCTGGATTTGTGCCATTATTCTACAAAAACTGTTGCCATCACAATCATTAATGACATTTACATAGTTAAATCCAACAGGTACTTTTCATTTATTTATTTTCTTGACTCAGAAATATTTGACATTACCAACCATGTCATCATTCTAGAAAAAACTCTTCTCCCTTTAGTTCTGAAAACCAGATCTCCTGATTTTCTTCCTACCTCTATAATCATACATATTTAACTAGTTGGCTGGTTTCCGACTTCTGCTCAATCTCACTGAAACCTTATCTTGGAAATTCTAGACAAATTCTATCCCACTCATCTCATCTCTCTCATGGCCTCAATTACCATCTATTTGCTGATGACTGAAAACTTCCAAATCTATATAGTCCAAACATATAACCTGTTTACCAGATCCATATAATGCCAATTGTCTACATGACCTCTCATCTTAGATGCATAGCAGACATCTTTTTTTTTTTTTTTTCCAGGATGGAGTTTTCCTTTGGGTTTTGAGCACCCATTAATTAATTATGTTTTTTAAACATCTTTATTGGAGTATAATTGCTTTCCAATGGTGTGTTAGTTTCTGCTTTATAACAAAGTGAATCAGCTATACATATACATATATCCTCATATCTCCTCCCTCTTGCGTCTCCCCCCCACCATCCCCATCCCACCCTTCTAGGTGGTCACAAAGCACTGAGCTGATCTCCCTGTGCTATGTGGCTGCTTCCCACTAGCTACCTATTTTACATTTGGTAGTGTATATATGCCCATGTCAACCTCTCACTTGGTCCCAGCTTACCCTTCCCCCTCCCCGTGTCCTCAAGTCCATTCTCTATGTCTGCATCTTTATTCCTGTCCTGCCCTAAGTTCTTCAGAACCTTTTCTTTTTTCAGATTTCATACATATGTATTAGCATACGGTACTTGTTTTTCTCTTTCTGACTTACTTCACTCTGTATGACAGACTCTATGTCCATCCACCTCACTACAAATAACTCAATTTCGTTTCTTTTTATGGCTGAGCAATATTCCACTGTATATATGTGCCACATCTTCTTTATCCATTCATCTTTTGATGGACACTTAGGTTGTTTCCATGTCCTGGCTATTGTAAATAGAGCTGCAGTGAACATTGTGGTACATGACTCTTTTTGAATTATGGTTTTCTCAGGGTGTATGTCCAGTAGTGGGATTGCTGGGTCATATGGTAGTTCTATTTTTAGTTTTTTAAAGAACCTCCATACTGTTCTCCATAGTGGCTGTATCAATTTACATTCCCACCAACAGTGCAAGAGTGTTCCCTTTTCTCCACACCCTCTCCAGCATTTATTGTTTCTAGATTTTTTGATGATGGCCATTCTGACCGGTGTGAGGTGATACCTCATTGTAGTTTTGATTTACATTTCTCTAATGATTAGCGATGTTGAGCATCCTTTCATGTGTTTCTTAGCAATCTGTATATCTTCTTTGGAGAAATGTCTATTTAGATCTTCTGCTCATTTTTGGATTGGGTTGGTTTTTTTTTTGATATTCAGCTGCATGTGTTGCTTGTAAATTTTGGAGATTAATCCTTGCCAGTTGCTTCATTTGCAAATATTCTCTCCCATTCTGAGGGTTGTCTTTTTGTCTTGTTTATAGTTTCTTTTGTTGTGCAAAAGCTTTTAAGTTTCATTAAGTCCCATTTGTTTATTTTTGCTTTTATTTCCATTTCTCTAAGAGGTGGGTCAAAAAGGATCCTGCTGTGATTTATGTCATAGAGTGTTCTGCCTATGTTATCCTCTAAGAGTTTTATAGTGTCTGGCCTTACATTTAGGTCTTTAATCCATTTTGAGTTTATTTTTGTGTATGGTGTTAGGAAGTGTTCTAATTTCATTATTTTCCATGTAGCTGTCCAGTTTTCCCAGCACCACTTATTGAAGAGGCTGTCTTTTCTCCATCATATATTCTTTCCTTCTTTATCAAAAATAAGGTGACCTTATGTGCGTGGGTTTATCTCTGGGCTTCTTAAGTTCAATATGTCCAAACTGAACTTATCATCTCTCCACTCACAAAATATACCATCCTTTGGTGTTTTATAATTTGATCAACAGTGCAAACAATCCTCACACTGCTTAAGCCAGGAATTTAGAAACCATACTTGATCTCTTCCTTATCCTCCCTGCCCACCATGCATTTCTTCAGCTTTTAGTGCCTGAACACATTGTATGTGTACACATATACTTATATAGTAAATAAATGAAACTTTCATTTATATCTTGAGACTAGATGATACAGTTTCACAAGCTCAGAGGTCTTTCATGTTGCTTACATGAAAGCACATAATTTAGCCACACTAGTATATATCCTGTAAATGTTGTGTGTTTAAGGGCTATGCTGAAGCTTGAAATTCCATCATTACATATGTTCCTATATTCTAGGATAACTACACTTTTAGGACTTATTTAAATGTAAATAAATAATACTTATTTAATGTAATGTTTTAAATGTAATTGTAATACTATTTAAATGTAATAGTTATACCTTTATAAATGTAATAGTAAATGTAATAGTAATTATTTAAATGTAATAGTAATACTTTTTTGTGGGGGGTGCAAGGAATAGTGACTTATTCAGAAAGTCAGCAGACCAAGAAGATGGTAGACTTGTGTCCCCAAGAACCATCTTGCCCGAGTTAGCGGAGGGAGTAAAGTCAAACTTTACCTGGTTCTGGTCAGCCTCCAGAGGGGATGTATTAATTTCTTCCTCTCTGTAGTCATTCACAGGTGGGACTGTCAGGATATTTCCTGTGGACAGGAACCATATCAACAATGGCAACATCACCAGATTTCGGGAATTTGGGGCCATCTTCCATCTTTTTCCCAGAACTATGATCAATTTGTGCTCTCTAGTCACAGAATGTAGCCTTGAATCCAAACCACTTTTCAAGAAATGCATTCAGAACCAGAGTGAGAAGCGTACAGATAACTGGATGCATTTCTTCTCTACTGTTGGAGAAGTAGGTAGACTCTTTTCTATATGGTATGAAATCAGGCTGTACAAATGTTTTTAGGTCAATTCTTCTTCCCCTTAAATTATATTCTTCTAATATATTTGTAAAGAGTAATGGCTAAGTAGGGAGGTTGGTTTATGTATGTTGCTGGGCCACATGCTTAACCACAGCTACTATGGGTGGTGGCATTCTCTTCCTCTTTTTACCTCTACCTTGATTGGTGGCTGGTGACAATGTACGTTCAGAGATTACAATTTTCCTCAGTATGTTCTTGTTACCTTCAAAAGGGCAGAGCCCATACCTCACTCCTCCTAACAACACTACCGCCCAAATTTTATTTGTGTAGTTACAAAAATTTAAGGGAAAACTAAAGAAGAAGAAACAAAAGAGAAAATATACATAATTTAATTTTCTATGCTAATTATGACTTCTACCATAACCCAAGGTAAAAAATCCTGTTTAGTTTGTCTAACTATGCATAACAGGTTACGCCAAACCTCTTATTATCTTTGAATATATCTGGTTTCATATGTGTTTCTAGAAAAATCGTTTTTGTTTTTAATGATGAAATTCTGTGCTTCAGAATACCCTTTAAATGCAAAACACATTTTGTAGGATACGTCCTACATTCTGGTTTCATCTAAGCAACATAAATGATTTCCAAATGTGTGAAAATATATCATCTGCTTCCTTGAGATATACTTCAAAGTTCCATTTATTCATTATATATACATAAATATGTGTATGTGCATATATGCATGTATGTGTATATATGCATATAAAATACATATAAGTATAAATAGAAATATATATATCCTATTATGCTCAGGAATACACTGAGATTTGAATACATTGTGGGCAGTACAAATGAGGGAAGAGTCAAGCATGATTCCCAAGTTTCTGGATTAAGCAACATGGTAATTATTTGTGTTGTTTATTGAGCTTGTTTTTTTATTATAACACAAATGTCTAGAGTTGATGAATTCAGCAGGGGGATTCTTTCTTGGAGTCCCTCATATGTTTGTAGTCAGATGGTGACTGAGACTGGAGTCACATGAACATATGTTCTTCAGTCATATGTTTGGCATCTGGACTAGGATGGCTGGAACAGCTGAAGTCTATTCTGGCATTTCTACTCATGCATAGATTGAGCTTCTTCACAGCATGACAGTCTCAAAATATTCATTTTTCTTACAAGGTAGTTGGCTGCTCCCGTTTCAAGCATTCCAAGGGACAAAGTGGAAGCTGCCAGTCTCTTATGTCCTAGATCTAGCACTTGATACAGGACCATGTCTGCCATATTCCATAGGTCAGAGCAATCACAGAACTTACCAGATTCAAGAGGACATTCCATATGTCACTGGGAGAATTAAAGAATTTGTGTCCATATTTAATCTACCATAAGGCTCAATAAGGTAAAACATTCATAAAGTATGTCAAAATGGGCTCAACCTGGTTTTTAAATTTTCCACTCTGTCCTTAGGTCTGCAAATTTTCACATGCAGATATTTAACTACTCTTCTGAAAATTCCATTCCTTACCCAAAAGTGTTGGTTTTGTCTTATGATCCATCATATTTTCCTAAAAGTACATTTCCCTTAGTCCAAGTCACCCACTCTAAGATAAATCCTCAAGCTCCAGCAAGACAATCCAGGGTGGGTATTGGTACTCAAAATCCTATAGAACAGGATCATTTCAAAATGTGTTCATCAGCATGAATTGCTGATTTGTAAAGAAAGAAATTTTTTTTAAATTAATTTTTATTAGAGTATAGTTGATTTACAGTGTTGTGTTAGTTTCTGCTGTACAGCAAAGTGAATCAGTTATACATATGCATATATCCACTCTTTTTAGATTCTTTTCCCATATAGGCCATTACAGAGTATTGAGCAGAGTTCCCAATACTATACAGTAGGTTCTTGATAGTTATCTTTTTTATATATAGCAGTGTGTATATGTCAATCCCAATCTTCCAATTTATCCCTCCCACCCTTTCCCTCTTGGTTACCATAAGTTTGTTTCTTAAATGTGTGAATCTATTTCTGTTTTATAAATAAATTCATTTGTACCATTTTTGTAGATGCCACATGTAAGCAATATCATATGATATTTGTCTTTCTCTGTTTGACTTACTTCACTCAGTATGATGGTCTCTAGGTCCATCCATGTTGCTGCAAAGGCATTATTTTTTTCTTTTCCATGGCTGAGTAATATTCCATTGTATATATGTACCACATCTTCTTTATCCATTCCTCTGTTGATGGATATTTAGGTTGCTTCCATGTCTTGGCTATTGTAAATAGTGCTGCAATGAATGTTAGGGTGTATGTATCTTTTCGAGTTATGGTGTTCTCCGGATATATGCCCAGGAGTTGTATTGCCAGATCATATGGTAGCTCTATTTTTAGTTTTTTAAGGAACCTCCATACTGTTCTCCATAGTGGCTGTATCAATTTACACTCTCACCAACAGTGTAGGAGGGTTCCCTTTTCTTCACACCCTCTCCAGAATTTAATGTTTGTAGATCGTTTGATGATGGCCATTCTGACAAATGTGAGGTGATATTTCATTGTAGTTTTGATTTGCATTTCTCTAATAATTAGTGACTTTGAGCATCTTTTCATGTACTTTTTAGCCATCTGTATGTCTTCTTTGGAGAAATGTCTATTTAGGTCTTCTGCCCATTTTTTGATTGGGTTGTTTGTGTTTTTGATATTGAGCTGCATAAGCTGTTTGTGTATTTCAGAGATTAATACCTTGTTGGTTGCTTTGTTTGCAAATATTTTCAACCATTATGAGGGTTGTCCTTTCATTTTGTTTATGGTTTCTTTTGCTGTGCAAAATCTTTTAAGTTTAATTAGGTCACATTTGTTTATTTTTGCTTTTATTTTCATTACTCTAGGAGGTGGGCCAAAGAAGATCTTTTTGCGATTTATGTCAAAGAATGTTCTGCCTATGTTTTCCTCTTAGAGTTTTATCATGTCTGTCCTTACATTTAGGTCTTTAATCCATTTTGAGTTTAGTTTTGTGTATGGTGTTAGGAAGTGTTGTAATTTCATTCTTTTACATGTAGCTCTCCAGTTTTCCCAGCACCATTTATTGAAGAGACCGTCTTTTTTCCATTGTATATTCTTGCCTCCTTTGTCATAGATTAGGTGACCATAGGTGTGTGGGTTTATCTCTGGAATTTCTACCCTGTTCCAATGATCTATATGTCTGTTTGTGTGCCAGTACAATACTGTTTTGATTACTGTAGCTTTGTAGTATAGTGTGAAGTCAGGGACCCTGATTCTTCCAGCTCCCTTTTTCTTTCTCACGATTGCTTTTGCTATTACTTTGGTATTTTGTGTTTCCATAGAAATTGTAAATGTTTTTGTTCTAATTCTGTGAAAAATGCCATTGGTAATTTGATAGGCATTACACTGAATCTGGAGATTGCATTCAATCTGTAGATTTTCACAATATTGATTCTTCCAATCCAAGAACATGGTATATCTCTCCATCTGTTTGTGTCATCTTTGATTTCTTTAAACAGTATCTTAATTTTGTATCCTGCAACTTTACCAAATTCAGTGATGAGCTCTAGTAGTTTTTTTGTAACATCTTTAGGATTTTCTATGTATAGTATCATGTCATCTGCAGATAGTGACAGTTTTACTTCTTCTTTTCCAATTTGGATTCCTTTTATTTCTTTTTCTTCTCTATTGCCCTGGCTAGGACTTCCAAAACTATGTTGAATAATAGTGGTGAGAGTGGACATCCTTGTCTTGTTCCTGATCTTAGAGGAAATGCTTTCTGTTTTTAACCACTGAGAATGATGTTTGCTGTGGGTTTGTCATATATGACCTTTATTATGTTGAGGTAGTTTCCCTCTATGCCCACTTCTGGGAGAGATTTTATCACAAATCGGTGTTGAATTTTGTCAAAATCTTCTTCTGCATCTATTGAGATGATCATATGGTTTTTATTCTTCAATTTGTTAATATGGTATATCACATTGATTGACTTGAGTATATTGAAGAATCCTTGCAAGCCTGAGATAAATCCCACTTGATCATGGTGTATGATCCTTTTAATGTGTTGTTGTGTTAGCTTTTCTAGTATTTAGTTGAGGATTTTTGCCTCTATATTCATCAGTGATATCTTTGTCTCGTTTTGGCATCAGGGTGATGATGGCCTCATAGAATGAGCTTGGGAGTGTTTCTTCCTCTGCAATTTTTAGAAGAATTTGAGAAGGATAGATATTAACTCTTCTCTAAATGTTTGATAGAATTCACCTGTGAAGCCATCTGGTCCTGGACTTTTGTGTGTTGGAAGATTTTTAATCATAGTTTCAACCTCAGTACTTGTGATTGGTCTGTTCATATTTTCTATTTCTTCCTGGTTTAGTCTTGAAAGTTGTACCTTTCTAAAAATTTGTCCATTTCTTCTAGGTTGTCCATTTTATTGGCATATAGTTGCTTGTAGTAATCTCTTATGATCCTTTGTATTTCTGTGGTGTCCATTGTAACGTCTCCTTTTTTATTTCATCTTGAAAAGTCCGAAAGAAACTCTTAATTCAGGCCCACCCACCCCCATCCACTCTCTCACTGACACATACATACACATACATCTCCCACCACCCAAGGGGAAACATTAGTTTTTCAAATTGGTACAATCAAAGCTACAGCTGATAAGTTGAATGACATTAAAGATCCAGGAAATAAACATTAAAGATTTGGATGGTCCAGTCCCAGAAACAGGGAACATGTATTATGGAAAATAAGATACTTCCATTTTTTATCATCTAAAAAAGATCTTTAATAGCGCCAATTATTACATGGTGAAATATAGGACTAGCATTATTAGAGATTCCATGCTGCTAAGAATGAATTGTACCCTTATCTTCACAGTATGCACTTTCTTTTGGATATAATATGGCCCCCGATATTAGCTTATCTTTTCTCTTCCCAAGTAAAATTTTTTCATCCATGTCTCTTACAGGTTATATACTCAAAATGGTTAAAAAAATACTTATAGACATGGATGAAACTATGCCAATGTTTATTATAATATTTAATTTATTAATATAGTTATGTATGCATATTTAAAATACATATTACAAACAATAATATATTAATCTAGCAAGTTTTTATTCATATCTCATGAATAAAAAAAAAATTATTCTACTTTTTCACATGCATCTTCATCTTTAGTATAGGTACAGAGTCTAGTTTTGAGTCATCACAGATCTCCAGAATATAACATATTCCCTTCTTTCTAAGTTGTTTGAGATACAGCATTTTTATAATCTGAGCTATAGGGTTTTTTTTTTCACTGAAATTTTTGCTCTAAGTAAGAAGTAACTGCTTAATGATATACAGTTGTTGCTATTTATCTCAATAATTTTGTGTTTTTTCAAAGTCATCACTAATATATTCCTGTTTATAGTGGTCATTAAAATCTTTCAAAACACCAGCTTACAAGGATATCCAACATTTGTAATTGTGAGTTCATATCCCTAGGAATAATTACTAAGTTTATGTTAACTTTATATGCTTCCTTTTTAATCAGTTCCCTGAAGTTAACCCAAGAGACATCCAAAATTAGACTTGTATGATTTTTTATTTTTACCAAACAGTAACTATTCTCTCAAATTAAGTAAGTAAAATAGCACTCTAAATGGGAAAAGTCATAAGGACTTGTATATATAGTAATTTTAGATCAGTCAACTTTTGCTGTGTTTTGCTGAGGTAACAACCTTATAATCCTAATGGCTTACAACAACAGGTTTTATTTATTATTCACATTATATGTCAGTTCCATACCATTCTACTTCATGTTTCAATATCTTCTTTATCCTGAAATTCAGGCAGAAGAAGTATGCCCTACCAATGAAATGTACTCACATTTCATTGATCAAAGCAAGTCAGATCACCATTCGCCACATCACTGGAATAGGGACATACATATACATTCATCCTGCAAAAAAGCACTACAAGTCACATAGCAACTGGTGGGGATATATAATCCTATCCCAGAGAGGGCAGCAGATAAGTAGGATCAAGAACAAAATCTAACACAAACTTTTCTGAGACCTGTTTTTGAGGAGCAACCTTGTCTTATATTTATGCATTTATTGAATCTTTTAATATCTGCTGTTAGCTACACAAAGATCCAGCTGAAGCACTGACCTGAACACTTCTTAGGGATTACTTAAATCCTTAGTAAAAGTATTATCCTCTTCCGTAATCTGGCTGGATGTGGTAGAGTTTGTTGATGAGGGAACAGTACAATTTAAATACAAGGAACACTATGCTGTCATTTCTATGACTATAAATTTATTTTTGTACTCCCAAAGTTGCCTTTCTCAATTGAATCCTTTGCTTACCAATGTTAGAAATTAATTACATTTATTATCTTAGGGGAATTTAGTTGTAATTTTGCTGGAGTAAAAAACTGCAAAATCTGCTCTTGGGACATGTTTTTACTATTTTCTTATAGTTAATTATATCTGGATCTCATAACATTTATTATTTAACCATAAAAATCATACAAACCAGTATAATTGCTTAGGTGCTGGTAATCAATCTTTTATGGAAATTTAACTGAGAAAACATAAAGAGGCATAGAATTTAAGTGGTGTTTCACAGATTATTTTCCCCATTAACACAACCCTCAAAGTTTAGCTCAAGTATAATATAGTGATTAAAAATACTAGTTTTGTTTCATACACTCTGGATTGGGATCACTAATCAGGTGATATTGAGACCTCTCATTTAAGTTTCTATGCCTCAGTATCATCATGAAAAAAATAGTTTGTGTCTCTTGATGCATTGTTAGGATTAAAAGAGGCACTGCATATAAAACTCCTGGCCTACTGCAAAATAAATATTTGATCATTGATAGCAATTTCTGTACATGGTAATTATTACTAACATCATCTGAATGATTTTAAAGATTGAGTTAATAAGTATTTGTAAATCATTTAGAGCAGTATCTTGTATATAAAATATGTACCATTGAAGTGTTAGCTATAATATATCATCATGTATTTTTACCATCAAGATATATACACTCCTCTTTCCTGGAATTTTCTACCTCATGGGTAACTAAAAATACTCATGGGAAGATCCAATCACCATCACATTTCACCTCAACATATTAAGACATAAAATATTGACGTTCTCAAAATCTGCTTTCCCATTGCACCATTTTCCCTTTGTCCTTCTCTAGCACTTCTCAGCCTGGCAGTGTGGGAGTCCGATTATTCAGGCTTTTAGTTTAGAATTAGATAATATTAAGTCAAATCCCAACATTGTCACTTAATATTTCTAACATTTTGAAAAGTTATTTAACTTTTTGTAGCCTGAATCTGTTCATATTTAAATTACAGATATCATTTATTTCATACGGGTTGTTGTATGGTTTAAGGGAAATTATGAACTAAAGGAAACTAACATCTCTTGAATATTTACTATTGGAGAAGGAATGTCCATACATGCTAACAGAAGTAATTCAATTTAAAAATAATAATGGACTACAAAAATTCACTCAACTGTAAATACTCCTACTTCCCAAAATTCTGCAAACTAAAAGTGGCACTTTACATATTTAAGGGATATTTCAGCCTTTGATACTTATCAAGGTAACCTAGTCCTAAACCAACAGTATAGACTGTGTTTAACAATATGTTTCCTTAGTATGCTTATCCTTCAAGACACTTTATGAAAAAGGATTCCTTGGTCATATAAGTTTGAGAAACAGTGTACACTATACACACTCCATCATGAGTCAAAGTAGTATTTTAAAAGCTCTGAGAAATTCTGCCAAGGAAATGTTTACACATAGGAAAATTCAAGTAATAAACTTTATTATGATCCTAACTACATTTTACATATAATCATTATTAATATCTTTGAGTTCTGTAAAACACACTTGGATATATGCCTATTCTTCCACCTTATTACTTGAAGTCACTAGCATACATTGAAAGAGATGTGAGACTGGGAAACACAAGGAGACAGAAAATGTCATTCCTCACACAGGAAAAATGGCATAAGAGAAACTCCTGTTTTAAGGTATCAAAATTATGCAAAAAGTATGTGAGAATATGCTAAAGAAGCCAGGGTTTTTTAGCTTGTAATTGAAAGACACAGCTTTGGTCAAAATAATTGGACACCTGGGAAGTGAACACTTGTTTCTTAACTCCTTTTGAAATTATATTTCCAAATTGCATGAAGAGGCTTCTGTGCTGTCTATAAGGGAAAAGCTTGCAGCAGTTATCCAATCAAAACCAATCATATAAGTCAGATTAAATTAAAAAGAAACCTGATCAAAGGTCTCAGAAACAGCCAGGACTTGAGGGACTAGGACCTGGAGAGAAGGAAATATCATCAAAGTGAGCCTAACTTTCTAGGTGTTGCTCTTTTCCTCAGGCCCTTCTCTCATTTATGAATGAAGAAAGAGGCTGACCAGCCAGGCAGAAAGTAGTTACTGAGATACGGAGAAGCTAACAGAGCTTTAGGAAAACTCACAGGGCTGAGCAGGGAAGATTGATGTTCAAGATTGCCAAGGCAGGCAGGACTGAAGGATCCAGGTCCCAGAAGGAGGGAGACACAAAGAAGTGAGCCTGACACTAGGCACAGGACAGGTTCCAAATTTCCCCTCAAGAAATTTGCTTGTAGAGCTTTGCAGACACCAAAAGAAAGTGGCTGAATATCTGAGCAGAGATTCTTATCATCTTTTAGTCCCAGGGAGAAAAAAATGAAGTTCAGGACCCACAAAGAGGGAGAACCCAGGATAACAATGCAAGCTCTCAGTTTGTATCTCTGCAGGGCTATCCCTGAGAAATGCCATAGAACCAGTATTATAACAAGTCTCACAAATACTGCAAAGCAGCCTCAAGTCCCTGAGTCCATCAAGGTGATCTGTTCCTCTGCTGCCTGCCAGAGAATAGGATGAACCCCCCTGGAAAAAATCTAGCATCATCTTAAGACACTACAATTTTATATATATATAATTCAGCATTCAATTAAAATTAATTTTCAGAAATTGACCAGGATTAAAAAAATCAAACAAATATAGAAACTGAACTATAGCTGACCCAGATATCAGTGTTATTAGACAGGGACTTTTAATTAATTTTGATTAATATATTCAAAATAATAGATGACCAAAATTTAGACTTTCTTCTAAGAACTAGAATCTATAAAAATGAATGGAATGGAAATTGATTCTGCAACTGAAAAACACAATAGCTTAAATTAAGAACTCAATAGATGGGCTTGATAACAGGTTGGATACAGCTAAAGAAAGATTTGGTGAGCCAGAAGACAAGCCATTTGAACATATCCCTCTGAAGCACTGAGAACAAAAAGGATATAGTCTTATGAGGTGAAGATTTTCTGGAAGAGAAACTCAGGTCCCTGGCCTTAGAACACACTGATTTAAAACATGGGTTATGCTAAAAGTCTTTCAGTGAACTTGAGGGCATTTACTTTACAGAGGGCATCTTGTTGTGTTATTATTATTGTTGCTATTGTTATTTGTTTCTGCCTTCACTTATGATTCCTTCCTTTGAAGTTGCAGTAGTTTTTGGTTGTAAAAGGACCCCCTTCCCAAAGCACTGAAAATTGCCTGGACACACCCATTATAATAAAAAAAGATAAGATAAACATGTTTAGACAACATGGGTGAAAAATTGGTTATAAATAAGCCATACAATTACTGCTTAACACTAGAAGAAACTGGTGAGAAGTGAAGCTAACTCATTGATGTTTTATATATTTTTTAATGTTCTTCATTAAATTCCAAAAATGAGGATTATAAGAAGGACACCCTTGTTTTTTCAAAGTTATTCTTGACCTAAGTAAATCTAACCTTGGTTATAACACCCACTAGAAGACAGTAGGAATTACTCCCAATTATTAACTTTCTTTCTACAGTGGAAATCATAAACTCTACGGTATTACGTATACCCTCATCTAGGTTTCTGTGTAAGTTTTCCATTCTCTTCACTCTATCTTCTAAAGGGTGAGGCAGGTAAATAATATAATTTATTATAGCTTTCATAAAGCTGGCAAACTGCTGTTTAAAATAGCCCAGGAATTACACTCTATTTCTTTCTAAGCAATTAAAATTATTTCATAGAGTTGGATTGTAGATTGTAATTTGGGAGGAGTGGGGGAGAAATCAAGAGTTTTCATAAGGTGTTCTCAGAAAGAAACATTGAATTAATTATCTAATAATTCCCAAGTATAGATAGGCGATGGTCTTCTTTCTTTGGAGAACAAAAAGACTGACCTGTTATTGAGTATCTGGAGTTTGGATGTAAGAAGAATTAATATAAAAGTAAAAGATGCCAATAAGATGTTTGTTTCAAAGAAGTAATGAAACCGTGCACCTCACATTGGGCCTTGAACCCACGTGCTGGGACTCAAACCCAGCCAAAACCCAGATTGGGACTTGAACCCAAGCAGCCAGGACTCGAATCTGGCCAAAACCCAGATTGGGACTTGAATCCACATGGCTGGGATTCGAACCTGGCCAAAACCCACAGTCTTCCAACTGAGATCACACACCTGGTTTCAGGACTTAATGAAGCTCAGGTTCTTTCACATCGCAGAAAGAATTCAGTGAGAGACAAAGTGATAGGTAAGAAGTGGATTTATTTAGAGAGAAACACACTCCACAGACAGAGTGTGGGCTATCTCAGAAGGTGAGAAAGGCACCAGGGTATGGGGTTGTCAGTTTTTATAGTGGTGGGTAATTTCATAGGCTAATGAGTGGGAGGAATATTCCAGCAATTTCCAGAAGGGGCAGGGATTTCTAGGAATTGGGCCACTGCCCACTTTTTGATCCTTATGGTCACCTTAGAACTGTCATGGTGCCTGTGGGTGTGTCATTTAGCTTGCTGATGTGTTACAATGAGCATATACTGAGGCTCAAGGTTCAGTAGAAGTCAACTTGTCCACCATCTTGGACCCACTTGTTTCTAATCCATTTATGTCATGTCCTCAGGCTATGTCATTCTTTCAAAGGTTATGCCTTGCCCCCTTCCCTCCTGTTTCAGTAATAGTTAAGATGAGTGCAGTGTATATGACTTCTACATTATGAACTGAAATAGTAACCACATGCATCATTTTTTCCCTGCAACTCTGTGCCTTGAGATGGCATTGTGTCCTAGAAGCCTCACATAGCCAAGCCACTGAGAAATGGGATTAGGTAACTGGACATGAAACTGAAGTGGAGCCCGGAGGCAAAAACTCCAAATGACAGTAAGCAGTGATGTCCCCAGAAAGTGACTGGACATTTATTCACCCAGTGAACTGTAAAGAAACAAATCACTTTTCTTATGGTGATGGAACCAGGGAACTAGAAAATCTGATTAAATAGTTCACAATCAACAGAATGCAATTGGCTAGATCAACAGAAATCTTTGAAATTAAAAAGGCATATATACTTCTTTTTAAGACTCAGGACTCAGGATAGAATGGAAACATTTAAGATGCATAAGTTCTCTTTCCAATCTTGTGATATGAGTTAAAAACAAAGTCCCATCAGTGTATTAGCATTGTTCAAGCAATTCATAAAGGTGCATTTACCCTCTGTTACAGGAAAACCACTGGAGAAATTAGGTTAATCTGTGCTCAGGGTATGCTAGGGGAAAGTATAAAATATATTCATAACTCTACACATTTTTCCCAAAAACTTCAAGCACTTTATAGGCTCTAGAGCCAGAGCTGAGGAGCTTCCCTTGGTCCTTTTGGCCACCATCTCAAGCTGCTGTTGAACTGAGCTTCTGCTACTTCGGGAAGGGGCAGGGATTTATAGTGGGCACTGCTAAAATTCAGATTCTAAGGTGTGTCCGTTGGGTTCTTCACCAACATTGAGTTTCCCGAGGAGACTCTCACCACTGCAATGATGCAGGGACCTTGCCATAATTGATTATCAGGGAGGCAGACCATGTTTAAGATGGACTTTTATTTAGCCTTATGCAGAAATTCCAATCCAGCACTGTGATAATCCAATGTACTCCTCCTCAATCATCTGAAACAACAACTGTTTCTCTCTGAAAATAGGTTGTGAGGACAACCAGATCTTCCCTAGGACAATCTCTTGGGTTGTTGTGGGTGTTTGTTTCTTCCCCATCCTGTTGTTTGTTCTTTGGAGCTGCAAGCAGTTCATAGTTAAAGTTTGTGTGTTTGCAGATCTGAAGGGAAAATCAGGTATTGGGGAAAGCAGAAAATGGGGAAGCTGAGAATGAAGCTTAAGAACTTGGCAGTGTATAACCAGTGCCTTAGGGGAAAAGCTCAGCCTACTTCAGGATTGGAGGATCATTTTAGAGCACACAGGGTGGGGAGGGAATTCAGGTGTGTTGCTAACAGATTACTCTCCTCCATGCCTTTGAGGCAGGGCAAAGCCCCAAACAAATCCATGTGGTCAAGTAGAGGACCATGAACATTCTCAAGAAATCTGTCTCAGTCCTAGAGATTTCAATCTGAAAATGCTGCCTTTTCTAACCAAGTTAGAAACAGCAGCTTTCTCCCATCAAAGATTAGCTCCTTGCCGTATGGGAAACCCTCCCTCAGTCTTTATGTTAACCAACTATTATTCTCATCCTTTCACTACAGACCAACACCAAACAATCCCACACAGCTGGGAGTGCACTTTGACAAGGAGAAAATATAGAAGGGAGGAAGAAATGGTTACAAGGAAACCTTGTTTAAAATATTTCAATACTCCTTGAAAGCTAACAAGGAGCATTGGTGTGTGGTGAGAAGACTGCAGCCTCTCACTCCCATTTGCAAAGGAGAAAAAAAGGGGGGGTGGTGGTGACTAAATTTATTGAATGAGAGATGGAGTTTTCAGAAATTGCAAGATATTACTTTAGACTTCTTCCCTAGTAATATGAGTGAGCACAGGATCAGAGATCTCAATGGACTTAGAGGAGGTATTTAGCTCAGCTGTAGGTTTGAGAGATCATCAATAAGCAACAAAGAGAAATTTTTGTAGAGGAGGAATGGAAATAAGTTCCAAATACAGTTTTGTACTAGAATGTGCAGGACTCTGAATGAAAGTCTATATAATTGGGCTATGACCTCAGCAGGTAAAGAGGAGGGTCTGAGCTAAGACTGTAGCCTGAGAAAGGCAGAGAGAACATTGGGTGTGCAAGTGAGTTACTTGGGACTCCTTTAAATGCCAGTGGCAAAATCCTAGATCAAACTGGCTTAAGGCAAAAGGGAAATGTGTTGGTTCACATAACTGAAAAGTATAGGGAACCCAGAATCGAAAACATTACTTGAAAAGACAGCACAACGCACTGAATAAGGCAAGCACTCCGAAGCCAGATGGCCTGGGATTAAATCCCAGTACGGTTATGTATTTGGTGCGGAATTCGAAGCTACTCATTCAGCCTTTCAGTGAATCAATGTTTCCTCTTCTCTAAAATAGAGATATTATTAATAACTTTCTCGTAGAGTTTTTGAAAAGTTTAAGTAAATTTGATATCCAGTGGCTGGCACATTTGCTGTATTCACCTCAGGACTCTTTCTCATCTCTCCTCTCTGCTTTCCTCAGGTGGCTTCATTCTGGCAGGTTCTTCTCATTATGTAGCCAGCTGTCAGTTTTCTTCCTGTCCTCACAGCAACCCCAGTAGAAAGCTTCTTTCCCCAATAGTTACAAGACTTTTGACTTGCTCTGATTGGACTGATTGGTGAGTTAGAATTAAATTCCTGGGAATACGAGGTGTAGTTGAGTGTGGGGGTGACAGAGGGTGGACAATTCTCACTTGTTATACCTCAATCAAATGCTTGCCCTGCAGCTGGGAGTTAGGCTCAACTCTTCACCAACTCTGTGGGCTAAGTGTAGAGTGAGATGCTTTCTCTAGGAAAAATCGAGGTGTGGTTACCAGAAAAAGAGAAAGATTCTAGGTAGATTTAAAACAACAGATGTATCTCATAGTCCTGAGAAGGAAGTCCTGACATGATTTCACACTGGTTGGGAAGCATGGGGTGAAGAACAGGAAGAGATTTTTAATGATTTCACAATTGAGCCTCAGTTCCCCTTTCATCAGTGCTAAAGTTGTCAAAATTGTCAAGCTGGTTAAGTTCCTTTGTGATGTTCCCATATTTTTCTTTAAATTAATAATTACTACCATTTATTCATTTCCTGTTGGAGCCAGGCATTGTGCCATAAGTTTTACTTACACACTCTCTAATTCTCTAATCTAACATAAATTTTGCCATCTTTATTTGAAACCTGAGTACTTGCTGATCCCCTGAAGTTGACAGTCAGGACTTAAACTCAGGTCCATCTGAACCTTAGAGCCTTGCTCTTTCTCCCACATCAGGAGGTCTCCCTTTGTGCCTACTTTTCTTAGTGTTTTATAATTTTTATTGGAGCATAGTTAATTTACAATGTTGTGTTAGTTTCAGTTGTATAGCAAAGTGAATCAGTCATACAAATACATATATCCACTCTTTTTTAGATTCTATTCCCATATAGGTCATTACAGAGTATTGAGTATAGTTCCCTGTGCTATACAGTAGGTCCTTATTAGTTACCTATTTTATATATAGTAGTGTGTATATATCAATCCCAATCTCCTAATTTATCCCTCCCCCTGCCTTTCCCCCCCTGGGAAGTTTGTTTTCTACATCTGAGACTCTATTTCTGTTTTGTAAATAAGTTCATTTGTACCATTTTTTTAAGATTCCACATATAAGCAATATCATACAATATTTGTCTTTCTCTGGCTGAAAAATATGGTTCAAAATGATACATGCACCCCAGTGTTCATTGCAGCACTTTTACAATAGCCAAGACATGGAAGCAACCTAAATATCCATCAACAAAGGAAAGGATAAAGAAGATGTGTTACATATATATACAATGGAATATTACTCAGCCATAAAAAAGAACAAAATAATGTCATTTGCAGCAGCATGGATGGACCTAGAGATTGTCATAATGAGTGAAGTATATGCATCCTTTCTTACTGCTCATCACCCCACCAACAAAATGTGCCACTTCCTCTATCACCTCCAGGCAGTCAAGTCACACCCTCTTTCCCTCTCCACTCACCAAACTATCTTCTCAGAAAAGCCTCGGCCATCCGTCATATTCAATGACTGTCCATCTCTGTGTCTCCTCTGTCAAGGTCCTTGGCATTTGAAACCACATTTCTCATGGTAGACGGAAAGGCTTTGCTCCTGGTTAGATGACCTCAGAGTTCATCAAGCAGATCAGGGGACATATTTGGGGCCAGGTATTCCACCTAGCTAGCTCCCTACTTCAGCCAGGTAACAAGCCTTATTTCGTGTTGCTGAAAGAGGGCTGTTATCCCTGTTGATAAGTCAGGATGAGGACCTTCAGAAAGCCTTTAGCAGCTCTGTCTTTGAGTGACTGACATTTATGGCCATCTATCAGCAACATTCTCACAC
This sequence comes from Balaenoptera borealis, assembly GCF_965194805.1. Classification (NCBI taxonomy): domain Eukaryota; kingdom Metazoa; phylum Chordata; class Mammalia; order Artiodactyla; family Balaenopteridae; genus Balaenoptera; species Balaenoptera borealis. The sequence goes on from NC_138871.1 coordinate 19,115,938, forward strand.
AGACCCTCTGCTTCAGACTAGTGAGTCCCTTCAGTGCCCCTTCCATTGTTCCAGCCTCAACTATATCACACCAGACTCATCTCCTGAGACCCCACCCCTTCCCTGCTTCTCTCTATCAGTTCAAATCTTCTCTCCATATCTGACTTGTGTAAGAAACATTCCTAGATTTCTCTAACTCATACCTGCCTTTTCCCTCTTCAGAGTCATGTAATTTAGTTGAACCACACAACTTAGTCTTTGATTCTAAACATCTTTTCTGTTTTCCAAACTAAATTACATACAAACAGGACCAGGTTTGTTTGATTGTTTGCTTGTTTTTCTGTTTTATTCTCATTCTACTCAATGTCCCAAAGAACCTAGCCCAGGGATGGTCACACGGCTGTTAATGAATGGGTGAAAAACCTGTTGATTTTTCTAATACATAAAATGCTAGTTTCCTCCCTCTTTTATTTCTCAGCCTGTGACTAAGTTGGCTGGGGCTGTGACACCACCATTCTATGTCTTCCCCCTGCTTTGCTGTTGCTCTCCACCAGCATAAAAACAATTAAGTCTCAGGAGTGAGTCTTATCTAAAATATTCTGGTGCCATAAAGCAAGGATCTCTTTTATTGCCCTGTCATTTTTCTATAGAGAACAAACTAAATCTACTATTAGAAAGAAAATGCAATAGATTCTAGAAGTTTTCCCAGTATATATAAAAGAAATCATAAAGTCTCTGTTTTCAGAGTCACAGTACAATTGCAGTAGTCCAAAATTTATGGCTCTGAACAGAAGTACAATTCCCATCCCCATCACTTCCTGTCTTTTCTGTTGCCCTGCTGAATTTACATTTATTCAATAACAATTAAAATGATACTCTCATCCTGCTCAGTTGCAACTGAAAATCATTATGTGCTGATGGCTTCTGGGTGATGCTGTTGGGAAGAAGGGTGGCTGTAATCCCTAGTCTACATCAGGGCGATTATCCAGACATGAAGACTGAAGAGCTGATGGGACATGAGCCTACAGAGTAGAAGAGGCTAAGATAAGGAATTTGGTACAAGGGTGGGGGAGAAGGAACAGATTTGAACAACTGTCTCTATCATGTTGCCTCTCTTCAGTGGACCTGAAACAGTAATTGAATTTTGGAGCAGTCCATCTCAATTTGCTCCAAACATTCTAAAGCCTGTCTGAGATTGCTTCATTGTCTTACTCACCTGGGAAAAGGAAAAAAGCAGCAGAAGGGGTAGGAGGGGTGCTGAGTGACTAAAGCAATAGACTATGGTCATATACTGTTTGGAAACTGATATTCTGAATAACCCAAGAGAGACATTCGGGACTTGACTCATTCTCCATGATTACACAGAATGGTAACAGCTCTGATGTGAGTGAGCTAGACAAGGAGTAAGGAAGTCCAGGTCCTAGTCCTGCCTCTGCTCTTATTCAGCAGTGAAAACAGAGGTAAATCCCTTACCCTCTCTCACCCTCAGTTTCCCCATCTGTAAAAGTAGGAGATGTGCAGGAGTTGCAAATTCAAATACTTTCAGTGACAAGAAAGCATTTCAGGAAATTCAATGGCTCAAGAATAAGAAGGGCTTAGAACAAAGGCAACTGGGATTTACATACCTAGTCTAAAAGCATTTAACTTTCAAATTCAAGTTTTAGAAATAAACAGTGCATATCTTCAGACCTCTGGTCAGTTTTTGCCTCTAGAATAAATCATCTCTTAATCCTTTCCTACTCAGGCATTCTTTGAACACAAATTCCTGGCAGAGCAAGATCTCATGGTCTGACCAACTTACCATGTTTGTCCTAGCATCTGACAAACCCAGCCTGAGACACATTAGTTGCAATTTATAATTTGTTGAGTGGCTGGCCATTTTCCTGTAACCTTTACCTTAACAGAGTGAAGTTTTGTTTTGTTATTTTTAGACTGCTTCCTCATTTAATAGTTCTTGGCTTTCATCTGTTTAATCACTTTCCTTGCCATCCATCTAGCTTGCCCTCAGCTAAACCTTTCCTGAACTGTGAGGAGCACAGTTGTTTATGGTTTTATCTGCAATACCTAAGGTGACCTTAGTAACAACAATCCTTCCATAAGCAAAGAAGCTGGCAGTTATCTAGCAGCCCTGGCAGAAAGATCATCTTCAGCCCTGCTGCAAAACTTCTGCTCCCTCTTTTAAGAAGCAACCGTTTTCCTGTCTTGCCCACCACCCCTTTCCAAATTCCTGATTCAATAATCCATTCAGCTCAATGGCCGATTCTCTTTGTCTTCCCTACAGAGCTGACCAAAACTCTGAGCTGCTTCCAAGTTATTTCATGAAGACTCTCTAGATCAGCTCCTTGAAGAGGTTGCAGAGCAGATCAGGAGCTCTCTTAAAATTGGGCCAGACTCACTTCCTAAACAGCTCCAGGGAAATTTCCCTTATTTGCACTCCAACCACACAAAATGCTTACTCTTCCCTTTGGCCTAAAATGCTTGCAAGACAATCTCAATATTCTTTTTTTATGAAGCCTCAAATGTTTTCCATAGAATCCATCACAAGGAAAAATCTTAAACCTAATCCCAGAAGTATCTGGGTGACTCTTCCCCATTGCAGGTGAAGACTGAGTATTATAAATTTTGGAGGTGAGTTCTCATACATTCTTCTGTGACTGAAAATACATAATATGTTTGAAATTGGGGTGCTCAAAGGAATTTTCTTTTGTTACTTTCCTGCACTTAAGGCCCAGAGCAATAAACAGAGTTCATTAGTGATCTCCTGGTTAAAGAAACAAAGTCTCAGAATTACAACAGGTTGTCTCTCCATTTTGGAGCTTCTCCTTATTGCTTTGCCTGAGATGTGTTTTGTGCAATTACATTGTATTTAGCAAGCTGCTAAGGACTTGGGAAACCTATTATTTCCCTTAAATGGATTGAAAACCAATATACATAACAGTTTAGGAAAGGAAGATGGCCCAAAAGGATGGGGACAGTGGGGTTCTTTGGGAGCAGAATAAGGTGAATTCCCATGGGACAATGAAGTATGGGTGGAATTTGAATGGAGGGATACAGGCATTGGTTGAGCAGAAAGAAGTGATGGTGAGAGAAGTGATCTGACTCTAAGGAGGATGTGTGTTGAGACCAAATGATAATACAACAAGTTCTGACAGGAAGGAATATATTTAGAATAACTTCAAAGGCCAGGGAAAAGCAGTGAAGATATGATGCAGTAAGCAGAAAGTGGTGAAGTATCTTGAAGACAGTGGTAATGTTATGAGAGAAGAGTTGTTTATAATTGGAAGTGAGCTTACTTCTGGTATTTGAAACATGGCTATTTAGATCTACATTAAAGTCCTTCTTTCCTTCCCCCAACCTCTTGCTTTTTATGATTGAAGACAAGGGAGCTTGAACGATCACTACCTTATTGAACTTCAGGGAAAAAAAAAAGTTTTTTAGGTTTTGTTTTTCCTTATGATGGGATGATATAAAGTGGTCATACTAATGAAAATAAAGTGTTCCCTAGGATTTTCAGTTTCTAAGTAATGATTTCATACCTTGAATGGTATCTAGAAGCATCCACTGACTATGAAGTTAAAAGGACTCTTTTACTGATGTGGTCTTTTGCAGTCCATGTCATACTTGGGTTTTTATACAGTCCTTTAATCCAACTCTCAGTATTTCCAACTGTAAATGGGGTTAAATATGCTGACCTTTCAAAATGCTGAAGAATCAATGCGTTAAGCATATGAATGTATTTTTCCCAGTGCAAATGATTATGCCGTTAGTTAATTTCAATCTTGCCTCAGAAAGTTGAAGAGAAGTCTCCATCTGTGTGTACCAATATGCTTTGTACAGTGAGAAGCATAAGAATACAAGTAAACAGCAGCTGAATCATAGTCTGGTCCTCTCCTGGGAGACTCATTCAGGCCTGTAGTATCAGAGAGTATACAGAGTCAGGGACAGATGCGTTCTCCCTGTGCTATTAAACCAAAAAAAGGGTCTTAGGTAGGATTCCTCCCAAACCTAACCTGATAAATTATCTGGAATGTTAGGTGGTTTATTTGGGATGTGATTTCAGGAAGCACAAGTAAGGGAGTGGGAAAAGTGAACCAAGGAAGGGAAAAAAAATCAATAGTGGGTGTGCTATTGAACAAGCCCCCATTGTGGACAATTAAGACTCATTCCAACTGGGTCCCTCTTAGGAGTCTGTAGAATGTGTTTCAATATTTTCATATGAGTAATGGGAAGCTGGGGCATTTGTCCATCAACTCCAGTCCATCATCTGTTGACAGTCACTCCTGGAGGTGTTAGATCTCTGGTCATTCTGGGCAGCCATTATTGTTGACCATCATTCATTCACAGTTCTAGAGCAAAGCCCTCAAAGAGACACAGGCCTTGAAGAGGAGGCTTTCTTTCATGACACTGTCACCTCAGCTGTAGGTGAATTCAAGGGTGAGGTCAGGAGACATGAGGGATCCACAGCTTCTGTTACAGGAAGTATGATTTGTTTAAATATGGGAGGCAGCAATATCACAGAAAACACAGTTATTCACAAATAAATTAATCAAAGAAAGTTTCACACAAGTGTTGGGAATGGATGGTGAGATGAAGAAATAATATTTTGGACATGAAACCTCAGAAAACCTGACATACAGACTTCAGCTTGCTCAGGGTCCCACTGGAAACAAGGACAGGATAAAGAACACTTTAATATAAAGTTTAAGTCTCTGTCAAAATGGAGCTGACAGGCTCAAGGAAAATTATGGCTTAGCAGTTCCTAACTATCAGCTAGAATTTATAATTTCACCCAGTAAGAAACTTGTATATATTCCAGGTTGTGTTAAAAGTTTAAACAGACATCTTTCAGATGATCAGCAATAAGGCAAGGGAAAAAAAGCCAGAATGGTTAGAAATGTTTCACATAAGTTTCTGAAGGAATTGGAAGAGAGGAAGATCAAAATATTTACATTACCAAGGGCATGAAAATGGAAGAATATGAAAAGTGCCTCAGATCTAGAGGAAAGAATGCAATAATTATTTCACAAAGTCATAGGGCCCAAGACTGAAGCAGTTCATACAAAATGTGGGATCCTTAACATAATTACAAAAGACAATGGTGTAAACCTTAATCACATCCTGTATTAAGATGCAAAAACAAACAAAAAAGAACCTCAGACTGTTCAGAAGGTTTGGAAGGAAGGAAGGAAGGAAGGAAGGAAGGAAAGAAGGGAAAGAAAGAGAGAGAAAGAAAGAAAGTGAGGGAGAGAGAGTCAGGGAGTCAGAGAATAAGAGAAAGCTCGTAGAGGGCATTAACTGCATTTTATGACCGTGTCTTACCCTTAGGAGTAGCTATGTCTCACATTTTAAGTATCAAGTTAATTAATTAAATGACTTAAAGATTGATTGAATGTCTAATTAATTAGTTGATTACTTGACCTAACCATCCATTCAGACAAAATAATCATGGTAACAGTTCTGTCTAAACACTGCCTGATTTTGCCAAGGTCAATGTCTAGGAGTCATCGCAAAGCAGATTCCCAGTGCACACTGCAGAGTTCATAGTGGCCCTGAGGATAAAAGAATCATTTGGAACTTTTCTCGGTTGGCACATTCTTTCTCAACTGACACTGGGCTCAATTCCTGCCCAAAGCTTCCAAAGTTAGGTTGAACTTAAAACATTAGGACAGAATATTCCAATTACTAATTTTCTGACACAGGAGCTGGTGCAATTGGAACCAACCTCAATACCTACATAGTCCCACCCACACCTTCACTGGGGGCATGACAAAAATGTCAAAATTTGTCTTCAAGCCAGAATGTGAAGAAGTACATGCTTACAGATTATATGAAGATTTCAAAGTCCACTGGAACTTATGTCTGCTCTTCTTCTACCCTTCCATTTAGAACCACTTATAAATCTATAAAGCCCTGCATTTGTTAAATGCTTTGACTAAAGTAATAAGAAAGCGGATATGCTACTGTGTAAATATTCTTTATAGGAAACTCTCCTAAAAAGAAGTAAAGTATACTAAAATATTCTATTTTTTTCTTAATATCATGACCACATTAATATTCTTAAGTACCCCAGGTTATCAATGTATAAGTGAACTTCTTTAGTCTTTGTAAACTTATGATCTACTTGATATTTAACAAAAAGGTAAAGTTGGTAAAACTGCCTTGGTATTTGAAAGAATACTTTTTTAGGACAAATTTAATGAAATACAAAAGCTCTCTTTAATCATAGTATAGTAGAACCAGAAAATTGCTCCAATTCCTTTAGAACATGGGTTGGCAAATGACACCTGGAGCTGGCTGGACAAATCTGGTTTGCTGCCTGATTTGGCAAATAAAGTTTTATTGGAACATAGCCACACCTACTTGTACATATTGTCTGTGGCTACTTGCTGGCTACACTAGTAGAGATGAGTAGAGATGAGTGTATGAAATGATGATCATTACAACATCAGTTACAACAGAAATCATATGAACTAGAAAGCCTAAAATATGTACTATCTGGCCCTATAAAGACAAAATTTTGCCAACACTTGCTCTAGACCATCATGGTAGCCACTAGCCACCTGTGACTAATTAGCATTTAAAATGCAGCTGGTGTAACTAAGGAACAGAAGATTTAGTTGAACTGAGATGTGCTGAAAGTATAAAATATAATGGTCCCCCAGAGAAACAGAATCAATAGGATGGATGGATAGAGAGATAGATATATAGAAAGATAGATGATAGATAGTAAGTATATATATATACATATATATATACTTACTGTGTATATATATGTATATGTGTGTGTGTATATATATATACATATATATATATATATATATATATATATATATATATATATATGTATATATATATACAGATGCATGGGACTGAATTCTTCTGGAAACTTAAATGCACTTGCAAGAGGATTTGTCTTCTGATCCTCAGGAAAAAGACACAGCACTGCCAAAAAACTTGATTTCAGCCTTATGAAAACTGGTATAGAAAACCAGGGAGCCACTCTGTACCTGGACTTCTGGCCTACAGAACTGTGAGATCATAAGTAAGTGTTGCTTTTGAGTTTCTTTTTCACTCTATTTTTGTGTATATGTGTTTTATTTTATTGACTTCTGATCTTATGTTCCTTTTCTATTGTTTACTTTAAATTTAATATTCTTATATTTTCCTATCTTCTTAACATGAAAATTTATATAAATTATTTAAGCTTTCTTTTCCAGATACCTGTTATTCATTTTTAGCTTAATTTGCCTGTGATAAGAAAACATATTTTATACGACTCTTTTAACTTTATGGACTCTTGTTATAACCCAGAATGTTGTCTAATGTGGTGAATATTCCATGTGCACTTGAAAAGAATAAAAGTGTTGCAGTTGTTTGGTGGGATGTTCTATAAATGTCAATTACATCAAGATATAGAGGATATAGGTCCTCTATATCCTTATTGATTTTCCATCTTTTTTTTCTATAATTGCTGAAAGAAGTATTGAATTATCTAACTACAATTGTGGGTTTCTAATTTCTTTTTGTTCTATTAGTATTTTGTTTCATGTATTTTGAAGCTCTGTAATTAAGAGCATACACATTTGGTATCTCTTTCTTTGTTGAATTAATCTTTTTGTTACTACTAAATGTTCTATTTTATCCCTGTGGCATTCTCTATTCTGGAATCTACTTTTTCTCATATCAATATAGCCTGCTCAGCTTTCTTTTTATTAGGGTTAGCAATATATATATTCCTCTTACTTTCACCTACCTGCAAATTTATATTTAAAACAAAATGGATTTAGTTATGTCTTGCTTTTTTTTTCTGGTCTGTTTTGACCATTTACTTAGAATGTGTATACTATATTTAATGTAATTATTGACATGCTTTTGTCTAAGCCTACCATCTGTTTTTGTTTTATATTCTCTCTTGCCTTTTTCTTTTAATTAATTGGACACTGTTATGATCATTTTGTCTCCTCTTTAAAATTTTTCAGTGGTTGCTCTGCATTTACAAAATAAACTTCTAACTTATCACAGTCTACCTTGAATATTATTTCACTTCCCACATGGTCTAAGAAATACAATAAGTATCTTTCTATTTTTGCAATATTTAGTCCTATTGTTGTCATACATGTTACTTTTCTCTATATTATAAACTCCTAGGTACATTATTATTTTTGCTTTACATAGTCAGTTATATTTTACTATTTTACTAAATGATAGAAAAAAATCGTCTATAATTACTCACATTTATACCACTTCTGGTGTTCTTCCTTCCTTTGTGGTGATCTGAGATTCCTTTGGCTAATATTTCTTTCTTTGTGGAAAAAAATTAACATGCTTATAGTCAGAATTACTGGTGACACATTCTCTCTGATATTTTTTTTAATACATTATTCACCAAAGCCTCAGTGTAAACTCTCTGCATACTTCCAGAGCTCTTTCTCTGTACCATCCTCTTCTCTAATGCTCTGCCTTATGAAGTCTAGTTTCTTCAATCCCCCCAAACTTGGATCTTTTTTCCCTCAGTTCAGCAAGATCACTATGCTCTAATGGGGTCACCTCTCCTTGCACAAAAGTTGACGAAGAGCCTCTAGGCACAAATACAGGACTCACCTCTTTTTTTTCCCCTTCTCTCAGATATCAACGTACTGAGTTGCCTGTCTGGCCAATGTGTGCTTCATTTGTTTCATTTATTTGTCCAGTGTTTTACTTGTTTTCAATAGGTGAAAAAATTCTATACTAGTAATTCTACCATAGCCAGAAATGGAAATTTCTGTAGATGACTCTCAAAATTTATTTCCAAGTACCACCTTCCCTGTTTTTTATGTTAATATTTAACTACATTTGTGAGAGAACTATTTTATTTGTAGAAAAACAGCACTGTGAATAAGTATTTCTGAAAACTCAGTGAGAAGATTTTTTTTAACTCCAAGATATTCCTGAGATGAAGCATCTGTAAAGTCTTAGATAATGAGGTTAAGTGATTACATGAGAAAGAGCAGAGTAGGTGAGGTCAGAAGCTTCAATGATTTTACACATAGAGCTACAAGATTCATATTCCTTATACAGTAGTTAATGTATTCTGTGCTTATTGATTTGCTTGACCAGTACTTACACAAGGGGCATAAAAAAATACAACAGTCAAGGAAACAATACATCACTGTGTCATCTCTTTATGGAAAGACACCCCCCCAGATGCAGAACTTGGAACAAAGTAGGCATACTAAAATAGGTATCTACTGTGTCAAGTATTTTATAGCTGTTGCTCCAGTGCATGCTGAGGTTGTATACTCCTGTATAAAGTGTAACTGTGTCCTATGATTTTGAACAAGTCTGCATGTTACATTTTTATTTAAAATATCTCACCTTGGAATTTCAAAACCAACTGCCTAAGTAAAAGTTGGGAGAAAATGAAGTTGAAACAGATGTATATGTAACAATAGTTTAAGAATAGATTTCACGGCAAACTAAGTATGGATTAATTGTGGTTGTGACCATCAAAAAAGCTAAAACAGGGCTTCCCTGGTGGCGCAGTGGTTGGGAGTCTGCCTGCCGGTGCGGGGGACACGGGCTCGAGCCCTGGTCTGGGAGGATCCCGCATGCCGCGGAGCGGCTGGGCCCGTGAGCCACAACTACTGAGCCTGCGCGTCTGGAGCCTGTGCTCTGCAACAAGAGAGGCCGCGATAGTGCGAGGCCCGCGCACCGCGATGAAGAGTGGCCGCCGCTTGCCACAAGTAGAGAAAGCCCTCGCACGGAAACGAAGACCCAACACAGCCAGAAATGAATAAATAAATAAATTAATTAAAAAAAAAAAAAAAGCTAAAACAATCTATGACTGAATCTATAGATCTTAAAGTTTGTCATACAGGGTGAAGTAAGTCAGAAAGAGAAAAACAAATACTGTATGCTAACACATATATGTGGAATCTTAAAAAAAAAAAAAAATGGTTCTGAAGAACCTAGGGGCAGGACAGGATTAAAGATGCAGACATAGAGAGTGAACTTGAGGGTACAGGGAGGGGGAAGGATAAGCTGGGACCAAGTAAGAGTGGCATGGACTTATATATACTACCAGATGTAAAATAGATAGCTAGTGGGAAGCAGCCGCATAGCACAGGGAGATCAGCTCAGTGCTTTTTGACCACCTAGAGAGGTGGGATAGGGAGGGTGGGAGGGAGACACAATAAGGAGGAGATATGAGGATATATGTATATGTATAGCTGATTCACTTTGTTATAAAGCAGAAACTAACACACCATTGTAATGCAATTATACTCCAATAAAGATGTTAAAAAATATATATGTATAAGTAGATTGAAAGTTAAAGGATGAAAAATATATCATGCAAATGTTAATAAAAGGAAAGGAAGTATATCTACATTAATATCAGACAAAGTAGACATCAGAGCAAAGAAATTATATAATGATAAAAGGTCAATCTTCTAAGAAGGAAAAGCAAACCTAAATTAGTGTGCACCAAACAATAGAGCTGCTAAATATGTGGAGCAGAAACCAGTAGAACTGAAAAGAGTATAGAAAATTCACAGTAGTGGTTTAATATATTAACACCACTCTCAGAACAACTGATAGAACAGCTAGATAGAAAATTAGAAAAGATAGAAAACTCAGTAACACCAGTAACCAACAAGATCTGATAGACATTTATAGAACACTCCACCCCACAACAAAAGATGATTATACATTATTTTCAAGTGATCCCAGAATGCATACCAAAATAGACCATATTCTGAGTCATAAAATAAATTTTAATAAATATAGAATAGTTGAAATCATGCAGTCTAGTTTTCCATCCACAATGGAAGCAAAGTTGAAATAATAAAAAGATAACAGGAAATCTCCAAATACTTCAAAACTAAACAAGACACTACTAAACAATCCATAGATCAAGAGAAAGTCTCAAGGGAGGTCTAAAAATTAAATTTAAATTAATGAAAATGATAATAAAAGAGAATATGTGTGCCAAAATGAAAGTTGTGTTGAGTAGAAAATTTACATCACTAAATGCCCACATTTGAAAAGTGAAAAGATCTCAAATGAATAATCTAGGATTCCACCTCAAAAATCTAGAAATAGAAAAGCAAAATGACCTCAAGAAGGCAGGCAGAAACAATAAACAACAAAGAGGTGCAGAAATCAATGAAATTAAAAATAGAATCACCTCTCACTGTTTGCAAATCACAGAGGAGACTGAAGCTGGATGAGATTACCTTGACCATGATGGGGCAGTGTTTATATGTGAAGCTTTGAGGCACCTGTACTGTGCTTTACAGATGCTTAAGATGGACAAATCTGCATTTGATTTGGAAACTCAGATGCAGCTGACAGTTGTGGAAGGGAAAAATCCTCACCTGACCATTTCACATCAACCTTGGTTTGACAATGAGTATAAGTTCGAGGGTGTGCTCATCTGATAAGGAACACCCTGAAGTAATCTTCTCACAAAGTCTTCTCCTTGGTCACAATGTGTGTTTATACTCCTGGCACAACCTGTACTATAAATTATGCATCATGGCAGAAGGCTGTGATTTCTAGCCCTCCGCCACAGCGTTTTAACAATATAATTGTGGAATGTGATTCAAAGTGTATGTGCTGTTTGTGCGTAAGTGCTCTATCCACCATTATTAAAATTCCCATCCTCTCTGGCAATATTTAGAAGAATGAATACATTAAATGGATAAACACTTTACCAAAAAAAAAAAAAAAGAAAAGAAAAATAGAGAAAATCAGTGAAACGAAATGCCGGTTCTTTGAAAAGATCAGTAATTGCAAAATCCTCTAGGAACACTGACAAAATAAAGTGAGAAAAGATAAAAATTATCAATATCAGCAAAGAAATAGAATATTACTATAGATCTTGCAGACAGCAAATGCATAATAAGGGAACACTACAGGAAATGCCCTCCAGTACCAACCATGTTGTTGCAAATGGCAAAATTTTACTCTTTTGTATGGCTAAGTAGTATTCAATTTTGTACATGTACCACTTCTTTATCCACTCATTTGTTGATGGACACTTAGGTTGCTTCCATATCTTGGCTACTGCAAGTAATGCTGTAATGAATATTAGGGTGCATGTATCCTTTCAAATTCATGTTTTCATTTTCTTTGGATATATATACACCCAGCAGTGGAATTGCTGTATCAAGTGGTCAGACCCAAAAAATATTGCTATGATTTAAGGGAATGAGTGTTCTACCTATGTTATCTTCTAGGAGTTTTATGGTTTCTGGTCTTACTTTTGGGTCTTCAATCCTTTTTCACTTTATTCTTGTATATGGTGTGCAGAAATGTTCTAATTTCATTCTTTCTTTTCTGACTACTGTATCTAGGGCTTCCAATACTATGTTGAATAAAAGTGGCAAGAATGGGCATCCATGGATTTTCCTTGATCTTAGAGAAAATGTTTTCAAATTTTCACCATTCAGTATGATGTTAGCTGTGTGTTTATAATATATATGACCTTTATTTGTTGAGGTATGTTACCTCTATACCCACTTTCTGGAGGGTATAAATGCATATTGCATATTGAATTTTGCCAATAGCTTTTTCTGTATCTATTGAAATGATCATATATTTATTCTTCAACTTCTTAATGTGGGATAGCACATTGATCGATGTGCAGATACTGAACCATCATTGCATCCTGAGATAAATCCCACTCAATCATGGTGTATGACCCTTTTAATGTTTTGTTGAATTGATATGCTAATGTTTTGTTAAGGATTTTTGCATCTATGTTTATCAGTGATATTGGCCTATAATTTTCTTTTATGTGATATCTTTCTCTGGTTTTGGAATCAGGGTGATGCTGGACTCATAGAATGAGTTCAGAAGTGTTCTAACCTCTGCAATCTTTTTGGAATGAATTGAGAAGGATAGGTGTTAACTCTTCTCTAAATATTTGGTATAATTCACCTGCGGTCCTGGACTTTTGTTTATTGGGAATTTTTTTTTTACTAATTCAATTTCATTACTGGTAACTGGTCTCTTCATGTTTTCTGTTTTTTTCTGGTTCAGTCCTTGGAGATTGTACATTATAGGAATGTGTTCATTTCTACTAGGTTGTCCATTTCATTGGTGTATAGTTGTTATAGGAATTTGTTCATTTCTACTAGGTTGTCCATTTCATTGGTGTATAGTTGTTCATAGTAATCTTTCATGATCCTTTGTATTTCTGTGGTGTTAGTTATAACTTTTCCTTTTTCACTTTTGATTTTATTGATTTGACCCTCTCTCTTCTTTTTCTTGATGAGCCTAGCTAAATGTTTATCAAATTTGTTTCTCTTTCCAAAGAACCAGCTCTTAATTTCATTGATCTTTTATATTGCTTTGTTATTCTCTATTTTATTTATTTCTGCTCTGAGCATTATGCTCTCTTTCCTTCTACTATCTTTGGGTTTTGTTTGTTCTTCTTTTTCTAGTTCCTTTAAGTATAAGGATAGGTTGTTTATTTGAGATTTTTCTTGTTTCCTGAGATAGGCTTTTATCACTATGAACTTCCCTCTTAAACTGCTTTTTCTGTGTCCTATAGATTTTGGATTGTTGTGTTTTCATTGGTTTCCAGATTTTTTTTATTTCTTCTTTGATTTCTTCAATGATCCATTGGTTGTTCAACAGCATATTGTTTAACCTCCATATGTTTGTGTTTTTGCAGTTTTTTTTTTTTTTCTTTCTTGTACTTTATTTCTAGTCTCGTAATGTTTTGGTCAGAGAAGATGCTTGATAGGATTTCAGTTTTCTTAAATTTACTGAGATTTGTTTTGTGGCCTAGCTGCAGTCAAACCAGTGTTCCACAGGGCTGAGGCCCAAGAGGTTCTAATGAGAGTGCTGGCTCACTGGTGAGCAGAATGAGGTTCCCCTATTCATTTTATGAATCTAGTATATCCTTTATACCCAAACAGAAAAGAAAAAAAAAAAAAAAAAAAACTAAAGAAAAATATCACTTATAAATATGAGGCAAATATTCCTAAAATATATTAGCCAATAAAATTCAGCAATATGTAAAAATAATTTTAAGCCGTGACCAAGTTGTATTTGTTTCATGGTGCAAGTCTGGCTAAATACTCAATAATCAATCTATGCAAACCACTATATTAATAAGATAAAGAATAATATCATATGTTCATATCAATTGTTGCAGAAAAAGCATTTAACAGAATACAATACTTCCTCATAATAAAAACTCTTGAAAACATAGAAATAGAGGGAATTCAACTTGATAAAGTGCATCTACAGTAAACCTAGAGGTAACATATTTAATTCTGAAAGACTGAATTTTTTCTCCTAGGATTGTGAACAAAACGATGATGTCTGCTCTCACTGGTTTTGTTCAACATAGTGCTAAGAGTTTTAGTCAGTGGAATAAGCAAGAAATAAAAGATTTCCAGTTCAGAAGGAGAGAAATAAACCTGTCCCCATATGCCAATAACATGCATAATTCTTGGAATAAAAAAATCTCAAGAAATCTATAAAAATATTTCTAGAGCTAATAAGTGAGTTCAGCAAGGTTTCAGGGTAAAATTTAAACACAAAGCCATCAGTTGTATTTCCACATACTAGGAAAAAAAACACATAGACAATGAAATTCAAAATATAATACCATTTATAATAGCTCCCAAAATGAAATTATTCGGTGTAAATCTAAAAACAAACAAATAAAGAAAAAGCTTGTATAAGACTTGTATGCTGAAAACTATATAATGTTGATGAAGGAAATCAAAGAAGATGAAAATAAATAGGGAAACATACCATGTTCATGGATTGGGAAGATTAACGTAGTAAACATGTCAATTCTCCCCAAATTGATATACTTCTTTGACACAATTCTTATCAAAATCCCAGCAGTCTTTGGTAGATATATAGTAGATTATCCTAAAATTTATTTGGAAAGGTCACAAAACTAATATAGCTAAAACAATTTTTAAAAAAGAATAAAAAGTGAAGAATCAGTATACCCAATTTCAAGACTTGTGAGACAGCTATAATCAAGAACAGGTGGAACTGGCAGAGAGACAGACACATGGATCAATAGAACAGAATAGTGAGCTCAGAAATAGACTTGTATAAATATGTCCAACTGATGTTTGACAGAAGTGCAAAATAATTTTAGATACCATTTTTAACAAATGGTACTCGAGCAATTGGACCTATATAGGCATTTTTAAAACCCTAAAATTTGACCTAAATACATAAAATTTAACTAAAAATATATCACAGACTTAAATAAAATTTACAAACCACATAGCTAACAAAGTAGAAATATCAAGAACATATAACTTAAATCTCAATAGTAAAAAATGAAAAAGTCTGATAGAAAATTGGGCAAAAGATATGAAGATACATTCTACCCAACAGGATTTACAGATGGCAGCCAAGCACATGAGAATATGTTCAACATCATTAGCCACTAGGAAAATACAAATTAAAATCTCAATGAGATATCGCTAAACATCTATCAGAATGGCTAAAATAAAAAATAGTGATGGCACCAAATGCTAACACTGATTCACAGAAAGCAGATCACACATAATATACTGAGTGGAATGTAAATTGTACAATTACTCTCAAAAACACTGTGGCACTCTCTTAAAAACTAAATATGTAACTACCATAGGACACAGCAATTACACTCCTGGTCATTTATTCCAGATAAAGAAAACCTATGTTCACACAAAAAGCTGTACACAATGTTTATAGGACCTTTATTCCTAACAGCAACAACAACAAAAACAAATGCTCCTCAAAAGGTGAATGGGTAAATGAACTGTAATACATCCTTACCATGGAATACTATTCTGCAATAAAAATAAATGAAAGTATAGATACCCATAACAACCTGAATGAATCTCTGTAATATCACATTGTGTGAAACAAGCTAGTCCCAAAAAGTTATATATTGTATGATTCTATTTACAAAACATTCTTGAAATGACAAAATCATAGAAAAGAAGATGGTTCTTGTTCAGGGGTTTAAGGAGGGGTTTAGGGCTGAAGAGAAGAGGATTTGGCTACAAAAGGACAACATGACAAATCCTTGTAGTAATGGAAATGTTCTTTATCTTGACTGTATCAATGCCAATATCCTGGTTGTTATAATAGTTTGCAAGGTTTTACCGTGAAGAGAAAGTTGTAAAGGGCACATGAGATCTTTGTATTATTTCATTCAACTACCTGTGAATCTATAATTATCTATGAATGAACAGTATAATTTTTTTAAAAACCAAAAGTGTATTAGGAGGCAGAATGAGATTGCAGTGGGTTAGAGTTAAGGTGAGAGGAAACTGAAAATGGGGAAATAATATGTTGTCACCTAAGGAAAGCCTGATATTTATTGGTTAAATTTATATGCTTTTCTTTATCTCACACTACTTAAATGTAGTTTTTCACCCTGATTCAGTGCTCAGTTCTGTGTTCTTCTCCAGATATTCTCCTTGAGTGAGCTCATACATTCTCATGATTTTAACTGCCTATATGTTAATGATTTCCAAATTGACAGTGTCAGCCCTTTCTCCTCTAACTTCCAATTCATGCAGTCCATTGAATATCAGACATACTCATGTGAACGTTCTGCAGACACCTTACTCAGAGCAGAATTCCTCACTTTTCCTCTCTTGCAATCTCTTTTTCATTTAGTGTCACCACCATCCAACTGTTCAGCCTAATTAGTAAACTGGGAATTATTCCTGATTCCAGTATAGCTTTCAGACCCCTTGCCATTCAAACATAAAGTTTAGACACTTCATTTTCATGTTTATTTTTGCCTTGTTCATGTTCTCATAGTTCTCTCCTATAGGGTACTACTTTACATCTCCCAGAGCTTTCTAAATTGCAAATTACCTATGTCATCCCCCACAACTCACAGAACAACACTTAAGATCCTTATCAAAGTATAAAGCCCTTTATGATCTGGTCCCTTCTACCTCCCCAGTCCCATTCAGGTCTTCCTCTGCCTGGAACTTTACGCTCCAGTAACATTTAAATTGCAGGTAATCATCCTATATTATATTTCTTGTCTTTTGTTGTAATAAGCCTCTGCTAGCAATGCTCTATATCTGTCTCTACCCAACTCTCCCACAGAAACTATTGCCCACTCCTCTTCATCTGTTTACTTACTCTTCAAGGTTTTTCTTTTATAAATTTATTTATTTATTTTATTTTTGGCTGTATTGGGTCTTCGTTGCCGCACGTGGGCTTTCTCCGGTTGGGGCAAGCATGGGGCTACTCTTCGTTGCGGTGCATGGGTTTTTCATTGCGGTGGCTTCTCTTGTTGCGGAGCACAGGCTCTAGGTGTGTGGGCTTCAGTAGTTGTGGTGCATGGCCTTTGTTTCTCCACAGTATGTGGGATCTTCCCGGACCAGGGCTTCAACCCGTGTCCCCTGCACTGGCAGGTGGATTCTTAACCACTGTGCCACCGGGGAAGTCCCTACTCTTCAATATTTAAAGATCACATTAGGTGTCATTTCCTTTTCTTGTCCCTAAAAGATTGCAGAGTTGTTCCTCAACCTTTCCATAGAACTCTATATACACGTTTATCATAACCTGTCATAGATACTATTTATGTATCTGGTTTTCCCAATAGACTGGGAGATTTTCAAGGGCAGGAAGTATGTCCACAACTCCAGAATAATGATGTGAAGTGAATGTAGAACTTTTAAAAACTATTCCAGCTTTTATTTCATAAAGACAACCTTTTATAAACTCCCAGAGCCCAAAGTATGAGGAAGATGCAAACTTGTCATTCATTCATTCAACCAGTATGTACTGACTACCAACCACTGTGTCAGGGACCAGAATACAATGATGAAAAATGCTTTATGGCCTCAAGAAGCTTATGGTTAAGTGTAATGTTACTCTGAAAGATACCATGAAATGGAAAAGATATAATTCTAGAATAAGTTTCACAAGATCAAAACGATGATTGGGTAAGAAGGTATCAGTGAAACTATGGAAAGCCAAAGACCCAAAAGTTAGAGTTAGGCCAAGAGTCAGATCCACCAAAAGAAAGAGTAATGAGGTGAAAAAATAAGTATCTGGAATGAGTGTGGTGGGAGGAATTGAAAGAGTTGAGTTCTAAGCAAAAGAATACAGCATGATGACTAAAGAAAAAAGTTTTCTGACATACATGGCTTGATTTTTATGGATGGACTGAAATACAAGACATAGGTGGTGCTAATTCTGAAGACGTAGGTGGTAACATTGTGACCTGAGAGGATCTTACCTGCACCCCACATCAGTGAGACTTGGCCCCACTGAGTACAGGACATTCTGATCCCTATTGTTTGAACTATTTTTCTAATGGGGTGCAGTTTTCTCCCAAAAAGCAGATATCTCTCTATATACTGTCAATCTTGACTCTATTTACATTGTTAAAGTAACAAACAAACAAAACACTTGGTCATCTCATTCCAGTACTAAGCCAGCAGCAGGTTATATAGCTTCTTCTACAGAATAAGAGTATCAGGAACTTCCTTTTTCCTAGGATGAGGTCCTATTGAGCCCCCTTGTTAAGAGTGAATTCATTATACCAACAGGGTAGAGTGGAGGAATCTTGTCCAAAGTACCTGCATCTCTTCAAGAAATGTCCATATCCATCCTTTTAAGTTCTTTTCTTTTTTAATGTAATTAGGAATTCTTACAGTGGCTCCTGTCTTACCCCACCTTCCAGGTAAACTCTACTTCTCCATAGAAGACTTTCTACATTTTCTTTGGAGAAACTATTCTCTTCCAGAATTCGTAATGTTTCTCTGCTCCTGTTGCTGCTAGAAAGTTTGAGTTTCATGAGATATATACTTACTATAACAGAATAAAAGTGGTAAGAAAAAAATCAGAAAATAATAAAGAACCAGCCAATGAAGGATGACCCCTGACCCTGCTTCCATGTTCAGAATCTGGAAACTCTGCAAGTGATAGAATTCACTTGATGTTTTTTTATTCATTAATTCATTCATTTTCATTCAAGAAATATGTGTTAAGTACCTACTATGTGGCAGACATTATTAGATTCTCGATTCCCACCTCTGTAGACCTTTCAGTCTAGTGGGCTCTGACCTTCTGGCAACAAACTGCCTCTTAATTCTCAAGTCATTCACATTCACAAGGGCATACAAAGGGGACCACAGTGCAATCTATCATTATCTAAGGAATGAGAGTACTTCTTTTTTTTTTTTAAGATTTTTTTTTTTTTTTAATTTATTTATGGCTGTGTTGGGTCTTCGTTTCTGTGCTAGGGCTTTCTCTAGTTGCGGCAAGTGGGGGCCACTCTTCATCGCAGTGCACGGGCCTCTCATTAGTGCGGCCTCTCTTGTTGCGGAGCACAGGTTCCAGATGCGCAGGCTCAGTAATTGTGGCTCACGGGCCTAGTTGCTCCGCGGCATGTGGCATCTTCCCAGACCAGGGCTCGAACCCGTGTCCCCTGTATTGGCAGGCAGATTCTCAACCCCTGCACCACCAGGGAAGCCCCAAATGAGAGCACTTCTGACTTTATCACTTCTCACTCTCTTGCTTTGATGTCCCAGGTTTAGGTTTTTCCTGTCAAGATCCCCAACACCTCACTCATTTAATCCAAATGGTCATTCCTTGCCCCCTGCATCCAGCATATGAGGTAACCCAAGATGACACGAAAGCAGGTAGCATTAGCAGTAACTAACAATAGACTACCAATAGTCCAATTAGGGTTGATAATCTCATTGCTTTGATTCCAGTATCAAATACACTTCAAAGTGAACTATAACATCACAATGCCCAAAAAGCCTTAGCTCTTCCCCAGTTCCTGACTTATTGGTCTGACACATCCTCCCTTGGTTTTCTGCTTTATACTTCAGTTCATCCTTAAAAGCAAGAGTGCTTTCCTGAACTTCAGCCCTTTTGCCTGGGGCCCTAATACTCTTCCAAGCTCTTGCTAACATCATCCCCAGGAGGGCTACTGAGTCTTCTTCACTTTCTCTCACTCACTTGCTAGACTCTCCTTTCAATAGACCAATCTCCTGAAACACCACTATTCTGCCCACCACCTGCTTCCACCCATCTGATTTCAGGTACTTCCACCATCTGTAGCCCTGCTGTTATGTCCATCCATGAGCTCTGCATTTTGCCAAGTGGTGGCATACCTCCAACAACAATTATGATGCACAGATGGTTCAAGGGTGGGTTGAGATGTCCATTTGGTTTGTGATATTTCTTTCCATAAGACAGCAAAAAATTCAAAATTAAGCAGTGGTACAATGAATTGAAGTAATTTACAGATATTTTTAATGCTGGAGAAAAAATAATGGTCCGATTAAATCTTCCCCTAAGAAATCATTATTCTATTGAGTTCATCCAAATAGCAGTGTGTGATTTTAATTATTATAATGGAACATAATTGTCACTAAACTGAGGAGTTAATTATTCTGAAAATAATTGTGTCATTCTTCTACAAATAAAGTTATACAAAAATGTATTTTGTGGCTCTGAGTGTTGAATAATACCAACACAGCCAATATATTTACTCATGTGAAACCTAAGCAATAGTCACTTGTGATTCACCCAATTTTCTCCCAAGAGTTGATTTTGCAATTTTAAACTTGCAAATTAGATGGTGGCTGCATTATTTCTCTAACGGGAGATACAAAATTCTTACAGAAGTGCTTCAGAATTGGCATTTGCCATCTCTCTTAAATTCCACCATCCGGTTGGAGCATTGTTATGGGTCTCATTGAAGCTGTCTAGTCGTTTGTCTTTTCTTTCATAACTCTTGATCCATGGGATGATTTCCAGACAATACAGCAGAGACTCAAAGACATGAAATTATCAGACAACAAATTACTCTCAAATGAAGGCCAAAATTGTATCACTAGAGAAAAATTGTGAATAATTTCTAGGGTTAAGATTGAATTAATGACTCTCATCAAATAAATTAAAAGAGTCTTAGGGAAAAATAATGTAGTAAAAATATTCGGTAGCTTAACTCTACCTCCTTCTCTGGGAATTACTTCAATTATTTAAAGCATCATTGCATAACTTGTTTCTAGGTTTCTTTGTGTTGGTGTGACTTACTTGGCCCCAATACCACCACACATATCACCCCTCCCACAGCCTATATTCTGGGGCCTTGGGCCTCTTTGCCGCCAATATTAAGAATTTAATAAGATCCCTAGTCTCTCATGGAAACTGTTCTCTGAGTACTTGAATCCATTAGAGACATTAGAATGACTTGTTATCATGAAACCCTTTTAGCTTAAAATTAGTCTTCAGTTGTCAGTTAAGTGTCCTAAAGTCAAGATAAGGAGAAGGGAGCTACATAATCTGGAACTGGTCCCAACAAATGTGTCAGAGGTCAGAGAACAGATGAACTGAGTGAGATTCAAGCTTTAGGGGAGGGAAGAGTCAGGTAAAGAGTAAGTGAATATAAAATACCCTTTGGGCTCCACTGATATCAGCATTTGCTATTACTGAAAAAAAACTACACATTCAGAATTTAAACACAAGATACAAAGAACTGCAAAACAAGAAGAAATAAGGGGCCAGGGACTACTACATACCACTTCTTTAACACAGCAAAGTTACAGACTTTCTTTTATACCTGATTATATTCTAAGATTTGCCTAGTGGTTAGCATGAAATGTGAGACTCATGACACTCAGGTGGTAAAGATGAGAAAATATAGCATGCAACAGGGCACTGTGAGTAGCAAGAGAGAAGACAAAATTCAGGAAGAGGTTTGTCATGGAAACTCAGGAAGTAGAGTATTTTAAGAAAGAAGGAGAAGTCAACTATATCAAATGTTGTTCAGAATCAAGTGAACTGAGGAGAGAGAAATGCTTATTGAATTCAACAACCTATATGTCACTGGTGACTCTAGCAAGACTTGATTTAGTGGAAAGATGAGGGTAGAAAGCAGATTAGAAGGGCTGAGGGGTAAGTGGCATGAAATGGAGATAATTAGTATAGACATGGGGGAGTAAAAATATGGGGAGAAAGAAGAGTGGAAATGTTGGTTTATTTTTGGTTTTCTATTGCTTGGAAGAGACCTAAGTGTGTTTAAAAATAACAATTCAGTTCAGACGAAGTAGTTGTATATATAAGAGAAAGAGAAAAGATTAAGCAATAAGGCATGGTTCCTCAGCAGGTTAGCATTCAAGGGAGCAAAGCATAGGTATAAGGCTTGGCCCTAGACTTGAGGAGGGGCAGTTCTTGGCTCTGTCATTAACTCTTCAGAAGAGTGCCAGAGGTCAGTAATTCCATTCTGTCAGCTGAGACCTGCTTCTGTCTTCCTGAAACACCAGCAGCATATTCAAGGTTTATTCCTAGGAGCCTTTTTCCAATTTGAGATGGGGATTACATTATTTTTACGGTGATGAGAAACCTGTAACTCCACCTGCTGCCAGATAGAAAGGCAAACTTGAGGTAAGCCTGAAAGTGTGCAGCACATGCATGATGGTGTGTCCCTAACAATCAGTGACAGCTTGTGTTTATGTTGTTTATGTATCTTTATCTTGGAAGCAGGAGCCTGAGCTACTTACTAATGGAGAATGGAGAAAAACAAGGTCAAGCTACAGACTAAGCGTCATTTCTGAGATTCATGGGAAAAAAAGATTGGAATGAAATTTTTTTCTTCTTTCTTTATGGCATATGTCACTCCTTTGGCACAATTAGTGGCCCTGGGTTAGTTACTCCTCGAGAATAAAGTAAACTAAAAGAAGAGCCCATCAGTGGCCTAGGACAGGGATCCAGAAATGAAACTAAGCACACAGGCAAATTTTCCACACTTCCTGATTTGTAAATAAAGTTTTATTGAAACACAGCCATGTCCATAATTTATGTATTCTCCATGGCTGTATTTGTGACACAATGGCATAGTTGAGTAGTTGTGACAGAGACCATATGATTCTCATAGACTAAAATGTTTATTTAGCCCTTTTCATAAAAAGCTGGGGAGTTCTCTGGCCGTGAGGAAGGGGAGAGCCATGCAATGCCCAAGATCGTTGACAGAGAAGTAGGCAAGAGTTCCTACTTTGCTATGAGGAGAAGCTTTCAGACAAGTGTCATGGTTAGAATCCACAGATTCAACCAGGAGGGCTGGGACTTAGAGATAGGGCCCAAGTTCTATAAGTGTTCAAATAGGTCGTGTTCCTCTCTTCTATTAGAGGGCTCAGTTTTCTGAGAAGGATGTGGGTTATGAGAACAAGACAAAATCCAAGAATTAATACAGGAATACAAGGCTAAAGTCGAAGCAGCATAGGGCTGGACCAAGGTCACTTTTAGAAAAGAGTCTGGTGGCACTGAACCTAAGGCAGAAGGGGCTGGGCAAAGTGAGATGGTCACTGTGTTGAAACAGGCAGACATCCAAGATCCTTAGGATCTGTTAGTTCTTTATAAATGAAAATGATAAAACATAACCTTGACTTCCTCAATATTAGTGATAATAATTGCTAACATTTGTCTAAAGCCAGGAATATATACATGAGATATATATCTATAGATATATAGATATATAAAATTTCTGTATCCATGTATCCATTGATGGACGCTTAGGTTGTTTGCATACCTTGGCTATCATGCTGCAATGAACATGGGAGTACAGATATCTCTTTGAGATTATGATTTCATTTCCTTTGGATGTATACCCAGAAGTGGGATTGCTGGATTATATAATGCTTCAATTTTTAATTTTTTTAGGAACTTCCATACTGTTTTCCATATGGTTGTACCAGTTTATATTCCCACCAACAGTTGAAAAGGATTCCCTTTTCTCCATATCCTCCCCAGCACTTGTCATCTCTTGTCTTTTTGATAATAGACATCTTAAGAGATGTGTGATGATATCTTGCTCTATTTTTATGGGTTCAGGACTTACATTCAAATCTTTAATCCATTTTGAATTGATTACTGTGAATATTTTAAGGTAGAAGTCCAGTATCATTCTTTTATATGTGAATATCCAGTTTTCCCAATACCATTTATTGAAAAGATTATATATTTGTTCTTGGTTTCTTTATATATTTGTTCTTGGCTCTTTTGTAAAAAATGAATTGACTCCATTCTGTTCCATTGTTCTATGTGCCTTTTATATGCCAGTGTCATAACACTTTGATTACTACAGATCTGTGAAATAGATTAAAATTAGGAAGTGTGATGTCTCCAGCTTTATTCTCCTTTCTCAAGATTACGTTGACAATTCAGTGTCTTTTGTGGTTCCAGATGAATTTTAGAATTGTCTGCTTCTATTAATGTGAAAAATGCCATTGTAATTTTTATGGGGATTGCATTTAATCTGAAGATCACTTTGGGTGATATGGACATTTTACCGTTATTAGTTGCCAATCAATGAACATGGAATATGTTTACATATATTTGTATCTTCTTCAGTTTATTTAGTCAGTGTTTTATAGTTCTCAGTGTATAGGTCTTTCATCTCTCTGGTTAAATATAGTCTTAAGTATTTTACTCTTTTTTATCTCTTGTAATTGGGATTTATTTCTTAATTTTTCCTTTGAATACTTTGTTGATAGCATATAAAAATACAACTGACTTTGCATATTGCTTTTGTATTCTGCAATTTTACTTGACTTCTTTATTAGTTCTAAAACTTTTTTGAGTAAAGTCTTTAGAGTTTTCTGTACATAAGATCACGCCATCTGTAAATGGAGATGATTTTACTTTCAATTTGTATTACTTTTATTTCTTTTTCTAGTCAAATTTCTCTGGCTAAGACTTTCAGTACTATTTTGAATAAATGTGCAAAGAGTGAACATCCTTGCCTTGTTCCTGATCTTAGAGGAAAACCTTTTATCTTTCTACATACAGTTTGAGAGTTTTTATCATGAAAATATGTTGAATTTTGTCAAATGCTTTTTCTGCATCTATTGAGATGTTCATATATAATTTTCTGTCTTTCATTTTACCATTATTTTACATGGTATATCACATTGATTGATTCTATGGATGTTGCACCATCTTGCATCCCTGGAATGAATCTCACTTACTCATGGTGTACGATTCTATTAATGTACTGTTAAATTTGGTTTGCTAATACTATGTTGAGAATTTTTGCATTTATGTTCCTCAGGAATTTTGGCCTGTAATTTTCCTTTCTTAAAATGTCCTTGTATGATTTTGGTATCAGAGGAATGTTAATGAGTTTGGAAGTGTTTCCTCCTCTTCTATTTTTTTGGAAACACTTTAGAAGGATTGGTATTAATTCTTGTTTAGAAGTTTAGTAGAATTCTCCAGTAAAATCATATGGTCCTGGGATTTTCTGTATTGAGAGGTTTTTGATTGATTCAATCTCCATACTAGTAATTGGTATGTTTCAATTTTCTATTTCTTCATGATTCAGTCTTTGTGAGCTGGATGTTTCTAGGAATTTATCCACCTCTAGGTTTTCCAGTTCATTGGTGTATAATTTTTCATACAGTTTCTTATTATCTGTAATATTACTGTGTTACCAGTTGTAATGTTTCCTTTCATTTTTGACTTTATATATTAGAGTCATCTTTTTTTTTTTCTTACTTAGTTTAGCTAAAGGTTAATCAATTTTTTTCCAAAAAACAAGCAAACAAAAAACACCTACTCTCTGTTTAGTCTCTATTTCATTTATTTCCACTCTGATCTTTGTTATTTCTTTCTTTCTACTAACTTTGGGCTTCATTTGGTCTTTTTCTAGTTCTTAAAGGTGCAAATTTAGGGGTATGTATTTAATTTTTTTCTTAATGTAGATGCTTAATTGTATTAAATTTTCATTTTCATTTGACTCAAGATATTCTTTGATTTTTTTTTCTTTTGGCCTTTGATCCATTGGTTGTTCAAGAGCATGTTGCTTAGTCGCAATATGTTTGTGAATTTTCCAGAATTCTTCTTGTAATTGATTTAAATTTTTGTAGTATTAGAAGGAAAAAATGCTCAATATGATTTAAAACATCTAAAATTTATTAAAGTTCATGCCCCAACCTATGCCAAGAGTCCAGGGAGACTTGCCCTGCCCTGGGGTGGGGCTCCACAACAGAGCAGGGATGGTGGAGGCTGGGGGAAGTGATAAGCTGTGAGGGACAAAGGAAACTTGCACCTGAGGCTGCATCTGAGCAAAGTGAGGGAAAGAATTGAGGGCACCTGAACAGCAGCACATTGGAGACAGCTCAGACATCTGTCTATGGCCGATACAGCCAAAAGCCCACACAGGTCACACCCTTGCTTTGGCACTCCTCCTCACCTCAGCAAAAGGGTTCTAGTGCAGGGAGAGAGGAAAATAACACTCTTAAGGGGAACAGAGCCAGCTCAGACCTGAGCAACAAGAATTAAGATCCAACTTGGGATAAGACCCCAGCCCAGATAGGGCAGTGAGGGTCACTGAGTAGAGGGGAAGTCCTGCATCACATCCAGCTCTAGCTCTAGCCACTCCAACTCCAATCCCACACCCTGCCAAGGTGATAGCACACCTTGAGGAATGACGTGGCTTACCTCCGAGTCAAATCTAGCTCTCCCCCCAAAGGCATTGAGCACACCAAGTCTGTATAGGGAAGTTCCCACATAAGAACACCCCTTTAAGACTGCAATAGGTAAATGTTTCACAGAAATTCATAGAGTCAGAAAAAGCTAAACAAAAGGAAAAGGAAGAAAAACTGCTTGCAACTGAAAGAACAAGAGAAAAACCCTGAAAATATAATGCAATGAAACAGAAATAAACAATTTATCAGATAAAGGATTCAAAGCATTGGAAATAAAAATGTTAACTTAATTAGGGAAAAGAATGGATAAACACAGTGAAAATTTTAACAAGGATCTACAAAATATTTTTTAAAAAAAGACCCAATCAAGAGAAAAGTATTCAATAGCTGAGATAAAAAACACACTAGAAGGAATAAATAGTAGAATAAGTGATAAAGAAGAACACATAGGTGATCTGGAAGATAGAATAATGGGAATCACAGAACCAGAACAGCAAAAAGAAAAGCAAATTAAAAAAAAAAATTGAAACCGTTAAGAGATCTCTGAGGTAACATTAAGTGTACCAACATTCACATTATAGAGCTTCCAGAATGAGAAGCGAGAAGGGGATGGAAAATGTACTTGATGAAATTATGGCTGAAAACTTCCCCAAACTGAAGAAAGGAATAGATATCCAGGTACAGAAAGCACAGCGGGTTCCAAACAAGATGAACCCAAACAGACTCGTGCAAGATATATCATAATTAAAATAAAAAGTTAAAGAGAGAATTATAAAGGCTGTAAGAGGAAAAAAAGATTAATCAATAAGAGAATATCCATAAGGCTACCAGCTGATTTCTCTGCAGGAATTTTACAGGTCAGAAGGAAGTGGCATGCAATATTTAAAGTTGTAAAAGGAAAAAACTGCAACCTAGGATACTCTACCCAGCAAGACTATTATTTAGAATCAAAGGAGAGAAAAATAACTTATTAGACAAGCAAAAACTAAGATGTCATCAATACTAAACCTACCCTAAAACATATGCTAAAGGGCCTTGTCTAAGTGGAAAAAAAGTGAGAATTTATAGGAAAGGGGAAGTCCCATTAGGAAAGGCAAATATAGTAAGGACTGAGGATCAACCACATAAATAAACCAGTAAAACAATTGAAAGACAAAAAATTGTAAAAGCAACTATAACCAAAATAAACAGTTAAGGGGTAAACATGAGGATGTAAAATATGACATAAAAATATAATTTATGAGGAGGACAGTAAAATAAATGTAGATCTTTTATAATATGTTGAAACTTAAATGACTACCAGTTTAAAACAAGTATATACATTTATAGGTCAACATATATGAACCACATGGTAACCACAAACCAAAAACCTACAATAGTTACACAGAAATTAAAAAGAAATGGACACAAGCATACTACTAAAGAAAATCATCAAACCACAAGGGAAGAAACAAGAACAAGAAGAAATGAACAAAGAAGAACTACAAAATCAACCAGAAAACAAGTAATAGAATGGCAATAATATATACCTATCAATAATTACTTTAAATGTCAGTGGACTAAATTCTCCAATCAAAACACATAAGGTGGCTGATTGATTAAAAAAAACAAAACAAAAAAAAACCTTTCTATATGCTGCCTACAAGATACTCACTTCAGATCTAAAGGCACACACATCCTGAATGTGAGGGGATGCAAAAAGATATTTCATACAAAATAAAACAAGAAGAAAGTGCAGGCAGCAATTCTCTCATCAAAACAATAGACATTTTTTTTTAAAAAAAAAGGCTATAAATACACAAAGAAGGGCATTACGTAATGATAAAGGGATTAATACAAGAAGAGGATATTACACTTGTTAACATACGTGCACCCAATACAGGAGAACTTAAAAGTATAAAGCAAATACTAACAAACATAAAGGGAGAAATTGAAAATAATATGATAGTAGTAGGAGATTTAAGACCCCACTTACATCAATGAACAGATCATACAGACAGAAAATCAATACAGCAACAGTGGTCATAACTGACACATTAGACCAGTTGAACTTAATAGATATCTACAGGATATTCCATCCCAAAACAGCAGAATACATATTCTTTTCAAGTGTGCATGGAATGTTCTCCAGGATAGGTCATGTGCTAGGCCACAAAACAATTCTCAACAAGTTTAAGAAGATAGAAATTATATCAAGTACTTTTTCTTACCACACCAGTATCAAACTGGCAATCAATTACAGAAAGAAATAGTGGGAAAAGAACAAACACGTGAAGACTAATCAACATGCTACTAAAATAACAATGGGCCAATAAAGTCAAAGAGGCAATCAGAGAATACCTCAAGACAAATGAAAATGAAACACAATGTTCCAAAATCAGTGGGATCCAGCAAAAGCAGTTCTAAAAGGGAATTTGATACTGATACAGAGCTTCCACAAGAAACAAGAAAAATCTCAAATAAACAACCCAAACTACTACCTATAGGAATTAACAAAAAGAAGGACAAACAGAGCCCAAACTTTTCTTCCTAACAGTGTGATTAGAACATTTTCTTACACCATATACAAAAATAAACTCAAAATGAATTAAGGGCCTAAATATAAGATCAGAAACCATAAAAATCCTAGAAGACAACATAGGCAGAACACTCACTGACATAAACCATAGCACTATTTTTTTAAGATCCATCTGCTAAGACAAAAGAAATAAAAACAGAAATAAACAAATGGTATAATTAAACTTAAAAGGTTTTGCACAGCTAAGGAAACCACTGACAAAACAAAAAGACTACTTATGGAATGGGAGAAAATACTTGCAAATGATATGACCAAAAAGGGGTTAATATCCAAAATATATAAACAACTCATGCAACTCAATATCAAAACAAACAAACAAACAACCCAATCAAAAAATGGGCAGAAGACCTGAATAGATATTTTTCCAAAGAAGACATAGAGACAGCTAACAGGCACATGAAAAGGTGCTCAAAATATATAATTATTAGAGAAATGTAAATCAAAACTATAATGAGTTATCACCTCACACCTGTCAAAATGGATATCCTCAAAAAGTCTTCAAATAAATTTTGAAGAGAATGTGGAGAAACTGGAACCCACCTCTGGTGGGAATGTAAATTGGTGTAGCCAATATTGAAAACAGAATGGAAGTTCCTCAAAAACTAAAAATAGAACTACCATATGATACAGCATTTCCACTCTTGGGTATATATATCCAGAAAAACAAAAACACTAATTCAAAAAAGATACATGTACCCCAATACCCACAGCTACATTATTTACAATAGCCAAGAAATGGAAGCAACTCAAGTGTCAGTGAACACACAAATCGATAATGAAGAAATGGTAGAATATGTATTCTGTTGCTGTTGGATAGAATGTTCTGTAAATGTCTGTTAAGTCCATTTATCTAATGTGTATTTTAAGCCCAACGTTTTCCTTACCCATTTTCTGTCTAGTTGATCTATCCATTGTTGAAAGTCTGATATTGAACTCTCATACTATTATTGTATTGCTGTCTATTTCTCTCTTTAGATCTGTTAATATTTTCTTAAAATACTTAGGTGCTCCAATGTTGGGTGTATAAATTTTACAATTGTTATATTCTTTTGTTGGCTTGACCCCTGTATTATTATATAATGACCTTCTTTGTCTATTGTAACAGTGTTGGCTTAATGTCTATTTTGCCTGTTTAGTTACCCTT
The DNA here is from genome assembly GCF_965194805.1 of Balaenoptera borealis. Lineage (NCBI taxonomy): Eukaryota > Metazoa > Chordata > Mammalia > Artiodactyla > Balaenopteridae > Balaenoptera > Balaenoptera borealis. Next base: position 19,146,068 of record NC_138871.1, read on the forward strand.
GCTTTTTTTTTTTAATTTCCATTTTTATAGTATATCTTTTTCCATTCCTCACTTTCTGTCTATGTGTGTTCTTAAAACTGAAGTGAATTTCTTATAGACAGCATGTAGCTGGGTCCTTTTTTTTTTCAATCTTTTCAGCCATTCTATATCTTTTGATTGAATAATTTAGTCCATTTATATTTAAAGTAATCATTGACAGGTATGGATTTACTATTGACATTTTGTTAATTGTTTCCTGGCTGTTTTGTAACTTGTTTGTTCCTTTTTTCCTCTCTTGCTCTCTTCCTTTATAATTTGAAGATTTTCTAAAGTGGTGCACTTTGATTCCTTCCTTTATATCTTTTGTATATCTAACTATAGATTTCGGTTTGTGGTTATAATGAGACTTACATAAAACATTTTACAACAGCTTGTTTTAAGCTGATAAGAATTTCAAATGCATACAAAAGCTCTACACTTTTACACTCCCCACATTTTATGTTTTTGATGTCAATTTACATCTTTTTATATAGTGTATCCATTAACAAATTATTGTAGTTATAGATATTTTAATACTTTGCTTTAAACCTTTATACTAAAGTCATAAATGATTTACACACCACCAATAAAATATTAGAGTATATGAATTTAACTATATATTTACCTTTACCTGTGAGTTTTATATACTTTCATATATTTTCCTGGTACTAATTAACATCCTTTTATTTCAGCTTGAAGAACTTCTTTTAACATTTCTTGTAAGGTTAATTTAATGGTGATTAACTCCTTCAGCTTTTGCTTGTCTGGAAAATTATCTCTCCTTCAATTCTGAAGGATATTTTGCCAGATAGAGTATTCTTGATTGGCATTTTTTTTCTTTCAAGACATTGTATATATCATCCCACTCCCTTCACCTCAAAGTATTTGCTGAAAAATCCACTGATAGCTTTACTGAGGGGACTTGTACATAACAAGTTGCTTTTCTCTTGCTGCTTTTAATATTCTATTCTTGTCTTTAACTTTTGGCAATTATAATACGTCTCCTTAGGTACCTCTTTGGATTCATCTTCTTTGGAACTACCTGGGATTTCTGGATCTGGCTGTCTGTTTCATTTCGCAGGTTGAGGAAATTTTTAGCCATTATTTCTTTGAATAAGCATCCTGCCTCTCTCTTTCTCTCTCTCTCTATATCTATATCTCTTGCTCCCTCTCTCTCTCTCTCTCCTTCTTGACCACCTAAAATGCATGTTGCTCTGCTTGATGGGACCAATAAGTCCCTTAAGCTAGCTTCACTCTTTTTATTCTTTTTTTTTTCCCTCCTCTGATTGAACAAATCTCATTGTCCTGTCACTGATTCTTTCATTCACTTGATCAAGTCTGCTGTTGAACCACTTTATTAATTTTTTCAGTTCAATTATTGTGTTCTGCAGCTCCATGATTTCTGTTTGATACTTTTTTGTATTTTTCTGTCTCTGTCAAAATTCTCACTTTCTTCCTTCTTTGCCCTCCTGACTCAGTGAACATATTTATGACCATTTTGAACTCTCTATTAGGTAAATTCCCTATCTTTTTTTCACTGAGATCAGTTTGTAGAGGTTTATCTGTTCCTTTGTTTGAAATATATTCCCTTGTTTCTTCCTTTTTTCACTCTTTGTGTTAGTTTCTGCACATTAGATAAAATAGCTACCTCTCCCAGTCTTGACAGACTGGTCTTGTGTAGATGAACCTTGGCAATCTGCCCACCCTGAGCTTCTGGTAGTCTTTCAAGTCTTTGCAATTGTCCAAACCACCATCTTTGTTCTTAGTGGCTCCCAGTATTTGAGGGTGTGCCAAGCCCTGTCAGGGTCCCAAAGTGGAGGATTACATTCAATACCCAGATGTAGGCTAATTAGAAGCCAGACCCTCAAGCAGCAGCTGGGAAAGTACGTGGTTAAGCCCGTTCCAGGAAGAAACTGGGAGAAGGGCATTTTTGCTTGCTCCCTCTGTGCTGAGCCTGAGCATAATGTCATTAGGGAGGGGGTGCTCTTGTGCTTGTTTTAAAACTGCTTCTTTGTTTGCTTCTTTGTCCTTTGGTACTTGTGAATGCAAACCCCTTTGGAATCAAAGGCCATAGTCCACAAAATTTGTGGTGCCAGATGTATATACAAGCTCCCTCCATAGAGATGCTGGCAACCTGGTTTTATCATTGGAGCAAGATGAAGGGAGAAGGCAAGGAAAGTGTCCATCAGCTCCCTCTGCCTCTGGAGAGGATTGCAGCCAGACCATAGATACATGCTAAATTAACAGTCTGACCCTCAGGCAGCAACTAATAAAATATGCAGTCAAATCCCTTTCATTGAAAGACCTGGAGATTAGCATTTTTGTCTGTTTCTTCTGTGCTAAGCATTGGATGGATAGTTACAGTGATTGCTCACATGCACATGCCTTTTAAGTTTGCTATGGTCCTCTGGATCCCATGGACGTAAGTTATTTTGGCTTTAAGAGTTACGTGTTTGTGGGCCCTGCTCCCTGCATAGGAGCCTTAAAAGTTGAGACACTATATGCGTGGTCCAAATCCTTCATTCCTCAGGGAGAACCTGAATGTTAGGAATTCCCTCCTGATGGTATGGCGCTGTACCAGAGGTGGAGTTTATAAAGAGAGTATGTCTCAGCTTTTCCTACCCATTTTGAAATGGGTATTTTCTTAATCACCTAATGTATAGAAGTCACTCAGCTAATTCCTGGATTTCTTTCAGAGAGAATTGCTACATGCATAGCTATAAATTTGGTGCATTTTTGAAAGGCAGGAAGTTCAGGAGCTTCCTCTATTGTCATCTCGTTTCCTCCCTTCTAGAGATATTTTTTATACTTTACTTTTGAACAATTATCAATGCCTTGGGTTCCAAGTACCCTCCTAAAAATATGAACTTTTCTTCTGGCTTTCAATAACATCTTAATAGATCTCATTCACATCTTGATACTTATTTTTCTAAACCAGCTACTTTATATATGTTTTAACTTCTCATGATCCACATATAAGTCTCTCCCTTTCTGTGTTTTCCAACATGTTGGTTTATCTCCCCTGGACACCTTTTCTTCACCTCCTTGAGTCCCACCATTGTTCTCATCATCCATTTGCCTTGTGATGCTCAATGAGGAGGCTGTTGTTATTCTCTTTGGACTGAGAGAGAGATTTAAATCATTGAATATCAGCTAAACTAATGGTAAAGCCAATTGACATATGAATAGTTCCAGGATTTGGGCATTGATATTGAATTTCTACTACGTGTCAGCTATAAATTTGATTAACATTCTTTTATATTATTTTGACTTTTATTTAAATATTTACTGATTTATGACTGTTTACCAAATACAGTTCTTTGAGCATGCTGGTATGCAGCAGTGAACTAGATGGACAATGTTATTCTTGTTCTACCTATAAATGTAAAAATGATGTGGATCACCATGTCAAGTGTCACTTCTCCCCCTGGAACTCAAGATTTATGATGTTCTCACATTTGAGAGGAATATTTAACAACTTCTTTTAAATCAATGGAGTTTTGTCTTAAATTCCACGTTTTGGGTTTAGAGGTTTTACAATGTTCTCATTGGCCTGGGTGCCATGGTAGAATCCCTGAAGTGCAGAAAGCAGCATAACCAAACTTCTTGGACTTTGTCCAAGGGAAGTTATTAATAAACTTTAGGAAAATGTTTTTCTTGGCCCTCTTATTACCGTTTAATCCTTAGATGTCTTAATGACATTGCACGTCATAAATGATTCCCCAGGAGATTTGTATTCATTGCAGGTTGAGAAAGAGATTGTTGGAGTTGTGATAACATTAAAGGCTCTTTAGAGGTTCTGGAACATGATATAGAAGATGACATAATGTAAGAATCCTGAGCTTTGGCACCAGACCAAATTGTATTTGAGTGCTGGTCTTTAAGTCATTAGCTGTATGATTTTGAAAAACCACTTAATATTTTGGGTATACTTGTCTTCATCTGAAGAATAAGGATAAACAATAACTGCATTTCAGGTGTGCTGTTAAAATTACACGGAATGAAAGTGATTGCAATATATTGCTGCTTTGTATTTTGAAATCCCTCTCATTTGTGATCAAATGGTTCTAACTATGAAGAGAAGATGGTTACGGAGGAAGAAACAATAAAATCATAGAAAGCATCATGGAAATAATGGGTAATAGTGTTAAGCGGTAGATAAGTTAAGGCCAGCTGTAACAGATAAATTCCCAGAAATCTTAGTGGTTCACCATAATAAAACTCAATTTCTTGCTCAACTAACAACGCAATGAACATGTTCAGTCTGTAGCCTTCCACATGGTGATTTAAGGGCCTAATTTCTTTCCATCTCATGGTCCCACCATCTTTTAGAGCATCTGAGTCATTTACTTCTAGCCAGCAAGTAGAAAAGAATGAGGATGGTGTGGTAGGTCTTTTAGACCAGGTCTGAAAGGGACACCCATCATTCCAACTACATTTCAATAGCCTCTGTCATATGATCACACCAAACAGAATGATTGGGAAATACAATCAACCCCTATGCCCAGGAAGAAAGAGAAATAAGTGTGGTAAGCAGTTAATTTCTGCCAAAATTGGTAAATACTGATCACCAGGGGAATTTGGTTATGGGAGAGGCATGCCAACATTATGTACTTAAATTATTAAATTTAGGAAAAATTGTGCTGGTTGTCGGGATCTTAAAAGAAAGAAAGACCTTGTGGAGACAGAAGAAAAACAAAATTGGATAAAAAATACACAGAACTTGAAATGGTGTGCATTCTTTTAACCGCAAGAGTAAAGGTAACCAAAAATCCAGAAGAAATCTGATCAAATAGAATTTAAGTTTTCATTCAAAGCTTAACTTATAATATTGACATTCTAAAAAAAATAAATCCATGCACACAAGTAAAAATTAACTAGTTGTAAGGCCTGATATTACTAAGTTAGTTCCACCTGGGAGAAATTCTGGATAGAAAGATAAGAATTGAGGGAGTTATTTCAAAAAATTTTTGAAAAAAGGATTGTGTCATGTTGAGGAAAATTGAAACTTAAGGTTTAAAAGTTACTAAAAGTTAAATGAGTATCAAATTCCTCAGGCAATTTTTGGTACCACTCACTTTGAGCTTGGTAAATGTTCAATGATATGACATACAACTGCATATCCACCTTATTTTTCCTGAGTCTACTCTGGGATAGTTCTGGGGAAGGAAATCCCCTATAACAGAAAACTTGACCTAGGAAATTTACACACAGATTTCCTGTGGTTCAGAGCAGTCTAGACAGTCTGCTTCTTGGGTTGCTTTTCCTACCTTATCAGTGTCCTGGAAGGTTGAGAGCAAGAGCAACAAGTTCACAAAAATGAAAAGGAAGTTACGTGTCAGGACTTCTTCCTCATCATGATTTCTTTCTTCTTGCTCAGAGGGTTTTACTTTTCTCCTAACACTGGAGGTTCGGGGGACATTAAACTGTCTCTGTTGCTTATTTCTTTTTCATGTCCATGATTATTTTTATCTATAATGAATAAGAAAGTTCCCTTGTTTTAGGAAGAACCTGGGTTTGACCCAAGTCTCCCTGGATCCCAAAGAAAGAATTAGAGGAAGATTTCATTTGGCAGAGGTAATCCCTCTCCTTGGTGTTCCAATTCTCTGGCCATAATGCCCTGAATGAAACATCTAATTTTCTTCAGCTGTTTTAGTCTTCAATCTCTCTCCCCTGCCTATTTCAGTATTATATCAAAGATTACAACTTTGCCAAAGAAGGAAAAAAATCAGTGAGAAACTCAAGTAAGATAAAGACAAACATGGATGAATTCCTGAATGGGGAAAGCTTTGGAGCCCACAAATAATCAAGATGAGCAAAACTTATGGACTAAATCCAGCCTGCTTTGTGATTTGCACAGCTAAGGATGCAGCCACACCTATCTATTTAGGCATTGTCAATGGCGGCTTTCTCACCACGACAGAGGTGAATCGTTTTGACAGAGACCATATGTGGCCTCCTAGACTAAATTTTTAGTCTTGGACTAAAATATCTACTATCTAGCCCTTTGGAGAAAAACATTGTTGATCCCTGAACTAGATTGTCATAGATCAGGGGTCCCCAACCCCCGGGCCACCGACCGGTAGCAGTCGTTGGCCTGTTAGGAACCTGGCTGTACAGCAGGAGGTGAGCAGTGGGAGAGGGAGCAAAGCTTTATCTGCTGTTCCCCATTGCTCCCCATCACTCCCCATCGCTCGAATTACTGCCTGAACCACCCCCCCACACACAACCCCCAACTTCGTCCATGGAAAAATTGTCTTCCACGAAACCGGTCCCTGGTGCCGAAAAGGTTGGGGACGGCTGTCATAGATGGAATTGAAGAATAATCCAGGTATAAAAGAATAGAAGCTTTATGGCAGAGAGGGAAATTTGAGCATGCAGTCTATCTTTATAGTAAGTAAACAGCAAAAAAAACACAAATATATATATACGTGTGTATATATACATGTATGTATATGTATATCTATATACTTGTGTTACCCTTTAGTTATTTCATTTATATATTATATGCATATATATGTATATTATGTATATATAAAAGTATATTCAAATATAAATTCATATATATGAAATGAACATCTGCTCTTTGAGAATAGTGATCTTATGTTTTAATTTTTTTTGATCCTTTCCAGTACTTAAAGTAGGTCTAATGTAGGAAGTAACAACATTTCTGGCTAACCAAATGCACTTAACTTCAAAAAACTTTATGACTACCCATGTCTCTATCTCTAGGCACTTATCTTTGTTCTTAGTTTGGGCAAATATTGACTGTTTTAAAATGGAAATTCTTAGAGGAACTTGCATTTATCCTTGCTCAGTTAATGAACAGAGGACATTCTCTATTCTTCTTCAGGGTCACTAAACTGGAACTTGTCTTGAGAATTAAATGGACTTTAATTAAAGCTTAAATATAACAAGAGTGTTTGCCACTTTTCATATTTTTCTTGTGGCCAGGCTTCAGTGATAATGAGACTAAGGTCATGGACCTGATCCCCATGTGGGCCACTTAACTCTGATCTATTCCAAGTTTAAAAACATTATGAAGCTTCTACAATGTGCCAGGTACTGTACAATTCATTAAGACTATGAAACTGAATAAGACACAGCTACTTTCTTCAAGAATCCTAGAACCTGGTGGAAAAGATTGGATAAATCTGGTACATTAAATGACTGAAGTTATAAGTAATGTTATAAGAGATATAGACAAATTGCTGCAAATATTCAAGAAGGAAAGAATAGGAAGAATTATGAAAAAAATTATGGAAGAGCCTGTATTTGCAGTGTGCCTCAAAGGCAGATATTATTTCATTTTTAGGTAGGAAGATGAGGCAGGGAGCTTTGTAAGTAGAGAGTAGCTGAAAAAAAATGTGATATATTTAGTAAACACCACCAGATTCCAAGTTTCTCAGTGTATGGGCTATACATATGAGAGTAATGAGATTAAATGTTTATGAAAGCTTTGTGGAGATGTTTAGGGAACTATGGAGAATTCTACAATTTGCATGTTGGTTTTAAAGTGCAGGTAAAATCTCCAATGAATTTATCTGGTAGGCCTGGAATTGGAAGAGAGATAAGGGATGAACAGACAGACCTGAAAGTCTTCTACATAGAAGTTGTTTACACAGATATTATTGTGATGGACCCAATATCCAGAGATGCATGTATAGAAAGAGAAGTGATGAGTTATTACAATAGAACCTTGGGTCATGAATATGTTTGAGAAAAAGTGAAGTCATCTTTGGAAACAGATAGTGAAAGAGCCCAAGAAATAATGTGGATCTCCAGGATAGTTTCGTGTTCAGGGAGGAAGAACACATTTCAGGCAATCTTATCACAAATAGCAGTAAAGAAGCCTGGGAATATGCATAAAATCTTCCATTGTAAAACATGCAGCCAAGATAACATAGTAAATGACAGTAAAATTAATAAAAATGTAGAAATGTCACCCTAAATATTAACCAGAAATCAGAGGCTTAAGAATTTTAGGAGCATCCAGAGCCAGATAAGTGTTACTGGTTTTGTTTCAAGAGAATGAATTTGGGTCAATCATTCTAAACCAGTCATAGCAAATGGGAAAAACTAACCCAATCATGTACACTTTGTCAGGAAGAAAACAGGTAGTAGGCAGCATGAAGCCTTTAAAAAAGAGATCAGATGGCTTTATTTAAACTTTAATTAAGTCCATTTATGTCTCAAGATCAGATGGCTCGAATTTGTCAATGCCTATATGTGTCCTGGACAGAGAGGGTTTTCAGAGGAGCTGATATGTGTAGTCTCTCCTCCTTATCAGGTTTATCCCACTTAGACGGCTCTGATTATCCTAGTTCTGTAATTTCTACAATTAAGAGCATAGGGATAACTCTTCACGTTGGGTTTCATGGCCATCATGCAATGTTTTGATGATAAACTGGCCATTTGTTTAGCTTGAAGTATAGAGGGTAAAATTTGCTGACTAGAATATTACAGTTCACGTCACATAATATATTAGTAAATTGGCATTCTGATTTATACAAACTATTAATCTCTGGATATATTGTTGAATATGAGTGTCTGGATCTGCCTTCATGAGAACCAGACATGAAAAGTAATACACTACCCAACGATTTCCATTGAGTTCTTCAGAGATAGGGATACTACTCTTGTGCTACTGCTGCTGAGTTAATAGCACTGTTTTGGTTACTCACCGCTGTTTAACAAACCATCCTAAACTTCAGTGGCTTAGAACAACAATTTATTACTTCTCAGAAATCTGCAGTCTGGTCTGGATGCTGCTGGGCAGTTCTACTCCACATGGTACCTGATAGGGTTGGCAATGTAGGCTTGTGTCTTCACTCACGTGTCTGGGATGGTTAGAACCAGGAGGGACCAGATGAGCATCTCTCTCTTCTTCATGTAGTCTCTCTACATGTCTGACTTGCACTCTCTCAGAGTAGGTTGAGTCTCAGCTTAGCTGAACATCTTACGTGGAAGCCAGTTTCCAAAGGAGAGGAAGCAGAAGTTGGCAGTTATTTTAAAAGCGAGGAGAAACTGGCACAACATCCCTTCTGCTACATGTTATTTGTGAAAGTAAGTCAGATTCAACGGGAGGTGAAACAGACTCCAGCTTTAATGTGAGGAGTGACATGCACATATAGTAAAGAAGGAATTGATGGCTGTCATCTCATATACACAGGGCAACAGGCATGTAATAGACACTCAATAAATGTTGAATAAATGTGAATAAATGAGTCAGTGGCTTGCAACAAAAGAACTCTTCTACTTAGAAGAAGGTCTAATATTCTTTTTTGGAATTTATATATGTCTCAAAGGAGCCTTATTTTTGTATTAAATAGAGTTGAAAATTTGATTTTTCTGGATGACAGTATATTATTTGGCTATTTGTAAAAAAAGAAAGAAAGAAAGAAAGAAAGAAAATCAAGAGAGACCTTCAGAATAACTCTGAAATTAAAACATTAATAATAATAGTAATAACTAATACATATAGTGCTTTCTATGTGCTAGGAATTATTATAACTCTTTTATGTTTAAAAATTATAAAAATCCTACTTTATGGATAAGGAAACCAAAGCACAGAATAGTGAAGTCAAAATCACTTTGCTGGTAAGTGACAGAGTCTACATTCAAACCTAGGTCTGAACCACTATGCTGTGCCTTCTCTCCTACCTAAAAGAAATAATAGGTTTTACATTGGAATAAATTATTTTCCTTTCCATTCATCCTCATCATCTTTCTATCCTTGCTCCCTAGCTTCTCTGTCCTCAGTAAAAGTAGAATTTTAATTATTGTACAATGGTGAGAATAGTGATAAATTGTCTTCACATGGTACTTTGAAATACATGAATACATGTTTACTAATTATACCTCTCTACATAACTGTGAGTATTTGATTGGGGAATAGGACCCAATTAGCTGACTAATGTATGCCAACTTTCAACACACCCACCTTAGACAACAAAGGAGGAAGAATGGAATATATCAATGAGAAATTGTTAGGATTTAGGTAGTGAAATAAGTTTATAGGAAGATTGGTATTAATGCATTTCATTTAGGACTTCTGATGCTCATTTCTTCAAACAACACACAGGAAATCTAAAGAGAATCAGACCCAGAAAACCCCTGGGAAGATTTTCATTTGTTGAAGATGTCTTCCTCAACTCTGAATTCAGATCATAATTATACAAGTAGTTACTTTAACCAACATGTCCAGTCAAATCAAACAGTTATTTTACTAAGTGTCTTGTTTTTATATATAAAATAATTTTGGAAAACAACCAAGTGCTTAGACTTGATTGATGAACATAAATTTTAACTTTATACCATGGGTTTGAATTCTAAATCCTGCCTTCTCTCTAACTGGTTAAGTGAATTTAAGAGTACTAGTTAATATCTCAAAGACTTTCTCCATCTATAAAATAAAACTGTACTTATCTCATTGTGCCTTAAAGAAAGTTAAGAAAAAGGACTCATTTAAATATCTATTTCTATGCCTGGCATATATAGTGTGAGTACTTTATAAACGGCCATTTCCTTAATTTAATTTCAAATTATTACTTATAAAATTACTTGCTACTAACATGTTTTGAAATATGAATATTTTGAGACCTTTTGTGTTAGACTTTTTTTAAATTATGTAGTTGGTCATAATGATAGTAATACCATATTTTATGTAGGTTTTGCAGTTTAAAATATGATTTTATATTTCCTGGAATTTTTGCAACATACTTTTAAAAAGCAATAATTGATATCCCTCTTTTCAGATGACGAATATGGAGGCCACTGAGATTAGTTATTTGCCCAGAATTCAGGTCTTTCTCTAGGACTCAACCACGTATAAGGTAGACATAACCTTTAAGAGTGCTTTGAAAGGAAAACCTCTTATGATGAATGTGATATTGAGAAATTTTACCAAAGTGGGTTTTGAATCCCAGCTCAATCCTCAAGCTACTGTCTCATCTGTTTCCTTTCTCCAAATTATAAAATTCTTAAAAGTTCTCTCTACTAGACTACCTCCACTGCTTCCTCCTCCTTCCTTCTATACTTTGTGCTAATCTGTTCCTATCCCTAGCACAGCAAAAAACATCTGATATAGAAATTTAATTTCCAATTATTCCATTCCAGCAGGACTTTCCTGAGTCTCAATCTTCCTTGATTTTTCTATTGCAATTAACCCTAAAGATCACTTCCTCCCTGTGCTTCCTTGTTCTCTGACTGCTCTTTCCCTTTCCACGGAAAAATATACAGGTAGTCTAGATGGCTTTTCCTTCTATTGTATTCTTCTCTTGATTGAATTCATCCATGCATTGCTTCTACTCTGATTCTTATATTGATGACAAAAAAATCTACATCTTTTGTCAAACCTTCTTATGTAGCTTCACTTCCATAGTTTTAAATGTTTCTTGCCCGCCGCCACCAGGGTGGCCAACAGAAAGAGAGATTTAAAACTGACTCAGAAATTTTAATGATTCTACAAGGGCAGTACTGAAGGCCTAAGGAGAGGTGAGCATATGTGAAAGGCATGGAGATGACTCCTATTTTGACTGAAGAATAAGAGGCATGAAGGCAAGAAGTTGGAGATAAAATTACCAAGAAGTTAGAGTGAGATTATGATGCCACTCCAAAGATTTTGGACTTGCTACTGCAAGAAACTGATAGAAAGAACCTCTCCTTTTCCCTTTCTTTCCTGCTTTCTAACCTTGGATCTCTACTTTTAAATCTACCAAACTATTTGACTATATGGTAGCAGCACTTAATAAGAATGAACCTGTAGCCCCTTAGTTCTGTTCTTTAATTATGTCTCAAGTAATTTAGAATTATTCTGTATTGTACCATATTTACCTTTCAACTCCTGATCTCTTGTCTCTTTTCCTGCCTTTGACCTTGTATCAGAAATGCAATGCAAGCATTGGACTTGGGCTGGACATGCTCAAGTGCATGCTTTTATTAGGACATTACACCACCCTTTGTTGACCTCAGTATACATGGGAACTAAATAATCACCTATGCTTTTTCTAATTTTCTAATTCCTGGGAGCAAATGCATTTTGATGTCATGTGAATCAGACAAAACAAAGTGTTTGGCTGAACTAAAAATGTTCTGTTTCCCACATATGTAAGCACAGTATCTCTTGAAAATCACTTCTTGAGTAAGGCCAAAGAGCATTTCACCTGCAAATCTATCAGGTCTCTACTCAAAAATCTGTGTAATGCATATGGTGGAGTCAGATTCTGTGAGACTCTGAATTTGCCCAGACCTTAGTTTCATCTCATTCAGATGCAAACAAAAAGTCTGTAATGAGAGAACTCATTTGCAAGGAGCTTTGTGATCCAGAGGTGTCAGGGCAAGGGGAGAACTGAATGTTATTACTGATTCCAAACTCAGTCCTCTCTCCCTCTCAGTCCTTTGAATCCAGTACTAATTTCCAGCAAACTTGGGATTTGAAGCCTCATTATCTATTCAGGCAAATTTTTCACCTGGTTATCATCCATTTGAGGGCCTGACATGCCTTTATTGAATGAGATATTTTGCTTTGGGTAAATACAAATGCCTGAAAGATTTAAATAGAACATTAAATTGGTTTCAACTGCTTTCTTCAATGCCACCAGAGTCTTGGAGAAAACAGAGTGAAACGACAAATCTAGTTCTGCCTTTTGCAAAATGCATCTGTGTATACAGACAATTCTGATTATCCTCCTGATGAATTAACCCTCTGGGTTACTAAGCTGCCTTGTCCTAAAGCTAAACAAGAGCAGTTCTTGGCTCTTGTTGCCCTCATAGCAACTCTTTTCATTAATAGGAAAAGTTACTATTTTAACAAGTATTTGTTGAACAACATATATCAGGAAATGGACCACGACTGAGTTTCTACCATACAGCTCTCACTCTGCCAGGGTTAGGGAAAGATGCTCTGCTAAAAAAGCTGCTTTCTAACTGGACAGAAATTAAACGTATCATGGGGACATAATAATACATAGAAACCACCAGCTTAAATCCAAGACCAAAAGAAGTTGGTGTTAAACAGAGGTGCAGCGGAGTGCTGTGGTAAGTACTTAGGAGTAATCAGTTCTGTACAGGGGCTATGAAAAACCTTTAGAGACAAGGAGCATTTGAGCTGGTTTATGGAGGCCATATGGAATCTTAAAGGTAGGCAGATGGGACAAGTGTTCCTGATTGGGGAAAGAAAAGTCCAGAAGCATGAAAAAACCTGCCACATGCAGGGATTCCCCCTCTGCAGCCAGAATATCCCTCATTGAGGGAAGTAATGAGGAATGAAGCTGCAAAGATGGATCCCAGAGTGATCTGTTTCAGTGGATGGTGGATAATTGCAGATTAGGGACTTAAACGTGAGGCAAAGCAACTCTGAAACTTTATCTCCATGAATCCTCACAATGGCTGATATCACTGGTGATGAGAGAAAACAAAAATATCATTTCATTTGATATTCTATTCCCTAAGGGAGAGTGTATTAACTGGGAGACAAATATTGGCCAGAATTAAAGTCTATTTAGGGCATGTACATATTTTGCTGGCTCTACTTCTGATTTGAAATCGAGAACAACTTAAATTATAATAGTTATTATTTGTGGTGCCCTCTCTCTCTAGAGAGAGAGACAATGTGTGTGTATATATGTATATATATAGAGAGAAAGAGAGAGACAAAAGTTGTGTGTGTGTATATATATGTGTATATATATAGAGAGAATGTGTGTGTGTGTGTGTGTGTATATATATATATATATATATATATATATATATATATATATCTTCCAAAGTGGTAGTAATAATACTAAGTATCATTTATTGAAGAGTCACTGTGGGCCAGGTACTTTATATTGTTCTCATTTGAATGCTAACAATTACTCTGCAAATTAAAATTATTATCCCAATTTTCAGGGGAGAAAATGGAGTAAATGTTTAGAAAGTTTAAGCATGTTGCTCAGGACACACAACTATTTTGTGATGGAGCTACGATCTAAACAAGAGAGCCTCTGATATATTGATAGAAGTCTTTCTATTACACATGCTTTTTGCAGAAATAAGTGGTGCTGAATAGTTTGGATGTTTCAGGTTGTTAAGTTATAAGTCTACAAATATCAGAACTTTCTAAATTTTTATTTCTTTCAAGGAAATTCTTTGAAAATTTGCTATCTTTTACTTTGCCTTCTATAGCAGAGATTTGAACATAACAATCCTTTTCTTCATGAACTCTCAGGAACCTTTTAGTGGACAAATATATCAAACAATAGTTCCCTCCAATCTTCCTTATTCTTCTTTCTTATGATCCTCTACTAAGACCTCTTTCTTCTATTGCTCATTAAAGGACAATGTTCCTCAAATCATTATCTTCTCACTCTTCTCTTATTGGTCTACACACACTCCTTGTATAATATTATAGTCTCACAGTTTCAATTCTCCCCTGTGGTAGCCTGAACAATGGCTTAATCTCCAGAACCTGTTAATATGTTACCTTACATAGCAAAAAGGACTTTTCTGGTATGAGTAAGTTAAAGATCTTGAAATAGGGAGCTCATCCTGGATAATCTGAGTGGCCAAATGTAATCACAAGGGCCCCATGGGAGGCGAGAGGGTCAGAGAGAAAGATGTAAGGACAGAGTCATAGATAAGAAAGGAGAATAAATGCTATGCTGCTGGCTTTGAAGATGACAAAAGGGGCCACAAGCTAAGGAATGTAGGCAGCCTCTCTAGAAGCTGGAAAAGGGAAAGAAATGGATCCTCCTCTAGAGCCTCCAGAAGGAATGCAGGCCTGCCAACACTTTGATTTAGCTCAGTAAAACTGACTGTGAACTTCTGACCTCCAGAACAGTAAGACAATAAATTCTTGTGGTTTTAAAACACTAAGTCTGTGGTGATTTGTCACAGCAGCAATTGGAAACAAATATAGTTCCCATATACTAAGAACTTCCAAGTCATTGAGTCTAGTTCACATCTCTCTCCTGAACTTCAGAATTTAATATAAAACTACTTGCTGATTATCTCAACCCAAACATCCCACAAATACATAGTCACACTGAGTCCAGCCATCACTGCCACCCACCCACTGAATTAGCAAGAAACCTTAGGAATCCTCTTTGACTTCTTCTTTGCCAATACTCAGAGCCAAGCTTTGACTCAAAGATGGTCTTAATCTACCCTAACATAAACTAGTGAAAGATTAAGCCACAGCTTTGCTTCATAGAACAAATCATAATTTTAGCATGACATTCATTCAAAGCTTGCTTGCCATTTATCTACCAAAATGTTAAAATGTCTCAATAAGGCACGGATAGTCTCTAGCTATAAGACATGTAATTCATTGGTGAACTTTGAAATATGAGCTGGCTCCAATGGGAAAAAAACCCATAGAGATATAGACTAAATGTAGAGAAAAAAATAGAGTGGTAAATGTAATTTTCTAAAAGAGTCTTTCCGCATGGTGACTAAATGAACTTACATTCAAGAAATGTCAGTCAAATCCACACATCACACTTCAGCTCATACCTAGGGAATCATGTTCAGTTCTTGATGACACAGTTTTTTGAGTGATACCAGAATAACTGGGTATTTAGAGGAGAATGACCAGAAAGGAGGAGAAGGAAATCATGAAATTTTTATATGAGGAATGAAAGAAAAAATAAAAAATATTCATTGGGTCTAGAATATTAAAGTGTTGCCATGGCATGAACTCAGAGGTTCAAACTAAGACAAAAATCTGTAAATGCATTTTGGCTTCCCAATAGTTGAGGATGGAAAATTACCAATAGTAGTTAAATATTCATTATCATCCATATAGAATGACTTATATCGAAAAAGAGGAAGCCTGGCATTTTTATTAACAATTAAGATTAAGCTGAATAACCATTTGGTACCAAAGCTATTGAGAGGAAATACTATGCAGTAGGAACAAATGGGCTATAAAGTGTAAAACAGAAAGCCTTGATTTGCATTCTGATTTTGCAACTGCTTCATTGGCATATGAACATATGCAAGTCATTTTACATCTCAGAGCCTCATTTTTCTTCTCTATAAATTGTAAATAATTTCTTTAAAATCAGTGAGTTTTTTGTAAGGATAAGTTAAACAATGCATGAAAGCATTTAGTAAACTCCCTGTCACACACATCAAATTTCAAAAAATGGTGGTATTACTAGAGGTAGGAGAATTCAAACACTGGAAAATACATTAGTCTAGATGACCTTTAAGATATTTCTAAAAATATGTTTCCAACAAAATAGATCACTAGAAAAAAATTTTCTCTAGAAATAACTGTGAAATGCTGAAGAAATATAACTAATATACTTTAAAATGTAGATCTGAGGAAATAGGAAAACTAGGGAAATGTCCAAGGACCAGCACTCAAAGGAGAATGGAAACCAGAGTGGTTAGGCTAAAGCTTTGGCTATCCTAAGAACATATGCCCATCTCACTAACCATGAGGTTTAGTTTATATGGCCTCAAAATGACAGGAGATAAATATTAGGCTTGTGTGAAATGGGGAGATAAAGTAAGATCTTATAAATCAGAATCCTTGATGCATTGAATGAGAAATAAATTCTCCACATAAGAGAGAGGGAAAGGAAGATTGCAGATCTTAACTCAGACTCTAATAAGGAAAAACAAAATAAAGACATTCTCTCCAGAGAAGTTATAAACCTAGGCCTGACATCACTCAGGCAAGTGAGTGATACAGGACCTACCCCACTGAGTTGTCACATAAAAGGAGACCTAAGCAACCTAGGCAGAAACAAAGACAAATCCATCAGGTCACATTTGATCTAGAACACTTAAGATTCTCCAAGGTAAGTACCATCCAAAATGAGTTCAAATTACAAAATTAAAAACCCATAAACAAATCACCATAAATGATTAGGCAGAGACCATACTGAGTAAAATTAAATTTGAAAAAAAATCACTGATAATTAGATACAAAATATAAAATAATTATGTTTACAATGATTTAATAACTAAAATAAGGAAGTAAAATATGAGGGGAAAATCCACAGTTAAATACATAGGCATACTTGAAAAAGCACCTATTAGAACTTCTAGAAATAAAAACTAAGGTCTTTGACATTTTAAAACATCAATGAATTCTTTAAATATTGCATTAGCACAGCTGAAGATAGATTTAGTAAACTGGATATTAAATTTAAAGAATGTACCCAGAATAAGCCACAGAAAGATAAAACAAGGAAAATAAAAATTATATTAAGAAGTACAGGGAGCATAAGAAGGTTTAAAATACATAACTTTGAGAAAAAATAATAAGAATAACGAGAATATAGAAATATCATATTTGAAAAAGGCTGAGTCTTTTTCGGAATTTATGGAAAATAAAAATGCTCAAGTTCAAGAAGCACAAAATGCTCAAATAAAACAAATACAACTAGATCCACATTTAGGCATGTTGTAATGAAACTGCAGAAAATTATTTAAAAAAAGAAGATTTTTCAAAGGTGCAAGAAAGAAAATGTGATGTATTCATTTTTTTTAAATTGGCATGTAACATGACCACAAATGTAGTGGCTTAAGACAACACATATTGTCTCAAGGTTTCTATGGTTAGGGGGTCTGCGCAAAGCCTAACTATATCCTTTGGTTAGGTCTCAGAAGGAAGCAATTAAGTTGTCAGCTAGGCAGTTTTCTCACCTGTATCTTGGGGTTCTCTTTCATGCTCATTCATATTGTGTGTAGAATTCAGTTCTACATGGTTGTAACACTGAGGCCCTCAGCTCCAAGAGGACTGCCCTCACCATACACAGTTCACAAATGAATTTTTTGCTTCTTTAAGGCCAATGGAAGAGCATCTCTCTCTTCAGGAAGGTCCCAGTATATCTTTTGTGGACTTTCACCTCATTAAATCAGTCTCACACAGGATTAATCTCACTTTTATTTACCTTAAAATCAACACACTTGTCACTTTAATCATGTTTGAAAAATCCCTTCAACTTTGCCACGTAATGTAATCTAATCTTCAGAGTGTTACCCCATCTTAGTCACAGAACCTATAAAACCCAAGAGGAGGGGATTATACAATGTGTGTACATCAGGGGTGGGAATCTTGGAGGGTTTTTCTGGAATGGAGTTACAAGTATACCAATAGTAGTTCAACAGCAACCACAGAAGCCATAAGACAATAAAATTCTATTTCAAAACATTGAGAGAAAATAACTCTTAATATAAATTTACCAGGGGAAAACTAAGTTTTCACCTAATCACTAAAGTAACTCATAAAAATGTATATTGAGAAGGAAATGAAACACTGAAGGAGGAACTAAAAGACTAGAAGCAAAGGTAAGCAACGAAATTATAAAATGTATGGGTAAATCAAAAAAACTTTTGACTAGACAATAACATGTAAGACAGGATGGAGATGATTAAAATAAAATCCAAATTTCTGAGTTCAGGGTGAAGAAGTGATATTGACTAAATTTAGTATCCTTAAAATGACATATACATGTTAAAACTCTAGACCTATTCACTAAGATAATAGAATTTTATTGCAATAGTTGTAAATAAGTAGAAGCAGAAAAATAAGGGAGAGGACATAAATAATCCCGAGGAAGGCATTTAATGAAGAGGTAGGAAGAGTCATAG
The DNA here is from genome assembly GCF_965194805.1 of Balaenoptera borealis. Lineage (NCBI taxonomy): Eukaryota > Metazoa > Chordata > Mammalia > Artiodactyla > Balaenopteridae > Balaenoptera > Balaenoptera borealis. Next base: position 19,164,677 of record NC_138871.1, read on the forward strand.
AAGAAACCACACACACAGAACCTACAACATCATATACAACACCTCGAACCAGCTTGCTGACTGATACACAGGAGCTCTGTAAAAACAAAGGTAAGTAGATGTAGATTCTCGGCCAGGTATAGGTCTAAATTTTTTGGTAAAAATCCACCCTGTAGGAATAGTCATCAGATGCTTAAGAGAAGTAACTTCTTAACAACTGTACCATATTTATATACCTCCCTTCAAGCTGCGGGCCCCAAGGCAAATTCCAGGAACAGGAGAGTCTTGGAAATTCACACCAGGTGTCCACCCACAGCTCTCTCTGATCAGAAGAATTCAGATAGCGATTAACACCAATAGCAGCACTAAGGAAGGAAGACATCCCAGACATTCTAGAAGTGCTCCCACTTCATGTCACTCACTCCACTCTGCTAGAGAAACCCATGGAAGGAATGACAGATGCACCATTGATGATAAGAAGTGGGGACCCTCATGGACCAAAAGTATGTCCTTAAGTCTTTGAACTTTCTCTAAGGATAGCTTTTTGGGTGGCCTTATACTCTAGAGATTAACATACTAAGTGAAGGAAGTCAGACAAAGAGAAATATCATATGATATCACTGACATGTGGAATCTAAAAAAAAAAAAAAAATGAACTTATTTACAAAACAGAAAAATACTCACAGACTTCAAAAACAAACTTATGGTTACCAAAGGGGAAATGTGGTGGGGGAGGGATACATTAGGAGTTTAGGATTAACATATACAAACTACTGTATATAAAATAGATAATCAACAAGGAACTACCATATAGCACAGGAAACTCTACTCAATATTCTGTAATAACCTGTATGGGAAAAGAATCTGAGAAAGAATGGATATATATATATATATATATATATATATCTGAATCACTTCTCTACACCTGAAGCTAACACAACATTTTAAATCAACTATACTTCAATATAAAATAAAAATTGAATTTACAAAAGAGTATCTAAAGACGCTTTCAGTTTCATTGTTTTAAAATTCACCTAAGACTACTCTTAAAAGTCTGCAAATAAAATGCATGCCCTATCCTCAGAATACAGGTAATCCTCCCCAGCCCTCCACCTGAGGTTTTCTTTCTCTACTGTTTTCTAGATAAATCTATTTCTCTATTTATAGCCATATTCATATATAAGGATATAACCATACATCTTTATATATATATACATATATAGCTACATTCATATTTATATCTATTTATAAATTCTCTCTATTCCTATCTTCTCACTCAAACCAGAATCATCGATTTACTTGCAGGGTCCATTTAACTAAATATCTTTTTCTCTTCCCTGTTCCCAACCTTTTGTCCATTCCTTAAAGGCAGGACAGTCTCTGCCCAAGGCTTAAACAGATAATTTTCTCTTTAGCCAAGGAAACTGGAGAGTGAGTTGCCTCACAATGTACTCAGCTATTAAAGGGTTAGGTGTCCCCTTTTCATCTCAGGAGTTGATATTTTGCTACCTGACACCTCCAAGGGACCATTAGATAAAAGTTTCCCCAGTAATTGCTGTAGGGTCTACAGGATTTCACAGGAGATGAAATTATTTACCTGATGATAAATCAATACCCTTCTCAAAAGCGTTTCTTATACATTCAACAAAGCAAAGGTGACTTTTTCTTTCATCTTTCTATTTTCCTTTCAAATCTTCTGTGCTCACAGCTAGCTTGGTTTTTAAAAAGACATGGAGGCATGTGCATGAGATTTTATGTGTGTGTATGATATGTAAGAGCGTGTGCATGTGTACGTGTGTGCATGTGTGTGTGTGTGTAATTGTGTGTGAGTGGAGAATACTATGTGTGCTGTGTGTTTCTGAATATTTGAGTATATTTTCTGGCCCAGAAATACATCCCAAATGTTTTGTTGCTCCCTTATACTCTACACTGCCAGGTGATGTTTCGTCAAATATTCTCAGCTATCAACAGCCACAATGAACACATGCAAAGGAAATCTTTGCTTTCCAAGGGACTGTTGGCAAAGGAAGGTCATGGGAGGATAGTGCTGGCTTGTACACTTTTCTGGCATCACAATATAAGGTCATACCATGAAGGATCATTGATGCCTTACACTATGTCTCTAAACTGGACTGCTGTCACATAACCTGAAATTAGAGGACATTATACGATGATGCTTACCTGCCCCGGGTCTCCTTTTTTGCGGGGGGAATAAAAAGGGAAAAAATAATCTATGTTATGTTTCCTCCTCTTTGTGTAAGTTCTTTAATCTAACTCTTCCCTTTCGAAGATGTTCATATTCCCACCACCACCCAAATCTAGGCCCACTTATCTGCCTGACTGTTTGGTAGCCACCTTTTCTTCCTACTTCCCTCCAATCCATCATGTCTGTGTTGAACACATAATAATATAATGTTCTAAAATAGCACTGAGTGCTCACAGAACAACATATATACTCTTTTGCCTAAAACTCAAGGGCCTCCACAATCCAGCCTCAAGACCACTCATCTAGTTCTATCCATCAGTACATAAGTGACCCTGAGCTGTGGCTGCACATAAGAGTCATCCAGGGTCCCCAGCCAAGAGCAAGTATATCAGAATATCTGCAGAAGATAGGGAGACCTACCATCCCTCTCTTTCAAAGACTGAGGGTTTTTCTGGGACTCAGAATTTTCAGTGCTAAAATTGAGAAAGTCTTGGGCAAACTGATGAGTCTGGTGGACCTGAGCCTTTCCATCAGAATGTTTTCCTGTTGTTTATGAGGCTCATCAAAAGGATGTTTGCATGCTCCCTGTGTTCAACCAGCTTCTCCTCACCTTCATCAGTTGACTCTGCCCTAAATTGATCTTTTCTCTGAGTCTTCTGCATGTTGTTCATCTTCTCATGACAGTGTTCTCTCTCTACCTGGGTTAAATGCAAGGTTTCTCCACAGTTAGTAACAGAGTACAAAAGCCCTATACTTCATATTTGATGCTTCTGCTTTGCTGTCAATTAGCTTCCACAGGAGAGATAAAAGCCCTGCTCTCCAACACCAACAGAGAGCATCAAAAACCTCCATACATAGAGGTTCAACTTTCAGCACTGAGAAGTCCTTTATAAAATAATAGTTAACATTCCAGTTGAAAGCTTCATACTTGGCATCAATCCACTATGTAGAGTCTTCACTCTGAACAATGAATAAAATATTTCTTCTATACTGAATGACTAGACAGTTATTCTGGTGGCTATTTCAAAACAAAATGATATATTTCAAAGTAATTTGCTTTCTTTATCTATAGAAACTACTAGAAATATTTAAATTTAGTCCTTTTGAAAAGTCTATTTCTAAACACCTTGCTACAAATACTTGCTGTATATGAAAATATATTTTTCTATTTATGTATCCATGTCTTGACATCTCTCTATCTACATATAGTAGGCATAATAGAGATCGTGTGAGTGTATGTATTTTTGCATTTTCTCCTCATTTTTTCTTACTCTTCCACCTTTCCCTATTTATTTTGCCAGTTTTCCAACTAAATATCTCCGCTAAGAAAGAACACAGAACAAAGCAAGAGAATAAAATACATTAATTTTTCACTCTCAAAATTTCAAATATATATTTGAATTCAAAAAAAAAGTATTTGAAGTATCCATACTTTTTTAAGTTTTATTTTAATTGAATGAAGGAGTCTTTAAATTCTCTGTTGCTTTACAATTTTCAAAAGTTTCACACACATGATTTCATATAATCCCATAACCTTTTTTTAACTCCTGTATCCCTATATTGCCCCTTCCCCCTTCCCTTTCTCCACTGGTAACCATTAGTTTGTTCTCTATATCTGTGTCTCATTCTTTTTTGTTTTATTCACTAGTTTGTTGTATTTTTTTAGATTCCACATGTAAGTGATATCATACATTACTGGTCTTTCTCTGTCTGACTTATTTCACTTAGCATAATGCCTTCCAAGTCTATTCATGTTGCTGCAAGTGGCAAAAAAAAATTTTTTTATGGCTGAGTAGTATTCCATTGCATATATATACCATATCTTTTTTATCCATTCATCTGTTGTTGGACTTTAGGTTTCTTCCATGTCTTGGTTATTGTAAATAATGCTGCTATGAACATTGGGGTTCATGTATCTTTTCAAGTTAGTGTTTTTGGTTTTTTTGGATATATGCCCAGGAGTGGAATTGCTGGGTCACATGGTAGATTTCTCAAAAAATACCTAAATATAGAAGTGTCCATAGCTTTTGAATTTGAAGAGTTTAACACCTGAAGGGTCTCTGAGTCCTTGCATTATGTGGTTGGGGCAAAAAGACCATGAAATTTAAATAACTACTACTGATGTAATTTCATTCTTATTCATAACATGGTGAAATATTTAAGTTCTACAAATACACATTATGTAGAAGAAAAGAGGGGGAATAAATAAAAGAAATATATATACCAGACCAAATTTGCAAAGAGTGTTTATTTTTCTGTTTCTGGATAAAATCACAATGCCTTGAACATATTAAGTGTTTGATTAATATATGTCAATAATAAAAGCAATAATGAGAACCATATAGAAAAATTCATCTCTGCTGTTTCTAGATTGTTGAGTTTGAAACTTACAACTTGCCCTGTTTTAAATTATTAAAAATTATCTCCATGTGCTAAACCTATTAACACTTGTATTTTGTTTAACTCTCACAGCAATCCCATGAATTATTTATTATTTACATATTTTATACAGAGATAAACTCAAACCCATAGAAGTTATGTAATTTGCCAGGGGTCAAAGACTAAGAAAGTTGTAAAAATCAGACACAGACTCACATTTTTGGGCTCAGAGAGTCAAGTTCTCTTCACAACACCACATGATCTCTTGCAACTCTTCTTGAACTCATATATTTCCAGCTCTGTCTTCTCTGATTCCCAGTAAGAGCAGAAGCCAATATCCCTGGTAAGTTGTAAAATGGTTTGCTGGTTAGAAACAATGTTGTGGGGAATTCCATGACAGTGAACAGGGAACCTGGTACACCTACATGGAGAGTCATTACATAAAGCATACAGGGAAGATAAATCCATATTCTTTCATAGTGTAAAGTTTACTATTTATTCTAGTGAGACTACTTTCTCTTCCATGAAAAAAGAGGTTTCATTGACCTGCCATGAGTTGCCTATTAAGTGCCTTGAGACATGAGACTTTATTGTGATGTAACATTAATTTTTGCTGCTGGCAAATGAAGTACTCAGCAGTGGCACTTACCTGATTAGCCTAATGAGAAATCCATGTTTTTAAGGATTCACTTAAAACTTTCCTCACTATTACCAGAGCCACTTTTATTCATGAATCCATTGAGCAAATGTGGAGTGCAGAAAATAGCGGCTGAGTAATACCAACAGAGACAATTATCTTGTTCACATGATTACTGAAAGCCGTGATAATCATGGGAAGCATCCCCTTAAGGCACAAATATCGTTATATTCTGGACAATTTTAAGCAATGCATCCATGAATCTCTTACCAAAACTCCCTTGTCAATGATATTCCAACATTTTCTTTAATTTCAAGTCTCTGACCATCTTTGCAAAATATTATCTACCCCTACTACCCATGGAAGTGATATGTATCCATATCACAATGACCTCTTCTTTAAATAAAGGTGGCTATCATATTTAGCACTTATGTTAGTCCCAATAGGAGGATTACCATCTCTACTTTTGTACAGGGGTATCCCTGAATAGGACTACAAGAGTGAAACAATCCATGTTTGGCTGATGCCAACACATTAGATTGAATCTACTGTTGATAAAGCTTAATTTTTTTCCTCAGTTAATTGATAATACGAGAACTCTTTTTGAATCATAGTTTGGCTAGAAATGACAGTACAGTCACAGAAGTGGACGTGTTGGGAGTGTTAGATAAAGTTAGATAAAGCAACTTTTTTCAGCCTTTAGACACACTAGGACCCAATCCTGTATATTTCATTTCCTATTGATAGTGATGTCCTCCTAAGCACATTCAAATTTTGTGGCATACACGTTCATGATAGCAACTCAGGTAGCATATATGGTAACTTGACCCACTGTATCAGTTGGAGTTCAACAAGAGAAACAGAACAAGTAAGAGATATATGTATATCCATGCATGCATATGTATGTATATATATACATACATATACACACATACATGTGTATATATGTACATGCATATATAGAGAGACAGAGTAGCAGAGAATAGAGACTAGATTATATATTTATATTTATTATTTTTATATTATATTACATTTATGTATATAAAGGGAGAGATACACACACACATACACACACACACAAACACACTCACGTATATAAAGAGTGAGAACTCTGTTACAAGGAATTGCCTTACATATGGTATGGACTGTCTACACAAAAGGAAAACCACAAGGCTGGAAATCCACTGTCTGCTTTGTGAATGGCTAGGAAGAGATTTATATAAAATATATATGATATTATTTGCAGTCTCATTTTTTTCAGATATCCAGGCTGCCCTTCTTTCTAGGACTTCTGAATACCCAAGAATAGGGTGAAGAGCCAATTGCATCGCAGTTGTGGTTGACTGAAGTCTGTCTACCATTTCTGAGAAGCAGATTTTTCATCATGATAATGTTCAAGTAGAACTCTAATGTATTGTCTAACTAATTCAGTCCTAGGGACACCGTGATCAGTAGCCACTGCCAAAGCTGTTTGTTTGCCAAACCATTTTGATGATCACTCCAGCCTCACTGCTTATTGAGTAATTACTCCTAACTTGTTTCCTGGCCGCTTCCACTCTAGGACACAATCAGTCCCATTGCCATCAGAGAGCCGAGTTCAATAGCAACACCTTCCACCTATTCTCTTGCCTTATTGCGGAGTCTCTTTGCTACAGAGCTTTACAAACACACTGATGCATTCATAACATGACATTTCTCAAAGTCATAATAAATTGATTATTTTATTACTGTCTTTATGGATATATTTAAACATAACTGAGCACTTGATAAGCTCATTTCATCTCTTAAACCTCTATTAGCTTTTATAGTTTTCCTTCTATAAAACTAAGGAATTTGGGGCATTTCAACTTCATTTAACATAAACCACTCTTATGTCTAGTTTTTAATAAACAAATTCCAAGCATTTGTCAGTCTAAATGAGAAAACTTTTATTCTCTTGGGCTTGACTGTTTCCTTTGGGTCAAACTGAGGTATATCTGTAGTTATATAGATGGCAGGATGGAACACAGAGAAAAATTGCTATTCCCTTGCAAAATAACTGATTACATGTTTTTCAAATGAAGTAGGAAGAGCCTCATCAGCCCAGGGGGAAAACATGGCTGCTAGTGCTCTCTGGTAACATTCTGTAAAATTTGGGGGTTCAGAATATTCAAAGTCAACTAAGTCATCTCAAATTCCCACATTAGAATTTTTTAGGTTTAACTTTTTTCCTGTCAATACCTATATTTTTACTCAAAACCTGGCAAAGATCTGAATTCTGCCTGTGCTTTATCATCAGCTTCACCACTAGTCTCTGGATTTGACTCTTAATTGTATATACCCAATACTTAAAAGAAGTATAAGATATTTTTGAGGGTAGTTGTAGAAACTTCTTGGTTCTTTGACCAGGATTTGATAACTTGCCTCTATCATTGTCTTGCCTTATGCTTTCCAGTTCAGTTGGAAGCAATGGCCCATCCCACTGTCATTAACTCTTCACACCCTTCAACAATTCCATCTAAAATCATATCCTCTGCCTTCCATAGATATGTTATATCTTTCCTAGGAACAAAGGGCCATAATTTAATAATTCTTTTGTCATTAAGTGTTACAGACTACCAGCGTTCCAATCTCTACTGTCAACTAGACCACCCCTACCTTCAACCCAACCAGGTCAGATAAACAATCCCAACTCCCATTGCCTTATCTGAAGCCATTCTGATATTGGTTACTGTACCTTTCAAGGTTCTTAGCAGCAAATGCCATAATCTCCTGCAGCTCTATTAAGCAGAAAGGGGTTTATTACAATTATCTTACAGATTTTCTAGTAGTCCAGTTGTTAGATGATAGGGACAGGAAAAAAAGGCTTTTAGCAAAACAGGACTCAACAAAAACCCATAGTCACTTTTGTTCTATGATGACACCCATGCCACCTAATTGCCTCCAAAGAGTCAGTCTCCATGCTTGTGGCTGCCCTTCATATTGTTGACTTCCCCTTTCCAAGTATTATATAGTGCATTTTCTTAGTGGAATTTAGGCCACACACAAAATCCATGCTGAAATTTTTTAGCTTTCTAACCTCTACAGGGTAAGAAGATACACTAAAGGAGATTTAGAGTTGGCATTAAGCCAATAGGCACAATCTAGGTAAAGTGCTTTGCAAGCAGAAATCTGTCAGTCAGTCACACTATATTAACATTAATAAACATTATTGAAATGAATTAAACTCCTTTGAGAAGTCCTCCCAATACCATACGTGGTTAAATTTAATTTATCACTCTTCTATGTGCTATCTTTTATTATTTTCCAACACTTCTATATGTGTAAGACTGGCATTTTCCTTGGCCCCTTCAAATTAATGCAAACTATTTAAAGACTGTGTGATGGACTTCTTTTATGCCCTACGGCTCTCTCCTGGGCACATTCAGTAACGTGCTAGGAGGAGCATAGCTACGACCTCAGACATCTAAGTTGAAATCCTGACTCATTTATGTTAGTAAATGTGTCATCTTGAGTAAGTACTCACTTCTCTGATTTTAGATTGTGTTCCCTTACAAAATGGCAAATTTTCAACAAGATAATATTTTTAAAGCAATTAGTATAGTCATAAGAATTACAAAATATTTTATTAGCAGGCCAGAGAATGGGCCGATAGAGAAAAAAAAATGTTTTAGTTTTTTCATTTCTTTTCCCTCCTCCTATGCTAGAGAAATGCCATATTTTTCATATCATAACCTAAGATATAATATTACTTGGAACTATTGAGAGGTGCCACCCTTAACTGGTAGGTTTTGTTTGAGTAAGCCCTAAACTGTCCAATTGTTCATGGAGAGGACTGTACATACCCTTTGATTTGTGAAGATTTAAAGACAATGTACCATCCTTCTGGGAGAGGTAGTCACCAGGTGGAAAAGCAGAAGATAGTTTTCCAGGTGTGAAAGGAGTAGACACAAGCATGAGTCCTGATCCAGTACTTTGAGGCTGAGACTGGATATATGAACTTAAATAGCTGATTATCAAAAGCTGTCATCCTGGGAACCCAAAGAAAAATGATCTTTACACTAGAGGATCCTTCTCATTTAAAAACTGCCTTTCTGGGACTTCCCTGGTGGTGCAGTTGTAAAGAATCCACCTGCCAATGCAGGGGACACAGATTTGAGCCGTGGTCCAGGAAGATCCCACATGCCGCGGAGCAACTAAGCCCGTGCCACAACTATTGAGCCTGCGCTCTACAGCCCACAAGCCACAACTACTGAAGCCTGAGTGCCTAGACCCCGTGCTCTGAAACAAAAGAAGCCACCACAATTGGAAGCCCGCACACTGCAATGAAGAGTAGCCCCCGCTCGTCGCAACTAGACAAAGCCCACGTGCAGCAGTGAAGACCCAACACAGCCAAAAATATAAATATATAAATAAATAAATTTATAAAATAAATGAATAAAAATTAAAAAAATTAAAACTGCCTTTCTGTCACAGAAATCTGAAGGAGTAGAAACACCATCAGAGCAGAGGGCTGGCATCATCCATCAGACTAAAGCAACAGTCATCAACTGTTACATACTATAACAGCGAGAAACCAGCAACTGGACTCAATCATGCTAAAGCTCCTTTAGACTGAAAATTTTCCTAGAATTATCTGATAATTAAATAGAAACGGAAGGAGATACTGAAATTCCTGATATTAAACAGGTGAGAGACTGCAAAATTTATCTGAAAAAATTAGAAATGTTAGTGGGCTGATACCCTCAAGCCTGTGGAGCAATTCATACTATTCATTTACACTTAGTCTGCCTCTCTTTCTCTTCCACAATTTCTGTCTTATCACCAGTAAATAACTGCACTTCAGATGTGTCATCAAATATTGAAGGGTAATGTTAAGAAATATGCTATAATTTTACAATATTCTGCAAAGTTTTCTGCGTTTTTCTTTGGGAGGGGGGAAATAGGAGTAAATTCACTAATATTGGGAAAAGCCATTTATTTTGCAACTGTTCTTTAACATCTTCCTAGATCAAACCTATGGTTGTTTCTCTGTGTATTAGTTATTTGAAACATTTTAGATATATCAACAAAATAAAAAAACATGGACTTTCAAGGCCGACTATTTCACCTCACGTTGTGCTCAACATCTAGCACTTTTGCGTAACTGATGGGGTTGGGGTGATTTAACAAAAAAGGCTTTTGGCAGTTTTCAGAGTCCTTTAGCAAGCTGTTGAAGAAACCAAGAGAGATCATAAAACCTTAATGAATTTTATATACAAAATTAGGATATTGCCTCCTTCTCAGACTGAATGGATTGTCCAATGGATTTGCATACATGGATAAGTCATTTGTAAATATCCATCTATTCAGTGATCTCTCTCCCCCTGCTTCAACTCATAGAGCTTATTACTTGCACTGTTCATTAGGTGAAAAACGTTCTAAGTGCCTTGAGACACTGTGTTATAAAACCTTGATTGCTTCTCTCCTAATATAATAAATTCTGTGAGGAAGGCCAGTACCTGAATCAGAAAACTAAATTTGGGGAAAACAAAATATAATATACTGCCCACTGCAGTAGTCTACTACAATGGGGATATAAAAAAGCAGTGTGAAAATTCTGTAGTAGTCAAACTAGAGATGTAATTATTGTCAACTGTCGTGTCCATCGATTCCTTTTTTCTTGTTCTTCTCTCTTGTGTGACTCATCTTCTGGCTAGGAAGAACTCTACCCCTGTTTCTTCTTGGGCTTATTACATGGCAGTTTTCTTCACTGCTATTTCATGGTTTCATACTGATTCTAAACCAAGGCTGTATGGTGATTTTATCATCTAGATACTCTTAATACTGTTATTAGAGCAATTAGGGCTGATCCTGTTAGAATCATTCTCTGGCCTCTGAATTCAAAACATGTTCATGACATCTGTTTGTATCATCTTTAATTTCTTTCATCAGTGTCTTATCATTTTCTGCATATGGGTCTTTTGTCTCGTTAGGTAAGTTTATTCCTAAGTATTTTATTCTTTTTGTTGCAATGGTAAATGGGAATGTTTCCTTAATTTCTCTTCCAGATTTTTCATCATCAGTGTATAGGAATGCAAGAGATTTCTGTGCATTAATTTTGTATCCTGCTACTTTAGCAAATTCATTGATTAGCTCTAGTAGTTTTCTGGTAGCATCTTTAGGATTCCCTATGTATAGTATCATGTCATCTGCAAACAGTGACAGTTTTACTTCTTCGTTTCTGATTTGGATTCCTTTTATTTCTTTTTCTTCTCAGATTGCTGATGCTAAAACTTCCAAAATTATGTTGAATAATAGTGGTGAGAGTGGGCAACCTTGTCTTGTTTCTGATCTTAGTGGAAATGGTTTCAGTTTTTCACCATTTGGAACAATGTTGGCAGTGGGTTTGTCATATATGGCCTTTATTATGTTGAGGTAGATTCCCTTTATGCCTATTTTCTAGACGTTTTTATCATAAATGGGTGTTGAATTTTTTGAAAAGCCTTTTTTGCATCTATTGAGGTGATCATATGGTTTTTATCCTTCAATGTGTTAATATGGTGTATCACATTGATTGATTTGCGTATATTGAAGAATCATTGCATTCCTGGGATAAAACCCAATTGATCATGGTGTATGATCCTTTCAATGTGCTGTTGGATTCTGTTTGCTACTATTCTATTGAAGATTTTTGCATCTATGTTCATCAGAGATATTGGCCTGTAGTTTTCTTATTTTGTGACATCTTTGTCTGGTTTTGGTATCAGGGTGATGGTGGCCTCGTAGAATGAGTTTGGGAGTGTTCCTCCCTCTGACATATTTTGAAAGAGTTTGAAAAGGACAGGTGTTAGCTCTTCTCTAAATGTTTGATAGAATTTGTCTGTAAAGCCATCTGGTCCTGGGCTTTTGTTTGTTGGAGTATTTTTAATTACAGTCTCAATTTCAGTGCTTGTGATTAGTCTGTTTGTATTTTATATTTCTTCCTCGTTCAGACTCAGAAGGTTGTGCTTTTCTAAGAATTTGTCCATTACTTCCCGGTTGTCCATTTTATTGGCATATAGTTGCTTGTAGTAACTTCTTATGATCCTTTGTATTTCTGCAGTGTCAGTTGTTACTTCTCCTTTTTCATTTCTAATTCTATTGATTTGAGTCTTCTCCCTTTTTTTCTTGATGAGTCTGGCTAATGCTTTATCAATTTTGTTTATCTTCTCAAAGAACCAGCTTTTAGTTTTATTGATCTTTGCTACTGTTTCTTTCATTTATTTTTCATTTATTTCTAATCTGATCTTTATGATTTCTTTCCTTCTGCTAATTTTGGGCGTTTTTTGTTCTTATTTCTCTAATTGCTTTAGGTGTAATGTTAGATTGTTTATTTCAGATATTTCTTGTTTCTTGAGGTAGGATTGTATTGCTATAAAATTCCCTCTTAGAACTGCTTTTGCTGCATCCCATAGGTTTTGGGTCATTGTATTTTCATTGTCATTTGTTTCTAGGTATTTTTTTGATTTCCTCTTTGATTTCTTCAGTGATCTCTTGGTTATTTAGTAGTGTATTATTTTGTCTCCATGTGTTTGTATTTTTACAGATTTTCTCCTGTAATTCATATCTAGTGTCATAGCGTTGTGGTTGGAAAAGATACTTGATATGATTTCAATTTTCTTAAATTTACCAAGGCTTGATTTGTGACCCAAGATATGATCTATCCTGGAAAGTGTTCCATGAGCACTTGAGAAGAAAGTGTATTCTGTTGTTTTTGGATGGAATGTCCTATAAATATCAATTAAGTCCATCTTGTTTAATGTATCATTTAAAGCTTGTGTTTCCTTATTTATTTTCATTTTGGATGGTCTGTCCATTGGTGAAAGTGGGGTGTTATAGTCCCCTACTATGATTGTGTTACTGTTGATTTCCCCTTTTATGGCTGTTAACATTTGCCTTATGTATTGAGGTGCTCCTATGTTGGGTGCATAAATATTTACAATTGTTATATCTTATTCTTGGATTGATCCCTTCATCATTATGTAGTTTCCTTCTTTGTCTCTTGTAATAGTCTTCATTTTAAAGTGTATTTTGTCTGATATGATTATTGCTACTCCAGCTTTCTTTTGATTTCCATTTGCATGGAATATCTTTTTCCATCCCCTCACTTTCAGTCTGTATGTTTCCCTAGGCCTGAAGTGGGTCTCTTGTAGACGGCATATACATGGGTCTTGTTTTTGGACCCGTTCACTCAGTCTATGTCTTTTGGTTGGGGCATTTAATCCATTTACATTTAAGGTAGTTATCGATATGTATGTTCCTATTATCATTTTCTTAATTGTTTTGGGTTTGTTTCTGTAGGTCTTTTCCTTCCCTTGTGTTTCGTTCCTAGAGAAGTTCCTTTAACATTTGTTGTGAATCTGGTTTGGTGGTGCTGAATTCTCTTAACTTTAGCTTGCCTGTAAAGGTTTTAATTTCTCTGTCAAATCTGAATGAGATGCTTGTTGGGTAGAGTAATGTTGGTTGTAGGTTTTTCCCTTTCATCACTCTAAATATATCCTACCACTCCCTTCTGGTTTGCAGAGTTTCTGCTGAAAGATCAGCTGTTAACCTTATGGAGATTCCCTTTATGTTATTTGTTGCTTTTCCCTTGCTGCTTTTAATATTTTTTCCTTTGTATTTAATTTTTCATAGTTTGATTAATATGTGTCTCGGCGTGTTTCTCTTTGGGATTATCCTGTATGGTACTCTTTGCACTTCCTGGACTTGATCGACTATTTTCTTTCCCATGTTAGAGAAGTTTTTGACTATAATCTCTTCAAATATTTTCTCAGACACTTTCTTTTTCTCTTCTTCTTCTGGGACCCCCCTTATTTGAATGTTGCTGTGTTTAATGTTGTCCCAGAGGTCTTTGAGACTGTCCTCAATTTTTTTCATTCTTTTTTTCTTTATTCTGCTCCCTGGCAGTTATTTCTATCATTTTATCTTCCAGGTCACTTATCTGTTCTTCTGCCTCCATTATTCTGTTATTGAGTCCTTCTAGAGTACTTTTAGTTTCATTTATTGTGTTGTTCATCACTGTTTGTTTGCTCTTTAGTTCTTCTAGATCCTTGTTAAATGTTTCTTGTATTTTCTCCATTCTGTTTCTAAGATTTTGGATCATCTTTCCTACCATTACTCTGAATTCTTTTTCAGGTCGGTTGCCTATTTCATCTTCATTTGGTCTTGTAGGGTTTTACCTTGCTCCTTCATCTGTAAAATTTTTTATCATTTCTTTTTTTTTTTTTTTGATGGGTGGTGCTGTATTCCTGTCTTACTGGTTGTTTGTCCTGAGACTTCCAGCACTGGAGTTTGCAGGTGGTTAGATAGAATTGGGTCTTTGTGCTGAGATGAGGACCTCTGGAAAGCTTCATTCTGATTAATATTCCCTGGGGTCTGAGGCTCTATGTTAGTCCAGTGGTTTGGACTGGGAGCTTCCACCACAGGAACTTGGGCCCAACCTCCAGCCTGGGAACCAAGATCCCACAAGCTTCATGACACAGTAAAAAAATAAAAGAGCAGTACAATATCAAAGAATAAAAAACAAAATTAGATAGATAAAAAATATATTAGGAAAAATAAAACTATAATTGAAACAACTGCAACAAGGTAAAATAAAACCACAACAGAAAAAAAAAAAAAAAAAGTGGGGTGGAACAAGCCAAAAGTAGAGAACAATAGCAAAGTATATAGAATATAATAAAATTAGAAAATTAAAAGATATATTAGGAAAAATAAAAATATAAAAGGATCAACAACAATGAATCAACAAGGTAAAACAGAACCCCAGTCTAAAAGAGGAAAAAAGAAAAAAAAAATACAAAGCTTCGGCTATGTGGGCAGAGTTTAGGCAGGAGTGGTACTTTGGCAGGGGTGGGTTTTAGGGTGGGGCAGTACGTAGGCAGGTGGTGTGGTGACATTTGAGCCTGGAGCAGGGCCTAGGCTCAAGACCTACGTAGCCAGAAAAGGCCCTGGGGGCGGGGCCTAGGCGGGCGACATTCAAGCATGGGGAATGGTCTCTGCTTAGGACCTGTGCAGAAGGGGAGAGGCATCATGTGGAAAGGAGGGCCTCTGGAGTGTGGAGTTCCAGAGTTTGGAGGTAGGACCCTGAGTGAGGGTGTGTGGGTGGAGTTTAGCCCCAGCTTGTTGGAGGGGGTCTCCGAGTGTAGAGGTAGGGCCCTGAGTGGGGCTGTAGGGGTGGGGCTTGGGCTCTGCATGGCAGAAGGGAGGCTCCAAGGGCAGAGGCTTAGGCTCGGGAGCCCAACATGCTTCCTGATGCCTAAGTGGACAGGGAAAGCGCTGGCCGAGTTCCCTTCCGTTCCTTCGCACCCCCTCCACTGTCTCCCCCAGGGTCTCCCCTGTCACTGCTGCACCCCTAACTGTGGATTGGTCCCGCTGGGTGTAGGAACTCCTCTCCTCACCCACCCACTCCTCAGGGGTGCTGGTCTCAGAGGTCCAGCCTTTACTTTTGCTCCCCCTTCCCTCCCTCCCACTCGCTCAGTACCTGCATGGCTGGAGGGGGCCTAGGTGGACAGAGGATCAGGCCTGGGATCTCAGCAGGTTCCTGGGGGCCCAAGTGGGCAGGGGAAACCTGGCCATGCTCACTTTTGATCCTCTGCCCTCCAATGTCTCCCCAATTTCCCCCTTCAGACATGGGATCCCCTCCCCTCCCCCAGCCACCCCACAGGGGTGCCAGTCCCGTCCCGCCTCAACTTCTCCTCCGCCTTCACTCTCCCCATGCCCCACGTCCTACCCAGTCACTGGGGATTCCTCCCATCCCCTTAGGTGTCCATGGTCCCTCACCGGTGCCTGGTAGGTGCCCTAGTTGTGGGGAGATGCAAATTCTGCATCCTCTGAGTACACCATCTTGACTCCACCCCCTGAAAGGGCTCACTCTTGATCTTTCTCTAAACCTTATCCTGTTTTTAATTTTCCATCCACAAACCTACAGGTCCTTTTCCTGGCACCCCCATCCATGTTCCACATGACCTTTAGCTCTTCCTCTCCATTCCCATGACATGCCTCTTGAATATAATCTGTCCACCAAGTCTTCCAACAACATGACCACCAGGCTCATCCTGTTAAGAAACAGCCCTTGTTGTGACATTTTCCCCAAAAAATGATTTGAGAGCTCCTTTTTGCCCACAGGATAAACTTCAAACAGAGACCTTTCTTAGTCTACCCCCTGTTGAGTTTTCCACCCTCAACTTCTGCTCTCCTCCCCCAAATCCTATGGTCAGCCATACTATTTCAAATTCTCTAAGCATGTTCATGCCATTAAGATTTGAAAATACTGCGCGTTCTGTCCAACCACTTTTGCCCCCTTTCTGCATGATGCATTGTTTTATCCTTACAGACCCAGCTCAAATGTGTTGTGATCTCTTAGTTCCACTTTGCTTCTTCCCAGGAACAATTGATCCCTCCCTCTGCTGTGCTGCAGGAGAACCTCCATAATTCCAAATTTCTCCAGGAGAACTTTGCCCTAATTTCTACTTTGGCACTGAACAGATACGCTATAATCATTTCTCCCTGTTAAACAGTGCCTCAGGTGAGAACACTGCTTCACTTATCTTTGTATCACCAAAATTTATCAGAGGGTCTGGCAAATGGGAAGTCTCCCAAAATACTTGGTAAATGTATGAGGGATCACTGGTTTGATATACCACCCTGTACCTGGTGCCTGAAGAGCTTTTCTCCTGTGGATCAATAGGTGTGGTCATACATAGTATGAACTGTGATCAGAGTCCTGGGAGAGTTATGTGACCCAGACAGGCATCCCTTCTGTGGAGTAGACGAGAGATACAGTGCTGATTCAGATGGACAAAGTTGTCACCTGCATTGAGAAGAGTACCTACTGGTGTCAACATGTGTACTGAACATGGGAAGTTCTCTTTTGTGTAAAAGCTGATCAATCAACTGGCAGAAACTTCTCTCATAGGCTCTTGGACAATCGAACCATCTTCCTCATGCCCCTTCAACAGATCTTCTCACCTCTCTTACATAGGATTGGACTCCTCTCTACTGGACTTACACCAGCAGCTTGTTTTCTCAGCCCCATCTGGTTAGCCTACTGAATTAATCCTCTACCCTCCTCAGTCCCTGCCCTTCTTTCTCCTTCCATTCCCTCTCTTCTCCAACTTTCAAATAAAATTCTCCTCTTTTTCTTTCACAAAATACTTTGGAAGCTTATTTAACACAGCGCCCAAATAATCAGCAAGTGGAAAACAGATTCCCTTTTTTTCCACATTGCATGTAGATGACTTATTTTCAAAACATATTGAGTGAGAATAAATACTTGTTTTTTTCCCCCTAAAGCAACAAATAAAAGGAAGTAAAACAAATCTTGTTTCTGTATTAAACCAGGTTGAAAGTTCATATCCCATCATGACAGCTTTACCTAATGTCAGTCATAAATGCAGAGACCCCTTCTGAACTCCTGTCACTGAGCAACTCCCTGTGCAGACAAGCTCAGCCCTCACTAAGCAAAGCCTAGTTTCCATCCAAACAAATAAAGCTCAATATGTACCATTACATATTGAGTCTTATTTAAGTCTTTAAAGCTTCCAAGAACTCCAGTTTATATGCAAATACTTCTCAAATGGGTTTTACCTTCATTGTGTAATGCCTTAAAAGATAGTTAATACTTTAGTTCACAATCCTCTGAATGTAAAATCTATTTTAAAAATGCGATAAGAAAAGGCATCTACCTGGCATTTAGATGCGGGCAGGAGTGTTGTTAAGTTAGGTTAAGATGTCTCAGAAACTTGAACAACTTCACTGTTTCACTAAAGGATGAAGTTGAACATAATTATTTATTTTGTAGTTGACAACTGCTAAATGTGTTTTCCTCTTCCTCTTCCTGCCTTCCCCCCACATCTTCCATTTGCTGAAAATTTAGAAGTCCTAGAAATCATATTTATGTTGCTCTAAGCATTTGATAATTATTTGGGCCAGTTCTGTTCATGAGGGAATTACAATTCTTTAGGCGATGGCACGGGTTCTGGCTAGTGTATAAAATCTGGGAAAGTTTCTCATTATTTCAAAATAGCTGGTGTTTTCTCTTCCTCAATTCCAAAGTAATTTGAACATGTATCAATTAAGAATTCCCCATGAACATAGCAGTGAAGGTCTCAATTGAACAGAATGATTGTCCTAATTCTTTGTATTTTTATAGGCCTGGTATACAATGCCAGGATCTCTGGGGCTGGATATATTTCAGAAAATAAACAAGCTACTAAAGAGAAATTTCTTGACAGGATTGCAGAATGACTCATTTGTTTTAGGCCAAGACAAAAAGCACATCATCCAAATAATGTCTCATTTCTCCTCCCCCCCCCCAAAAAAGTAATTAGCTGCCATAACCTCATCTTTTCCAGAGCACACTGGACACAGCAAAAAATTAGAATATCTGCAGAGGAACTCAAGAGAGTGATCAATATTAATGTGTCAGAAGGTTAGCCCATTTTGTTTCTAACTATATTTCAAAAATGCTGGAAATAAAAGGGGAAATGTTTTACTGTTGTATTATGTCCACTTACTCAAATTTCACAAAGTTTCAGAGGAGAGTGATAAACAGAGAAAATCAAAATCTAGTTTTATCACTTACTAGAATTTAAGTGTGAACAATTAAATGTAACCTATTTGAACTTCAGTTTCCTAAATTGGATTGTGTGATGCTAAAAATGTGGCCAATCCCTGATAGGTAACAGCAAGGTACTTCTCAGAGCTTAAGGATGAGTTTACCCTCTGAAAATCTAAAAAGGAATTAGCAAAAGCCAGACCTAAATAATAATTAATTGATAGATTGTAACTAATTGATAAACTTTTACATATAGGTCTAAGACTCGTATATAAAAATGACAATATACCGCTGGATGGTTTTTGTGTGAGTTAAATGACTTGATTCCTCATAAAGCTTGGTTCTCTAGACCAAGAATTTTAGATGCTCAACAAAGCTTAGTTACATCCTTTCCCCTTCCTGTGCAGTAGTCTTAGGAAACCATGATAGCATTAAGACATCAGCAGTACATTGGTATTGATATGTCAATAGAATGTGGTACTTGAAAGTGAAAAGACAAGAGAGGAGAAACTGGTAAACGGTTTTTGTGACAGCCTTGAAGAAGACATGCCCAATGCCTGATGAGCCTCAGGCTATTGTAGCCAAGGTCGTCTAACAAGCATCCAATCATGCCCTAACTGTTTATACTTACTACACAAAGTTCGTATTATAATTTTGCTTTTCGTGTAGGTCTTTGAGTGATCTTGAATATTCTAAGCTTTTTGGCAATTTTATTTCAGAAACTAAACTTGTGGTTTGGATTTCAAACTAATTCTTTAGACTTTTCAACTTTGGTTGACATGAGACAGACCGTAAAGCAATAAACACTTGCATATGTTCTTAAAATTTGGAGCATCTGAGTCTACTCCACTCAGGACCGAAACCATATCATGGTCTTCTAACCAAAATACTGAATTTCACCTCAGTGTCATAGCTTTCAAAGTATAACAGATATGTCGCAACAAAAATTTTTGAATGAAAATTTTATTATTAAGGCTTCCCTGATGGTGCAGTGTTTCAGAATCCACCTGCCAATGCAGGGGACACGGGTTCGAGCCCTGGCCTGGGAAGATTCCACATGCCGCAGAGCAACTAAGCCCGTGCACCACAACTACTGAGCCTGAGCTCTAGAGCCCACAAGCCACAACTACTGAGCCCACTTGCCACAACTACTGAAGCCTGCACTCCTAGAGCCTGTGCTCTGCAACAAGAGAAGCCACAACAATGAGAAGCCCATGCACCGCAACGAAGAGTAGCCCCCGCTCACCACAACTAGAGAAAGCCTGCGCACAGAAACAAAGACCCAACACAGCCAAAAATAAATAAATTAATTAATTAATTTTTTAAAAACTTATTTTTAGATAATTATGGATTCACATGCAGTGGGAAGAAATAATACAGAGAAATCTGGTATACTTTTTAAACAGTTTCCCTCAATGGAAACAATTCAAAACGTATAATATCAAATGGGATGCTGACATTGATACGATCAAGATACAGAACACTCCCATTACCACAAGAATCCCTTTTGTTGCTCTTTTATAGCCTTACATACTTCTCTTTCATCCTCATTGTCTGCTTAACCCTTGGTAACTACTAATCAGCTCTTCGTTTCTATAATTTTGGCATTTCAAGAATGTTATATAAATGGCATCATACAGTATGTAACCTGTGGCATACAGTGACACCCAAAGGAGGAACTCCTCAGTACTGCTCAGTTGGAGTGGGAATTATGACTCCTCACTAGACCTCCACTCATATCTTCTTGGTTGAAAATGCTGGAATGTCTCTTGACTGCTCCCTTCCTGGCCTCCATTGACCATGGTAGAAGGGGAGAGGTGTATGCCTGCATACCACTGGAAGTGATGAAAGTCCTGACTCTCCATTAGGTGACTATGATCCTCTAACATGAGCCCAGAGGAGTAGAAGGGGTTGCCTTACTACTGGCATTTGCAGGTGGAAATCCAGATTCACTATGTGGGCTCCAATGACACTGCCAGGAGTGCCTTGTTCCTACCCAGTGGGGATGAAGATGCTGAGTCCCTTTTCAAACTTCTCTGCCAGCTCCTTAGTGGGGTATTGAGGCACTTCATTAGCCTCACAAAGATGGAAGGCTAAGCTCCCTACTTTGGCTTTTCTGGTATGGGTGTGAGTGGGCCTACAGTCTTATCTGTTTCATTGGAATAGAGTGATTTTTTTTTTAACATCTTTATTGGAGTATAATTGGTTTACAGTGGTGTGTTAGTTTCTGCTTTATAACAAAGTGAATCAGCTATACATATACATATATCCCCATATCTCTTCCCACTTGCGTCTCCCTCCCTCCCACCCTCCCTAGCCCACCCTTCTACGTGGTCACAAAGCAGGGAGCTAATCTCCCTGTGCTATGCGGCTGCTTCCCACTAGCTATCTATTTTACATTTGGTAGTGTATATATGTCCTTGCCACTCTCACTTTGTCCCAGCTTACCCTTCCCCCTCCCCGTATCCTCAAGTCCATTCTCTAGTAGGTCTGCATCTTTATTCCCATCTTGCCCCTAGGTTCTTTATGGAGTAGAGTGATTTTTGTGTAAAAGTTTCATACTTGTTAGACTGCCATTTTCTTGGAGCAAGCTTTTATCTGGGCTGTTTGTTTGTTTGTTTGTTTGTCTATGCCCACTGGAATTTCTGAGTTTCCATCTTCTTCAGCTCCATTTTGAGATTTTAAAAAAACCCAGGAACTCAACACCGTGTTGTTCTCTGGGTCCTGAAGTCCAAAGCTTGTCTTCTTCACTCAAACGTTTTGTAAATAATGCCTGGGGTTTTTAGTAGTCCCATCCAAGTTTTTTGTTTTAATAAGTATGTGAAAATATCATTCAGCCCAGAGTAAAGCATCAGTGAACATTAGTAAAGTTAATATTTGGATTTACATAAACTCTACAACTATATATCCTAATATTCTTCCAGACACAATTCAGTCCCTACAATTGAATAATGACTTCCTCAAATACTCAAACCCCCTGATTTACCCCTCCTCGAACTCACAACACTTAATTCCTATTCTACTTGTTTAGTAAAACCTATATGTGCTCAGATATAACATGCCATAGTGGAAATAAACCACCATTCATTTACTAATTTTGATACATTAGACAAGTTTACTCAATCTTCCCAAGCGTCAAGTTCTTCATCTGTAAAATATTGATAATAACAACCAGCAAGTGACAGGAATGGGACTCTACCCCTGCCTAAGTCTAAAACTCTATCATAAAATATCTTGAAGAATTGACAGATTGGATCCAAAGCTGGAGGTCAGAGTTTTCTCTATAAGGCTAATTTAGTAGACACATAGTTTTAGAATATACTTTTTATTATAGCTATTGATGTTGATTTTAAGAATTGCATATTACAGTAGGGTTGTTCCAAGGTTACCATTACCCTGAGAGGCAGTTTAGAATAGTGACTAATCCTAGGGGTTTTGGAGCTGTGGCCACTGGAAAGATGTCCACATTCTAATGTGTGGAACATGTGAATATGTTACTTTACAGAAAGCAAAAGGAGCTTTGTTGATATAATTAAACTAAGCATCTTGAGATGGGGAGATTATTCTGGATTATTCAGTGGGCCCAATGTAACCAATAGTGTCCTTATAAGTAAAAGAGTGAGGAAGAAGTGTCAGAATTAGAGAGGGATTTTAAAATGCAGTGCTGCTGGTTTTGAAGATAGAAGAAGGAACCACAAGACAAGGAATGTAAATGACCTCTAAAAGCTGGAAACGGCCAGAAAGTGAACTTTCCTTGAAAACATCTAAAAAGAATTCAACCCTGCCCACATTTTGATTTTAGCCCAGGAAGACCCATTTTGGATTTATGACCTCCAGAAGTGTAAGATAATAAATTTCTGTTGCTTTAAGACACTAAATTTGTGGTAATTTGTTTTGGCCACTATAGGAATCTAATATAGGAGCCAAATGCTCACTCTACATTCTAACTCTGCCATTTATAATATACCTAGTCTTGAACAAGGAATTTAATTTCTGTGCCTTAGTTGCTTCATTTTTAAAGTGGCAGTATGCATAGTTCCTACCTCATAGAAAGAAATTAACATATATAAAGCTATCAAAACAATATTAGGTAAATAATAAGTGCTCGATAAGTCAACTATTAGTAGTATAGTAGTAATAACTATTCCTCTATACCAAGAATGTGATTAAAAAGACAATGAGCACTTTACAAAAATGATATCATCTACATACTTTCCTGCAACCTGTTTTGATTTTACTAGTAGATGGATAGATAGATAGATAGATAGATAGATAGATAGATAGATAGATAGATGATAGATATCTACATACATACATTCATACATATACATATATGGATATATAGACATCTCAAGAATCAAGGCAACGGTAAACAAAAAATAATGCAGGACAGTGCTTATATCCAAAGAGGAGGCTAGATGTTGAGATGGAGGAGGAATCTAAAGAAAGTCTCCAACAATAGAGAAATATTCTAGTTCTTAAGTTGGGTGTTAAGTTCATGGGTGTTTACTTCATTTTTATGCTTAGTAACTTACATACACAATTCATACATACTTCTTTTGTGTCAAATGCTAAAGAATACATTTTTTCCAAAGACTACTAATAAAACTTGAAAAACTTCTCAGATCTTTACTCATTGTAATTCAGTTAGGATAGCTCTATTATGCTGTGGTAATGAACAACTCCAAAAATCTCAGTGGCTTAACAAAACAGATGTTTATTTCTTATTCATACTACATTTTCTACATAGATCAGTGGGCAGCTCTGCTTGTGTAATTCCTCACACCCCCAAACTGACCAAGGCTTCATTTTGCCAAGTGATTTTGATTCATTGAAGTATTGCAAAAGGGAAGAGAGGCAAATTGGGCACTTGTTTTTAGTGTTCACTCCCAGAAAATATACATGTCACTTCTGCACATATTTTATTGGCCAAAATAAATCACATGGCCATGTCCACATTAAAAATAATACAGATGTATAATTTTTGCATGTGACTATAAAGTAAAAAAAACACAAATGTTTTGTGAAGAGCATTAATGGTTCTCATAGTCTATCCTTCCAAGCACCAAATATTTGGCCCTTCCTTCATCAGTGTGCAGATTTAAACACGGGCTCTATCTAATATATATGGTATGTGAAGATTTTTTTGCATACACAGGGCAACAAATAGCAGTCTTGTGAAATTCAAATAGCAGTTCTAGGAAATATACAAGAGATATTAAAATAATGGTTAATGACCTTGCCTTGAAAATTAAGATCGCTGGCATAGGGAAGGCATTGCTCCTGGTATCAGGGGTGAAGAAAAGGTAATAGGTTATTTTACAGGGCCTGGAAAAGATTACCTATGAAAATTCTAGGGTGAAATACTAACTGGTAGTTAACTGTGTAAGTTGGTTTCAATGTGAAAAAACTAGATTCGATTTAAAACTGATAAGCCAGTGTGACAGTATACTTCAATTCATGCCCAAGAGCCTATTTTAAATCATATTCATTAAATATACACATGGAAGTATAATTTAAGTACTGTAGTACCATACTATAGGACAAATGCCCAAATTTTTAAATGTTTTATAACTTAAAATGATTCAAGATTTGCCCCCTCCAGTAGAAAGTCAAACACAATTTTAAAGGAAGAATATTTATAACAATATGAAATAGAATGCAGCTATCCTGAAACTTAGCCTGACAAATTTCTGTAGTGGCAGAGCCAACCTCAAAGATTCTACCCCTTATTACTTTATTCTCCTGCTGATGGCTCTCTGGACATTCTGATAAATCACAATACAAAGTTGCTCTAAAAAGCTGGACAGGAGCCTTCTTCCTGGCCTTTCTCCCCAGTATAACAAATCATTCTTAGGTGGTTTGGGGAAGCTACATATTAATTTGCTCTGTGGAGCAGAGAGGATGGTGGAAGCAGAGAGCTGGAAAAATGTGTTAACAATGTGTAAAACTACATGAGTCGATGTTGAAGTCAGAAGAAAGGAGAGAGAAAAGGTCTTTAAAGGAGTTTGTGGTAGGCCTGCAACCCTTATACACCCTTTCCAATCTCTGTCTCCAATACTTTGTTGTCAACATTCTTTGGTTAAGCTGCCATCTTAGGCTTCTGGGAAATGCCTATCCTTGAAGTGATTCCAAAAAATGTAATACATCTCTCATCGAGGTTGTCTTGATTTCATGTTACTGCTTTTCTTTAAGACAATCTCTGATTGCTTTATTCATTATAATTCTTTTCATATGCACAGTATCTGTATTACAAAAACAATATAACATTAAAGAACAATTTGAAGAAAGAATTATCCATAATTCTATCACTCTGGAACAGCTATTTTGATTTCATGTATTCCCATGCATATTTTGTCCAAATGTATACCTGTTTTTTATAGTTGTAATTCTAGCACACAATTTTGCTTACTGGTTGTTCTTAATGCTACATACTAAGCATAATTTTGCATTGCTCTACATGTGTTTCATGAATATTTTAATAGCTGCATAAAGTTCCCTAAAGTCGATATACCATAATTTATCTTTCCCTAGTTTGGAAATTTTGCTTGAAGTTTGTTTTTCCCTACTGTACATAACAGACAAAAATGAACATTTTGTGCGTTGTTAACTTTTTCTAAACATTTCTACATTCAGCCATTATCTTGTTTTGCATAACATTACATGAACACAAGAGCTTGGTTGAGCACATACATACATATTACACAAAGACCTTTATCAGCGAGCTTTCCTAGAGCTAGAATTTGCATTAGATACTATCAACTCCTGTTTGGTAACTGAAACCCAATGATGTTAACTGCTGTTATCTGGTATAACTAACCACATTTAAAAATGAGAAAATGGAAACAAAGAATGGTTATATTTTTTTATAAATTTATTCATTTTATTTATTTATTTATTTTTGGCTGCATTGTGTCTTTGCTTGCACGCGGGTTTTCTCTAGTTGCTGAGAGTGGGGGCTACTCTTTGTTGTGGTGTGCGGATTTCTCACTGTGGTGGCTTCTCTTGTTGCAGAGCACAGGCTCTAGGCCCATGGGCTTCAGTAGTTGCAGCACACCGGCTTCACTAGTTGGGGCTCGTGGGCTCTAGCGCGCAGGCTCAGTAGTTGTGGCACATGGGCTTAGTTACTCCGTGGCATGTGGGCTCTTCCCAGACCAGGGCTTGAATCCATGTCACCTGCATTGGCAGGCAGATTCTTAACCACTGTGCCACCAGGGAAGCCCAACAATGGTCATTTGATACACAAAAGTTACATCAACAAATTAGAAGAGAAGTTGATTCTACCCCACCCTTATACATCATATTGGACCCTCTTGCCTCCTATTTCTGGGTCATTACTAACCAAACTATTGTCTTAAAAGCTACAACTTGGAACTATTAATGGATACTGTTTGTATTGGGGGGTGTAGGCTACTCAATAAATGCTATTACTGCTGAATAAATATACTTTCTGGATCCAAGTATCTTAGCAAATATTTTTCAGATAATTTCCCCAAATGTAATGACATGGAACTATGATTGATTCATTTGATGTGTGAATTGAATTATTGATTTGTCAATACATCTTTTTTGAGGACCAACTAGGTATCTAATCATGTACAACAGAAACGGGATGCCAAACATGCAGCTGATCTCACACAAACCACATGCTCCTATGCATTGAAAAAAAAGGGTCCAGTGCATGCTAGAAGAGAAACCACATATTTCATCACAAGATACTGGACAGTCACATGTTTTCTAGGGACTTACACTATACGTGTAGTCACCCCAGATAAAACCATACAAATAAAAGAAGATACAGAAGTAAGTAAGGGGGGGTGGGTCACAGACTGAATGTCTTCAGAGTATTGCAAGTAATAAAAAACTAGTGAAGATGATGAATATAAGACAATATGAAGTAGTGGGATTCATCATGAACTGGACCATGCATACCACAGCCAAGTCATTTAACTCTAAAATGTCATAAAATAAAGTTCAAGCCAATCAAAACAAATTTGAGGACCAGATGAACCTAGCAGGCCATGGTATGCAACCATTGAAATGTATGTTAAATGATATGATAAGGACCACTGGTATCACAAAAGGTAAAATGTGAACTGGGAAGAGTCAAGCGAGATGTCTCAGGAGATGCAGGACATAAGCTGGATTCTGCTGCAGGCCAGGTTCCCTTGAAAGCCAACTCTGAGATGGAGGTTAGCATGCAGGAATTTTATTATGGAGTGCTCTTGGAGTTAATGCCTGAGGAATTGTAGTGGAAGAAGCAGGACTGGACAGATGGAGAAATTGAGCTACAGAGAGCCTCCACTAACCCTTAGGCTGCTATGGAGCTTGGATGATCCTTTACAGTTGTCACAATTTGGAGTGAGAGAGCTGTACTTTATACCCCCATGTTAATCAGTCACTGGATGTGGACCATCCTAGGAAAAGGTGACATGAGTCTCCTCAGCTGAGATAATTCTTGAGGAGGCTAACACCTGAGAGTTGTCTTTAGTGGAATTCTCACCTGCTAGGGTGCTAATAATGTCTTCATTTCTGAAGGGAGATCTTAGTGCACCACGACAGCTACCATATCCACTTTGGGAAAAAGTAAAATCATCCCAAGCTACTCAACTCTTCTTACACTGCAATTCCCTACTGTATTAGTCATGATAGAGAAACAGAACCAATAGGAGATATAGATGATATAGATATAGATATAGTTATAGATTTATATTTTTATAGTTATAAAAGCATACCTCATTTTATTGTGCTTCACTTTATTGTGCTTTGTAGATACTGCAGTTTTTACAAATTGAAGGTTTGTGGCAACTCTGCACCAAACAAGTCTATCAGCTCCATTTTTCCAACCACATTTGCTCACTTCGTGTCTCAGGGTCACATTTTGGAAATTCTCACAATATTTCAAACTTTCTCGTTATTATTATATTTGTTATGGTGATCTTTGATGTAAACTACTATGATTCACTGAAGGCTTATATGATGGTTAGCATTTTTTAGCAAGAAAGTGTTTTTAATTAACGTATGTACATTTTTTTAGACATAATGCTATTATATACTTAATAGACTACAATATAGTGTAAACATAAATTTTATATGCAGTGAAAAAGCCAACAAATTTTTGTGAATCACTCTGTTATGATATTCACTTTATTGTGGTAGTCTGGAACCAAAACCCCCCAATATCTCTGAGATATGCCTCTGTGTGTGTGTGTGTGTGTGTGTGTGTGTGTGTGTGTGTGTGTGGAATATTACTCAGCCATAAATAAGAATGAAATTTTTACATTTGCCATTTCCAACAACATGGACCTAGAGGTGGATGGACCTAGGATGGACCTAGAGGGTATTATGCTTAGTGAAATGTCAGACAGAGAAAGATAAATACTGCACATTATCACTTACATGTGGAATCTAAAAAAATAAATGAATTAATATAACAAAACAGACTCACAGATATAGAGAACAAAGTAGTGGTTATCAGTGGGGAGAGCAAAGGGGAGGGGCAAATAGGGTTATAGGATTAAGACAAAAACTATCAATACTATGTATAAAATAAGCTACAAGACTGTATTGTACAGCACATGGAATATAGCCAATATTTATAATAACTGTAAATGGAGTATAATCTATAAAATATTGAATCACTATGTCCTATACCTGAAACAAACATGATTGTAAATCAACCATAATTCAATAAAAAATAAAATAAAAAATTCTGATGATTTGTCACTGAGGTAATGCTAATGCTATAATCACTCAACAAAGGTTTATTGAGCACATCTTTGATATACTATGGGGGGTATGAAGGAGAAGCACAAGACTTGGTTACTACCCTCCAGGGAGGTCATGGTCTTGGGGAGATGAGGCTTTTTTCAACACTATGATGAAGAGCAGGTCAGCTCTGATGAACAGGCTGAATCACATGTAGAGAAGGTTTGCTGAGGCTAGCTAAGGGAGCACAGAGTAGATGGGATTGGAGCACAACCTTAAGAGACAGTTACAATTTAGGAAGAGGTACAAAAGAGAAGAAACAAAAAACCGATTTGAGAAGAAGGCAGACAATATCAAAATATCTCCCTTCAGCACAGAAAAATCAGAAAACAGCTGAGGAAGGGTTATAGGTGATGCCTGGTAACACAGGTCTGGGGAGGCCACCACTTCCTATGCCATGACCTCTTTTCATGAAGAATTCCCATTGCTCTGGCCCAGTGAGTTAAATGATTATACGTAAATGAGAAAATTTTAATTTAGAGAACATATGTTACCTTTGGTTAATTCTAGGACAGTTAGGACAAAAAGCAGTGTACCAGGTAATCTGAGCTAGTCCCAAAAGAAATTTTAATCTTGGACAAGTCAACTAACATTTCTGATTGACCGTGCCGCATTTCTCCATTTCTTTCTTATGCTACTCTGAAATCTCTTCATGCTGAAGGACTCTACACATTTAGAACTGACTCATTAAGGGTTACATCTTTGTTTATATCTCTTTTCAAATGACTGCCAGCTGGCAGAGACTGAGATCTATTTAACTCAGCAAGATATGGGGTTACAGAAACATATCATGGATTAAATTTTACTGAGATTCCTTCTTTCTATGCAACCCTCCCTGACCACACAGCTGGCCAGCACTCTAGCTGATGAACAGTCTCTCTGTCCTCCATGTACTCAGTTGTATTTTCTTCCTCCCCTCTAGGTCCTTAAAAGTCACCCTTTCCCCACCTTCTCTGCCCTCTTTGTCTCTTGGAATTGACTTTAACCATTTAAATATACACGAACAGTAAAATGTCATTCTCCTTCCAAGGGTCTGCTCTCTTAATTTAGCTCAGGATAGAAACTTCCACCAGTTTCTGTATCTTTATTTCCAAGCATAGGACCAAGTTTTCTGCATTTTAGGAGATTAGCTAAAGCACACATTTTCGTGTTAAATTTCTGCGTTCAAATCAAAGTTCTGCTGTTTACTACCTACAGGACCTTGAGCAAGTCACTGATATGAAACAAACAAAACCAGTTACTTCAAAGTGTTGTTTTAAAAACTACTTAGATAATGAATGTAGGATATTCGGCATATATTATGCACATGGTGGATACATAATAAATGAATATGCTGTTATAAAATAGTCACAGTGTTCATATTATTCTGAAGGTTTTTAAGGGGTGAGATGAGTAGGCAGGAGCATAGATGTTTTATTACCTAGGAGATTTGTATCTATGAGTTCACTGTCTGCCAAGCTCCTTGCTACCAACCCCAATAGAAGGTGGAAATGAAAGTGTTTTCAAAAGTTAAAAGCAACGCACAAATGTAGGTAGAAAGCTGGAACTATTCTCATCTCTACAAATATCTCCTTTCTGATCTATTGCCCAGCAGTTCCCTTCTCAGCTTCCTTCACCCCATCTAGGCTGGAACTCTAATAAGTAAGATTTGAAAACACAAATGTGAAGGAGCAAAGCTCCCAGTATGGTGGAATTTAATAATGCAGCAAGTCCTTTTTGAATAGGAAATAACTCTTAAAAGTTTCTTTTCATGTAATTCCAAGCTCAGTTCAGTGACATCCTCTTGCAATCTCTTGAATTTATGTCTTGCTTCTCCTTACAGGCTCACGAGGCTTGCGGTATTTGGGCTTCTAGAGCATGGCTGGGAGATTACAGTCCTCCATGTCCCCACAAAATATATGACCAATACATAGCCTGAAGAGAGGGGAGAATAAATGCATACAATACAGTCATCCCTCAGTATTTGTGGGGGATTTGTTCCTGGCCTGCTGCAGATACCAGAATCCTCAGATGCTCAAGTCCCTTATATAAAATGGTGTTGTACAGTTGGCTCTCCCTGTGTGAGGATGCGGAACCCGTGGATACAGAGGGCTGACTGTAATTTAAAAACTGAAACTCCTCATTTATCTAGTGGATCTTTTCTAATAGCAAAGTTTATTCAGTATTTTGGACCAGATACTAATTACATATATTATCCCATTTAATTCTATATCACCGTGAGAATGCTACTCTTATTATCCTCGTTTTACAGATGAGGAAACTGAGTCTTACAGTGGTTTAACAATTTGCTGCTTGTCTTACAGTTGCTAAATGGTGGATTGAATCAAAGCTAAAATTAAAAACATCCTTGTTCTTTCCCTTGAGTGGGAACAAAAAGAGCCTCCTACATAGGTGTTTGGCATAAGAAAATCTTATTTTTATTACATATTTTCAATCAAATAAGGGATTACTTTCCGTTAGCTTTGAAAGGAACTACACTGAGCTTCCACTAGACATATGAACCTCTGAGTAAATAACAAAACAGATTCTATCCAGATGCCATTTTTAATTATGGGAAGAATAGGGGCCTTAAAAACCCATAGCTTACAGCCTTATGGATGGGGAAGGGGCCATTGCCACAAGGTATCACCTGGGAGTACAATTAGTTTCCCTGATAATGTTACCAGGATCAAATCCTAATGTTAAATATGATTGTGGACTATTGTAAGGCTAAGAAGCATTCATTTCTTCATATCCCTATAACATTTTTGGCATACCCTGTTGAAACATATCAAGCCATGTTTTACTAAACTAATAAATAAAGGATGAGCAAGATCTCTCCAGGTTATCTCTGGGAGAAGCCTACTGGCCCAGAGCCCAAGGAGCCATAGTTTAAAGGGTGATTCCTGCATGGGAAAGGAAGCTAGATCAAATGAGTTCCATAGTCCTCTGTAATTAAGATAGTTTGTCCTTCTATAAATGACTCAGTCTAGAAATAAGCTGACCCTTAGACAGACGGTGTGCTCAGAGCAACTTGCTTGAATTTGTGTATAAATCTACATTCCTCTTGTCCTTTATATATCTGGAATTATGCTACCTTTGCTTAACCTGTATAGTCAGCATTTCTTATATTGTCAAAAATAGGAGTTAACATCATGAAATGGACAACTGCTTTGTGCTGGAGTCCTTTTCATATTCTAATCCTCACAATATACCTTCATTAACTGTATTATTCAAATAAAGAAAAAGGTACATAACCTACTGTGGAAATCATCTTGCAATATATATGTTTATCAAATCATCACATGTACAGCTTAAACTTACACAATGTTACATGTCAATTATATCTCAATAAAGTTGGGTGAAATTTTTAAAAATCACGTAAAAACATGAAAAAACTGAGACAAGAATTTTTTAATGATTTTTTGCATAACATTGGCAGTGATTCTCAACGTTTGATGTGTATGTGTGTGTGTGTATCATCTATGAATATTTTTCCCTATGGGCCATTTTATGACTGGCAGTGGTTCTCAAACTTTGAGTATATATACAATAACCTAGAAATATTTTTAAAATATACATATATAGGCCCTTTGACCAACATATCTTGGGGTGAGGAAAGAGGAAGTAGGGAAGTATACATATTTTGAAAACAACCAAAAATGGCACACGTCGATACTGATCCAGGGCAGAGATGAGATTCCCTGTACTCAGACATGACACCTCTAACTAAACAGATGGGAAGAAAAAAAATTTGAGACTATATTGCAGGTAACCATAAAAAGTTGGCAATGAAATATGTGGTAAGGGTTTTGGAGTCGACTCTTTTTCCGAAGCTTCAAACACAAGCCAGATCACCAAATGCCACATGGAGGGAGCGTGGATTGAATGGCTATATCAAGGTGGGAGCCTTCTCAGGCTACCATTTAGCTTGAGGATTGTGTACAGTAGGGATGAGAGAATAAAACTGGATCACTTGGAGGACCTGAGAATTCCTCCCATAACTCACTGTCAGACCCTTAACCCTCAGTAGAGATTGAGGCAAATTTCTGGCCCTAGATGTTCAAACTTAAAATCTACCCTTTAAATTTTAATCAAATCACAAGAGGAACCTGGCAGAAGAGGGTGAACTGAACTACACTTTCTCATCCATATAGCAAAATAATCCTT
The DNA here is from genome assembly GCF_965194805.1 of Balaenoptera borealis. Taxonomy (NCBI): domain Eukaryota; kingdom Metazoa; phylum Chordata; class Mammalia; order Artiodactyla; family Balaenopteridae; genus Balaenoptera; species Balaenoptera borealis. The sequence continues at coordinate 19,197,353 of NC_138871.1, forward strand.
TACAAAGCCCAGCAGTCTTTATTCTATGGTTCATTTGTTAGTGAATCTCACAAATAATTTTATTTAAATGTTCACAATTCCCCATGTTTAAAGCAATTCATAAAATGTTCACTAATGCAAGTGTTTCCTTCAGCAAACTGTTTAGCTATCTTTCATTTAAGTATTTTTAATTAGCGATATGGAGCTGGTGGAAAACCCATGAATCCTTGTCTAGATGTTTCCCCAAGGGCCAGGATTTCTGTGTCTGGGTGCCCCTCTCTTCCTACCTCTCTAAACCAACAGGAACAGGAAGGCAAGACTGACATCTTCACAGGAATTAAGTCAGCATTGCCTGTGAGATCAGAGGTAGCTTTTTGTTGTTCTTGGAAGCTTACACCTAAAAGCTCTCCACACCTCTTCCCCAACAGCCCACCTCAGAATCCAGAGATCATTACTGAGTGCCTACTAAGCTAGCATTTCTCACAAGCATTATGCAATTTAATTTTTATAACAATACTCTGAGATACCCATTATAATTCTCATTTTGTTTCCTAACATCTTTAATGGAGTACAATTGATTTACATTGTTGTGTTAGTTTCTGCTGTATAACAAACTGAATCAGTTGTACATATACATATATCCCCATATCCCCTCCCTCGTGCATCTCCCTCCCATCCTCCCTATTCCACTCCTATAGATGGTCACAAAACACGGAGCTGGTCTACCTGTGCTATGCGGCTGCTTCCCACTAGTGATCTATTTTACATTTGGTAGTGTATATATGTCAATGCCACTCTCTCACTTTAGCCCAGCTTACCCTTCCCTCTCCCTGTGTCCTCAAGTCCATTCTCTAGGTCAACAACTTTATTCCTGTACTGCCCTTAGGTTCTTCAGGACCCTCTTTTTTTTTTTTTTTTTAGATTCCATATATATATATATATGTTAGCATATGGTATTTGTTTTTCTCTTTCTAACATACTTCACTCTGTATGACAGACTCTAGGTCCATCCACCTCACTACAAATAACTCAATTTTGTTTCTTTTTATGGCTGAGTAATATTCCATTGTATATATGTGTGTATATATATATATATTTATATATATATATATATATATATATATATATATATATATATATATATATATATATATATATATATATCTTCTTTCTCCATTCATCAGCCAATGGACACTTAGGTTGCTTCCATGTCCTGGTTATTGTAAATAGTTTGGCAATGAACACTGGTACATGACTCTTTTTGTATTAAGGTTTTCTCAGGGTATATGCCCAGTAGTGGGATTGCTGGGTCATATGGTAGTTCTATTTTTAGTTTAAGGAACCACGATACTGTTCTCCATAGTGGCTGTATCAATTTACATTCCCACCAACAGTGCAAGAGGGTTCCCTTTTCCCTCACCCTCTCCAGCATTTATTGTTTCTAGATTTTTTGAGGATGGCCATTCTGGCTGGTGTGAGGTGATACCTCATTGTAGTTTTGATTTGCATTTCTCTAATGATTAGTGATGTTGAACATCCTTTCATGTGTTTCTTAACAACCTGTATATCTTCTTTGCAGAAATATCTATTTAGGTCTTCTGCCCATTTTTCGATTGGGTTTTTTTTTTTTTGATACTGAACTGCATGAGCTGCTTGTATATTTGGAGATTAATCCTTGGTCCGTTGCTTTCTTTGCAAATATTTTCTCCCATTCTGAGGGTTGTCTTTTTGTCTTGTATATGGTTTCTTTGTTGTGCAAAAGCTTTTAAGTTTCAATCGTTCCCATTTGTTTATTTTTGTTTTTATTTCCATTTCTCTAGGAGGTAGGTCAAAAAGAATTTTTTTTTTAATATTTTCTTTCTTTCTTTCTTTCTTTATTTTTAAACATCTTTATTGGAGTATAATTGCTTTACAATGGTGTGTTAGTTTCTGCTTTATAACAAAGTGAATCAGTTATACATATACATATGTTCCCATATCTCTTCCCTCTTGCGTCTCCCTCCCTATCCTACCCCTCTAGGTGGTCACAAAGCACCAAGCTGATCTCCCTGTGCTATGTGGCTGCTTCCCACTAGCTATCTATTTTACATTTGATAGTGTATATATGTCCATGCCACTCTCTCACCCTGTCACATCTTACCCCTCCCCCTCCCCATATCCTCAAGTCCATTCTCTAGTAGGTCTGTGTCTTTATTCCCGTCTTGCCACTAGGTTCTTCATGACCTTTTTTTTTTTTTTTTTTTTTTTTTAGATTCCGTATATATGTGTTATCACGCTGTATTTGTTTTTCTCTTTCTGACTTACTTCCCTCTGTATGACAGACTCTAACTCCATCCACCTCACTACAAATATTTTGCTGGGATTTTTTGGCATGGAGTGTTCTGCCTATATTTTCCTCTAAGAGTTTTAGAGTGTCTGGCCTTACATTTAGGTCTTTAATCCATTTTGAGTTTATTTTTGTGTATGGTGTTAGAGAGTGTTCTAATTTCATTTTTTTACATGTAGCTGTCTAATTTTCCCAGCATCATTTATGAGGAGGCTGTCTTTTCAGCATTGTATACTCTTGCCTCCTTTATCAAAGATAAGGTGACCATATGTGCATTGATTTATCTCTAGGCTTTCTATCCTGTTCCATTGATCTATATTTCTGTTTTTGTACCAGTACCATACTGTCTTGATTACTGTAGCTTTGTAGTATAGCCTAAAGTCAGGGAGCCTTATTCCTCCAGCTCCATTTTCCTTTCTCAACATTGCTTTGGCTATTTGGGGTCTTTTGTGTTTCCATACAAATTGTGAAACTTTTTGTTCTAGTTCTGTGAAAAATGCCATTGGCAGTTTGATAGAGGTTACATTGAATCTGTAGATTATTTGGGTAGTATAGACATTTTTACAATGTTGATACTTCCAATCCAAGATCATGGTATATCTCTACATCTGTTTTTATGATCTTTAATTTCTTGCATCAGTACCTTATAGTTTTCTGCATATGGGACTTTTGTCTCCTTAGGTAGGTTTATTCCTAGGTATTTTATTCTTTTTGTTGCAGTGGTAAATGGGAGTGTTTCCTTAATCTCTTTCAGATTTTTCATCATTAGTGTATAGGAATGCAAGAGATTTCTGTGCATTAATTTTGTATCCTGCTACTTTACCAAATTCATTGATTAGCTCTAGTCGTTTTCTGGTAGCATCTTTAGGATTCTCTATGTAGAGTATCATGTCATCTGCACACAGTGACTGTTTTACTTCTTTTCCAATTTGAAGTCCTTTTATTTCTTTATATTCTCTGATTTCTGTGGCTAAAACTTCCAAAACTATATTGAGTAGTAGTGGTGAGAATGGGCAAGCTTGTCTTGTTTCTGATCTTAGTGGATGTGGTTTCAGTTTTTCACATTTGAGAACTATGTTTGCTGTGGGTTTATCATATATGGCCTTCATTATGTTGAGGTAAGTAACATCTGTGCCTACTTTCTGGAGAGGTTTTGTCATAAAGGTGTGTTTAATTTTGTTGAAAGCTTTTTCTGTATCTATTGAGATGATCATATGGTTTTTATCATTCAATGTGTTAATATGGGATATCATACTGATTGATTTGCATATATTGAAGAATCCTTGCATTCCTGGGATAAACCCCATTTGATCATGGTGTATGATCATTTTAATGTGTTGTTGGATTCTGTTTGCTAGTATTTTGTTGAGGATTTTTGCATCTATGTTCATCAGAGATATTGGCCTGTAGTTTTCTTATTTTGTGACATCTTTGTCTGGTTTTGGTAACAGGATGGTGGTGGTCTCTTAGAATGTGTTTGGGAGGTTCCTCCTTCTGCTATATTTTGGAGGAGTTTGAGAAGGATAGGTGTTAGCTCTTCTCCAAATGTTTGATAGAATTCACCTGTGGAGACATCTGGGCTGGGCTTCTCTTTCTTGCAAGATTTGTAATCACAGTTTCAATTTTAGTGCTTGTGATTGGTTTGTTCATATTTTCTATTTCTTCCTCAGTCAGTCTCGGGAGGTTGTGCTTTTCTGAGAATTTGTCCATTTCTTCCAGGTTGTCCATTGTATTGACATATAGTTGCTTGCAGTAATCTCTCATGATACTTTGTATTTCTGCATTGTCAGTTGTTACTTCTTTTTCATTTCTAATTCTGTTGATCTGAATCTTCTTCCATTTTTTTCTTGATGAGTCTGACTGTTTATCAATTTTGTTTATCTTCTCAAAGAACCAGCTTTTAGTTTTATTGATCTTTGCTATTGTTTCCTTCATTTCATTTTCATTTATTTCTCATCTGATCTTTATCATTTCTTTCCTTCTGCTAACTTTGGTGTCTTTTTGTTCTTCTCTCTATAATTGCTTTAGGTACAAGGTTAGGTTGTTTATTTGAGATTTTTCTTCTTTCTGGAGGTAGTATTGTATTGCTATAAACTTCCCTCTTAGAACTGCTTTTGCTGCATCCCATAGGTTTTAGGTTGTCATGATTTCATTGTCATTTGTTTCTACGTATTTTTTGTTTTCCTCTTTGATTTCTGCAGTGATCTCTTGGTTATTTAGGAGCATATTGTTTAATCTCCATGTGTTTGTATTTTGTACAGTTTATTTTTCCCTGTAATTGATATCTAGTCTCATAGTGTGGGGGTCAGAAAAGATACTTGGTATGATTTCAATGTCCTTAAATTTACCAAGGCTTGATTTGTGAACCAAGATATAATCTATCCTGGAGAATATTCCATGACCACCTGAGAAAAATGTATATTCTCTTCTTTTTGGATGGAATGTCCTATAAATATCAATTAAGTCCATCTTGTTTAATGTGTCATTTAAGACTTATGTTTCCTTATTTATTTTAATTTTGGTTGATATGTCCATTGGTGAAAGTGGGGTGTTAAATTTCCAAACTATTTTTGTGTTACTGTCAATTTCCCTTCTTATGGCTGTTAGCATTTGCCTTATGTATTGAGGTGCTCCTATGTTGGGTGCATATGTATTTATAATTGTTATATCTTTTTCTTGGATTGATCCCTTGATCATTATGTAGTGTGCTTCCTTGCCTCTTGTAACAGTCTTTATTTTAAAGTCTATTTTGTCTGTTATGATTACTGCTACTACAGCTTTCTTTTGATTTCTATTTGCATGGAATATCCTTTTCCATCCCCTCATTTTCAGTCTGTATGTGTCCCTAGGTCTGAGGTGGGTTTCTTGTAGACAGCATATATACGGGTTTTGTTTTTGTATCCATTCCGCCATCTATGTCTGTTGTTTGGAGCATTTAATCCATTTACATTTAAGGTAGTTATTGATAGGTATGTTCCTATTATCATGTTCTTAATTGTTTTGGGCTTGTTTTTGTAGGTCTTTTCCTTCTCTTGTGTTTCCTGCCTAGAGACATTCCTTTAGCATTTGTCGTACAGCTGGTTTTGTAGTGCTGAGTTCTCTTAACCTTTGCTTATCTGTAAAGATTTTACTTTCTTCATTGAATCTGAATGAAATCATTGCTGGGTAGAGTAATCTTGGTTGTAGGTTTTTCCCTTTCATCACTTTAAAGATGTCCTGCCACTCCCTTCTGGCTTGCAGAGTTTCTGCTGAAAGATCAACTGTTAATCTTATGAGGATTCCCTTGTATGTTATTTGTTGCTTTTCCATTGTTGCTTTTAATATTTTTCTTTGTATTTAATTTTTCATAGTTTGATTAATATCTGTCTTGGTGTGTTTCTCCTTGGATTTATCTTGTATGGGACTCTCTGTGCTTCCTGGACTTGATTGACTATTTCCCTTCCTATACTAGGAAAATTGTCAGCTATAAGCTCTTCAAATATTTTCTCAGTCTCTTTTTTTTTTTCCATTCTTCTTCTGGGACCCATATAATTCGTATGTTGTTGCATTTAATGTTGTCCCAGAGGTCTCAGAGACTGTCCTCAATTCTTTTCATTCTTTTTTCTTTATTCTGCTCTGCGGTAGTTATTTCCACCCTTTTGTCTTCCAGGTCACATATCCGTTCTTCTGCCTCAATTATTCTGCTATTGATTCCTTCCAGAGAATTTTTAATTTCATTTATTTTGTTGTTCATCGTTGTTTGTTTGCTCTTTACTTCTTCTAGGTGCTTGTTAAGCATTTCTTGTATTTTCTCCATTCTATTTCCAAGATTTAGGATCATCTTAACTATCATTACTATGAATTCTATTTCAGGTAGACTGCCTATTTCTTCTTCATTTGTTTGGTATGGAGGGTTTTTATCTTGCTTCTTCATCTGCTGTGTATTTCTCTATCTTCTCATTTTGCTTAACTTACTGTGTTTGCAGTCTCCTTTTCACAGGCTGCAGTTTCATAGTTCCCATTGGTTTTGGTGTCTGCCCCCAGTGGGTAATGTTGATTCAGTGAGTTGTGTAGGCTTCCTGGTGGAGGAGACTGGTGTCTTTGTTCTGGTGGATGAGGCTGGATCTTGTCTTTCTAGTGGGCAGGGCCGCATGTGTTAGTGTGTTTTGGGGTGTCTGTGAACTTATTATGATTTTAGGCAGCTTCTCTGTTAATGGGTGGGGTTATGTTTCTGTCTTGCTAGTTGATTGGCATGGGGTGTCCAGCACTGGAGCTTGCTGGTCACGGAGTGGAGCTAGGTCTTAGCGTTGAGATGGAGATCTCTCGGAGAACTCTTCCCGATTGATATTATGTGGGGCTGGGAGGTCTCTGGTGGTCCAATGTCCTGAACTCAGCTCTCTCACCTCAGAGGCTCAGGCCTGACACCCGGCCAGAGCACCAAGACCCTATCAGCCACACAGCTCAGAAGAAAAGGGAGAAAAAATACGAAGAAAGAAAGAAAGAATGAAAGAAAGGGAAAGAAAGAAAGAAAGAAAGAAAGAAAGAAAGAAAGAAAGAAAAAAGAAAGAAAGAAAGAAAATAAAGGTATTTAAATAAAAGACTTTTTGAAGGCTTTGGTAGAGGAACCACGATGGCAGAGTAGAAAGATGTGCTCTCACTCTCTCTTGTGAGAACACCAGAATCACAACTAGCTGCTGGACAATCATTGACAGGAAGACACTGGAACTCACCAAAAAAGATACCCCACATCCAAAGGAGAAGCCACAATGAGATGGTAGGAGGGGTGCAATCACAGTAAAATCAAATCCCATAACTGGTGGGTGGATGACTCACAGACTGCAGAACACTTATACCACAGAGTCCACCCACTGGAGTGAAGGTTCTGAGCCCCACGTCAGGCTTCCCAACCTGGGGGTCCGGCAATGGGAGGAGGAATTCCTAGAGAATCAGACTTTGAAGCCTAGTGGGAATTGATGGCAGGACTTCAACATGACTTGGGGAAACAGAGACTGCACTCTTGGAGGACACACACAAAGTAGTGAGTGCATCAGGACCCAGGGGAAGGAGCAATGACCCCAGGGGAGACTGAACCAGACCTACCTGCAAGCGTTGGAGGGTCGCCTGGAGAGGCAGGGGAGGGTGAGGGGGCTGTGGCTCACCATAGGGACAAGGACACTGGCAGCAGAAGTTCTGGGAAGTACTCCTTGGTGTGAACCCTCCCAGAGTCTGTCATTAGCCCCACAAAAGAGCCCAGGTAGGCTCCAGTTTTGGGTTGCCTCAGGCCAAACAACAAACAGGGAGGGAACCCAGCCCCACCCATCAACAGTCAAGTGGATTAAAGTTTCACTGAGCTCTGCCCACAAGAGTAACAGTCAGCTCTACCCACCACCAGTCTCTCCCATCAAGCCTCTTAGATAGTCTCATCCACGAGAGGGCAGACAGCAGAAGCAAGAAGAACTACTATCCTGCAGCCTGTGGAAAAAAAAACACATTCACAGAAAGATAGACAAGATGAAAAGGCAGAGGGCTATGTACCAGATGAAGGAACAAGATAAAACCCCAGAAAAACAACTAAATAAAGTGGAGATAGGCAACCTTCCAGAAAAAGAATTCAGAATAATGATAGTGAAGATGATCCAGGACCTCAGAAAAACAATGGAGGCAAAGATCGAGAAGATGCATGAAATATTTAACAAAGACCTAGAAGAATTCAAGAACAAAAATACAGAGATGAACAATACAATAACTGAAATGAAAACTACACTAGAAGGAATCAATAGCAAAATAACTGAGGCAGAAGAACGGATAAGTGACCTGGAAGACAGAATGGTGGAATTCACTGCTGTGGAACAGAATAAAGAAAAAAGAATGAAAAGAAATGAAGACAGCCTAAGACACCTCTGGCACAACATTAAATGCAACAACATTCGCATTATAGGGGTTCCAGAAGGAGAAGAGAGAGAAAGGACCCGAGAAAATATTTGAAGAGATTATAGTTGAAAACTTCCCTAACATTGGAAAGGAAATAGCCACCCAAATCCAGGAAGCGCAGTGAGTCTCATACAGGATAAACCCAAGGAGAAACACGCCGAGACACATAGTAATCAAATTGGCAAAAATTAAAGACAAAGAAAAATTATTAAAAGCAGCAAGGGAAAAACGAAAAATAACATGAAAAGGAACTCCCATAAGGTTAACAGCTGATTTTTCAGCAGAAACTCTACAAGCGAGAAGGGAGTGGCATGATATGCTTAAAGTGATAAAAGGGAAGAACCTACAACCAAGATTACTCTACAGGGCAAGGATCTCATTCAGATTCAATGGAGAAATCAAAAGCTTTACACACAAGCAAAAGCTAAGAGAATTCAGGACCACAAAACCAGCTCTACAACAAATGCTAAAGGAAGTTCTCTAAGTGGGAAACACCGAAGAAGAAAAGGACCTACAAAAACAAACCCAAAACAATTCAGAAAATGGTCATAGGAACATACATATCGATAATTACCTTAAAGGTGAATGGATTAAATGCTCCAACCAAAAGACACAGGCTTGCTGAATGGATACAAAAACAAGACCCATATATATACTGTCTACAAGAGACCCACTTTAGACCTAGGGACACATACAGACTGAAAGTGAGGGGTTGGAAAAAGATATTCCATGCAAATGGAAATCAAAAGAAAGCTAGAGTAGCTATACTCATATCAGATAAAATAGACTTTAAAATAAAGAATGTTACAAGAGACAAGGAAGGACGCTACATAATGATCAAGGGATCAATCCAAGAAGAAGATATAATAATTATAAATATATATGCACCCAACATAGGAGCACCTCAATACATAAGGCAACTGCTAACAGCTATAAAAAGAGAATATCGACAGTAACACAGTAATAGTGGGGGACTTTAACACCTCACGTAGACCAATGGACAGATCATCCAAAATGAAAATAAATAAGGAAACAGAAGCTTTAAATGACACAATAGACCAGATAGATTTAGTCGATATTTATAGGACATCCCATCCAAAAAGAGCAGATTACACGTTCTTCTCAAGTGCGCACAGAACATTCTCCAGGATAGATCACATCTTGGGTCACAAATCAAGCCTCAGTAAATTTAAGAAAATTGAAATCATATCAAGCATCTTTTCTGACCACAATGCTATGAGATTAGAAATCAATTACAGGGAAAAAAACGTAAAAAACACAAACACATGGAGGCTAAACAATAGGTTACAAAATAGCCAAGAGATCACTGAAGAAATCAAAGAGGAAATCAAAACATACCTAGAGACAAATGACAATGAAAACACGATGATCCAAAACCTATGGGATGCAGCAAAAGCAATTCTAAGAGGGAAGTTTATAGCTATACAAGCCTACCTCAAGAAACAAGAAAAATTTCACATAAAAAATCTAACCTTACACCTAAATTAACTAGAGAAAGAAGAACGAACAAAACCCAAAGTTAGCAGAAGGAAAGAAATCATAAAGATCAGAGCAGAAATAAATGAAATAGAAACAAAGATAACAATAGCAAAGATCAATAAAACAAAAAGCTGGTTCTTTGAGAAGATAAACAAAATTGATAAACCATTAGCCAGACTCATCAAGAAAAAGAGGGAGAGGACTCAAATCAATAAAATTAGAAATGAAAAAGGAGAAGTTACAACAGACACCACAGAAGTACCAAACATCCTAAGAAACTACTACAAGCAACTCTATGCCAATAAAAAGGACAATCTGGAAGAAATGGACAAATTCTTAGAAAGGTATAACCTTCCAAGACTGAACTAGGAAGAAATAGAAAATATGAACAGACCAATCACAAGTATTGAAATTGAAACTGTGATTAAAAATCTTCAAACAAACAAAAGTCCAGGACCAGATGGCTTCACAGGTGAATTCTATCAAACATTTAGAGAAGAGCTAACACCCATACTTCTCAAACTCTTCCAAAAAATTGCAGAGGAAGGAACACTCCCAAACTCATTCTATGAGGCCACAATCATCCTAAAACCAGAACCAGACAAAGATACTACAAAAAAAGAAAATTAAAGCCCAATATCACTGATGAATGTAGATGCAAAAATCCTAAACAAAATACCAGCAAACAGAATCCAACAACACATTAAAAGGATCATATACCATGATCAATTGGGATTTATCCCAGGGATGCAAGGATTCTTCTATATATGCAAATCAATCAATGTAATATACCATATTAACAAATTGAATAATAAAAACCATATGATCATCTCAATAGATGCAGAGAAAGCTTTTGACAAAATTCAACACCGATTTATGATAAAAACTCTCCAGAAAGTGGGCATAGAGGGAACCTACCTCAACATAATAAAGGCCATATATGACAAACCCACAGCAAACATCATTCTCAATGGTGAAAAGCTAAAAGCATTTCCTCTAAGATCAGGAACAAGACAAGGATGTCCACTCTCACCACTATTATTCAACATAGCTTTGCAAGTCCTAGCCACAGCAATCAGAGAAGAAAAAGAAATAAAAGGAATACAAATTGGAAAAGAAGTAAAACTGTCACTGTTTGCAGATGACATGATACTATACATAGAGAATCCTAAAAATGCCACCAGAAAACTACTAGTGCTAATCAATGAATTTGGTAAAGTTGCAGGATACAAAATTAATGCATAGAAATCTCTTGCATTCCTATACACTAATGATTGAAAACATGAAAGAGAAATTATGGAAACACTCCCATATACCATTGCAACAAAAAGAATAAAATACTTAGGAATAAACCTTCTTAGGGAGATAAAAGACCTGTATGCAGAAAAGTATAAGACACTGATGAAATAAATTAGAGATGATACCAACAGATGGAGAGATATACCATGTTCTTGGATTGGAAAAATCAATATTGTGAAAATGACTATACTACCCAAAGCAATCTACAGATTCAATGCAATCCCTATCAAATTACCAGTGGCATTTTTTTATGGAACTAGAAGAAATCATCTTAAAATTTGTATGGAGACACAAAAGACCCCGAATAGCCAAAGCAGTCTTAAAGGAAAAAAACGGAGCTGGAGGAATCAGACTCCCTGACTTCAGACTATACTACAAAGCTACAGTAATCAAGACAATATGGTATTGGCACAAAAACAGAAACATAGATCAATGGAACAAGATAGAAAGCCCAGAGATAAACCCACGTACCTATGGTCAACTAATCTATGACAAAGGAGGCAAAGATGTACAATGGAGAAAAGACAGTCTCTTCACTAAGTGGTGCTGGGAAAACTGGACAGCTACATGTAAAAGAATGAAATTAGAACACTCCCTAACACCATACACAACAATAAACTCAAAATGGATTTGAGACCTAAATGTAAGAACAGACAGTATAGAACTCTTAGAGGAAAACATAGGAAGGACATAAATTTGACATAAATCACAGCAAGACATTTTTTGATCCACCTCCTAGAGTAATGGAAATAAAAACAAAAATAAACAAATGGGACCTAATGAAGCTTCAAAGCTTTTGCACAGCAAAGTAAACCATAAACAAGATGAAAAGGCAACCCTCAGAATGGGAGAAAATATTTGCAAACGAATCAACTGACAAAGGATTAATGTCTAAAATATATAAACAGCTCATGCAGCTCAATATTAAAGAAAGAAACAACCCAATCCAAAAATGGGCAGAAGACCTAAATAGACATTTCTCCAAAGAAGACATCCAGATGGCCAAGAAGCACATGGAAAGTTGCTCAACATCACTAATATTAGAGAAATGTAAATCAAAACTACAATGAGGTATCACCTCACACTAGTTAGAATGGGCATCATCAGAAAATATACAAACAACAAATGCTGAAGAGGTTGTGGAGAAAAGGGAACCCTCTTGCACTGTTGGTGGGAATGTAAATTGATACAGCCACTATGGCGAACAGTATGGAGGTTGCTTAAAAAACTAAAAATAGAATTACCATATGATCCAGCAATCCCACTGCTGGGCATATGCTCAGAGAAAACCATAATTCAAAAGGACACATGCACCCCAATGTTCATTGCAGCACTATTTACAATAGCCATGTCATGGAAGCAACCTAAATGCCCATTGACAGACGAATGGATAAAGAAGTTGTGGTAAATATATACAATGGAATATTACTCAGCCATAAAAGGAACGAAATTGAGTCATTTGTTGAGATGTGGATGGATCTAAAGACTGTCATACAGAGTGAAGTAAGTCAGAAAGAGAAAAACAAATATCATATATTAACGTATGTATGTGGAACTTGGAAAAATGGTACAGATGAACCAGTTTGCAGGGCAGAAGTTGAGACACAGATGTAGAGGACAAATGTATGGACACCAAGGGGGGAAAACCGCGGTGGGGTAGGGATGGTGGTGTGCTGAATTGGGCGATTGGGATTGACATGTATACACTGATGTATATGAAATTGATGACTAATAAGAACCTGCAGTATAAAAAAGCAAACAAACAAACAAAAAAACCAACTAATACTAAACTTTCTTTGGGTTATTTGTTTGGAAATATGTTAATATAAATGTTTCAGACATTACATGAAATTTCTAAAAATCTTATATGTTCTGGTATAATGTTTAAGTCATAATTCTAGTTATTACTTTAAAATGTATATCTCAGAAATAACTAAATTTCCTTGTCAATTGCATTATTATGAACTTTCATCAAATCTTTAACCGTGGTCATTTTTAAGTCTTTTGTCATTTATAGACAGTTCTGGGTGTACTCTGATGCTTTTGCAAAAATGTTCCTATAAAAGGGTTTCATCTTCATGGAATTCATGGAAAAGACTGTGACAAGTACAGGTTTCTGGTAACTGACTATACTGCTGAACTGAATGAATCAGCATTTTCAGAACTCTAATGGAAAACTGATGAATTCACAAAAGTGCTAACAAAAGATCAAGATGAAAAAAAAACTTAATTACATGGGACTGAGTGAACTGATGAGGATGATTATAATTTTTGTGACTTTCTGTTTAAATAAAAAAAAAAAAATCCCACAAGGACTCAGAGGCAAAAAATATACAAATCAATTTTCACTGCAAAGTAAAGGAGCTGTTACAGTGGAGGATTACTGGACTGAATGTCAATATTATGTCATAGTATGAGTGTGTTTTGTGTTTGGTAATTGCAATCGTTGTTGTTTTTGTTGTGGTCATCCATTTACAATGCTTGGTGTCAGTTTATTTATCTCTTGTAAAAATAAAATACAGTGTGGTGTGAAAAATTAAAAAAAAATTAAAAAACTAAAATAAAATAAAATATTTTTTAAAATATTATTAAAATAAAAAAATTTAAAAAGTAATTTAAAAGAAAAGAGAAGAGAGCAACCAAACCAATAAACAAATCCACCAATGAAAACAAGCACTAAAAACTAAACTAAGGTAAACATAAAAATCAGAAATTACTCAGTTGTATACAGCAAACCCCTAGTCTATAGTTGCTCCCAAAGTCCATTACCTCAATTTTGGGATTATTTGTTGTCTGTTACAGTTTTCTACAGATGCAGGGTACATCAAGTTGATTGTCAAGATTTAATCCACTGCTCCTGAGGCTGTACGGAGAAATTTCCCTTTCTCTTCTTTGTTTGCACAGCTCGTGGTGTTCAACTTTGGTTTTGGCCCCGCCTCTGTATGTAGGTCGCCCTCTGGTGTCTGTTCTTCACCCAGACAAGAGGGGATTAAAGGAGCAGCTGATTAGGGGACTCTGGCTCACTCAGGCCGTGGGGAGGGACAGGTACAGAATGTGGGACAAGCCTGTGTTGGTAGAGGCCGCTGTGACGTTGCAACAGCCTGGGGCCCACCACCGTATGTTCTCCTGGGGTAGTTGTCCCTGGATCATAGGACCCTGGCATTGGCAGGCTGCATAGGCTCCTGAGAGGGGAGGTGTGGATAGTGACCTCTGCTTGCACACAGGATTCTTGGTGGCTTCAGCAGCAGCATTAGCATTTCATGCCTGTCTCTGGTGTCTGAGTTGATAGCCGCTGCTCGCGTCCATCTCTAAAGCTTGTTTAGGCAGTGTTCTGAATCTCCTCTCCTTGAGCACCTCAAAACAATGGTCTCCTGCCTCTTAGGCAGGTCCAGAGTTTTTCACGGACTCCCTCCCAGGTCGCTGTGGTACAGTAGCTCTCTTCAGGCTGTGTTCACACAGCTAACCCCAGTCCTCTCCCTGGAATCTGATCTCTGAAGCCCAAGCCTCAGCTCCCAGCCCCCGCCCAGGAGGGTGAGCAGACAAGCCTCTCAGGCTGGTGAGTGCTGGTCAGCACTGCTCCTCTGTGCGGGGATCTCTCTGGTTTGCCCTCTGCACCCCTGTTGCTGCACTCTCTTCTGTGGCTTCGAAGCTTCCCCCCCTGCTCACCCCCCATCTCCACCAGGGCTTCCTAGTGTGTGGAAAGTTTTCCTCCTTCATAGCTCCCTCCCAGACGTGCCAGTCCTGTCCTTGTTCTTTTGTCTGTTTTTTCTTTTGCCCTACCCAGGTATGTGGGGATTTTCTTACCTTTTGGGAAGTCTGAGGTCTTCTGCCAGCATTCAGTAGGTGTTCTGTAGGTGTTGTTCCACATGTAGATGTATTTTTGATGTATTTGTTGGGAGGAAGGTGATCTCCACGTATTATTCCTCCACCATCTTGAAGGTCCTGTTCTCTTTTTTTTAATGAGAAAAGACATTGAAAGGTAAAAAGTCCCTTGTCCCCAATCAAAAGGCTCATTTATGGCAGAAACAACAGTTCAATGCAGGCCATCAGTCACTGCCTTCCAGATTAAAAATTATTTCCCTGCTCCACCCTACCTGAATTTCTGACATTGAGGATTTATTTTCACAAGAACACAATTACAGATTAAGTCCATTGAGAAATGTAGAGAGAGAGATCAACAACAAAAATAGGCATTTTGTTAAAATGGTTATGAAAAGATTTCCTCCCTGAGTTTTAGGGCACTCTAGGGAGAGTCTGGAGCTCTTTGAGGCCTGAAGCTCCACAGGGTTAATGCTCATCTTTTTGAGTCTTCCTTCTCATTCCCCATGACTAATGAGTGGAAGGAGTACATAAAATCACTATATATGAATGGCTAGAAGGGAGTCAAACATAATCTAGAGAAGAAAATTGAAACACAGAGACATCTGTGTCATGCCTTCCAGGAGACAGGGTTAATGTGGACTAAGCAGGAGACACATCAGTGAACTTATTTTTCAGTCAAAAATCTATGATCTCAGCTTCTTTGGGCATCTTTCTTCGTAAGTAAGGTAGCTGGAGAAATGGAGAGTGAAGCTTTCTCTATTATGATTTCCAGGTATTGAAATTTTATCATAGACAAAAAGTTCCTGTCACAATTGTGTCTGTTAGTGTATGGTTCACTGAATCTGGTCATAAGTGTTATTTCATACCTGTTATTTTCATATCTGTTAATAACATCTGAGTTCTTTTTTATAGGTTCCTGTGGGGATTTCAAACATATCCAGAAATTATAATGAAAAAATACTTTAACTAAATTTAAATGAAATAGAAACAGAGATATATTTGGGACTCAGAAGAACAAGTTTAAAATTTCTACACATAAAGCTATTTGAAGAAGAAATTACTTGCAGTTTCCCAGAGTTTAGCCTTGAGTATGGGAAAATTTCCCTCTCCCTTAAGAACTGCCCAATATATGATACTGAATATCATTAAAATCAGATATCTTTCTCCTAAATTAGTTCATTATTTTGGTAATCTAATATTTAGGGTTACTTCAGGCATTACAAACACACGATCATCCAATTTTAAAAATAACTTATTTCCCTTTATGTTTCATGTTAGAAAAATGTGTTTATTAAAAGCTACAAAATTTCATAGCTGGTGGATCAAATCCTTCTGAACACACTTGTTGGAAAAGAGAAACAGTCATTTTGCCAAGGACATCTTCATTAAGATTTATTTAATTTTGAAGATACTGATTAAGATTCATGAAATATACTGCAGTGAAAATGAATAAATTGCATCTACATGCAACCACATGGATAATCTCTAGTTACATGATACTCTGTGAGAAAAGTAGGTTCTGGGAACTACATAGAGCATGGTGCCCTTTTTATGAAGTTCAAGAATAAGAAAATCAACTGTTGACTGAAAAAAAATGTGCAATGTGAGAGTTGAGAGCTAAGTTTTATTTTGGGCCAAATAAGGACTATAGCACAGGAGACAGCCTCTCAGATAGCTCTGAAGATCTGCCCCAAAGAGGTGGGGGAGGTCAGAATATATGAGATTTTAGTGAAAGGGGGGATACATACAATCAGGCACACATTTTGGCAGAAGGTTGCTGCTAGTCACGAAGAGCAGTGTCTCCATTAATGGTTTTAGTGCTTTTCTGGATATGAGAAGATACAAGAAATTGAGCTCACAAAATCTCTTTCCAGACACCATGTTGGAGATATTTCCTGCTTTCATGGCAATGGCATCTATCTATGGCAAAAAAGATACTAAACAAATACTTGTGAATCTTTAATTATAATAATAAAAAAAAAAGTAGCTAGGTAGGAGTAGAAGGCAGCATAAACCACAAGTAACTAACTATGGATTGTATCTTTAAAGAAACTCACAGAGTATTTCTATTTTATTTCTCAATTTTAAAAAATTTTAACATACAACCTGTTTGTATAAAATTTAGAAAATATTTTTAAGAAGAAGAAAATTAAGTACCTAAATTTCTACTACCTTGAGATAAATACTGTTAGAATTTTGATATAGTTCCTTCCAGTCTTTTTTCTCTGTATATACACATTACAAAATTATGACCATGTGTATATTCAATTATGCATCCTAAAGGCAAGAGACTGTCATGTATATTGAATTAACCCATATACCTGATATACGTTGGCAATGCAATTAATCGCCAGCACTGAGGATGGACTACACTTATCCATCTGCATTCTCATGTCTTCAAAACTTCTGGGAGATTATTGTTCTCATATTGCCTAGCCAGCAGCACCATGGCAGGAAGGCAATGTTTTGACCAAATTCTATTCAGAGAAAGAACTTTCATAAAGATTTTATGATCAAGGTTTTGCCCAGTTGCCTTTAAAATTTCCCCCCCAATTGTAGTGAGACAAAGTCTTATATCTCAAAAATATTATGCCTAAAGAGGTGGGTTAGAAAATTCCTAGTGTTTATTTTGAATTTGAATTTTTATAACCTGTAGACATTGCTTATTATTGAACTGTTCTATATTTCACAGATCAGACTGATTCCTGGATAAGCACTAAATGAATGAAATCCAGTTGTCTTAATATGTTTGGGCTGCTACAACAAAATATTATAAACTGGGTGGCTTCTAGGCAACTGATGTATATTCCTCATTGTTCTGGAGGCTGGGACATCCAAGATCAAGGTGCCAGCAGATTTCATGTCTGGTGAGTGCATTTCCTGCTTCACAGATGACCATCTTTTTGCTATATCTTCATATGGTGGAAGGGACAACAAGGAAATTATCTGGATCTCTTTCAAAGGGCCTTAATTCCATCCATGAGGACTAATCACTAGTGATTAGATCATGATTCACCTCATGATCTAATCACTTCCCAAGGGCCATGCCTCCCATACCATCACATTTGTTGTTGGGACTTAACATATGAATTTTGGGGCAGCACAAGCCTTGAGTTCTATAGCACCAGTCAATCAGAACAAAGAAAAGTGACTATGCTCAGACAGAAAGTTGGCTTCAACTCTGTAGGAGAGTTGGGGCAGGAATAACATCAAAGGATTTTCTTGTCTTTCAGCTTAGTTCAGCCCCTTCCTGTCCAAGCTTCAGTGGTGTACCAGCACTAACTCTCGTGAGTCATATTGACTCTTGTGTCAATACGACTGGCAAGAGCCAACTGTGTGTTTATCTTCTCGGTGCTGCATTCAGTAATGTTATGTAGTAGCTTGAAATCATCCATGATGGGAGTATTTGTGCCAAGCAAAAGAGCAAACACTGTAAACCATGTTGTTTTTCCAGACAGTTAGTTGCTAAGCATTTATTAGCATACCACTTCCAAGCTACACTTCCTTTCATTGAACAGCAGAAACCATGGGTTCTTTGCCCCTTCAATACAAGCCATTGCTATTCCCAAAGCCAGATTCAATGATGTTTGGTATGTAGGTTCATCTTATAAGAATTAAACAGCAGATCACCATTCACAACGTATGTTTCCAAACATATTCTAATGTCCCATCTAACCATCTAGAAGAACATCTTGGTACACATATACTTCCTTTTTAATTTTTTTTTTTTTTTCTGTAATACTTTCCTCCCAGAAGGGTCAGACTTTTCCAAGGCTCCACTTCTTTCTTCAATAGTAAAACCATAAGATACCATCATGTCTTGACAATTGTACAGAGGGAGGAATTGGAAGAATTATGGAACTTTATGTTCCAAGATTCAAGTCTACTATAATACAAACAAAGTTTTAAACTCTAATTTATGTAATTGATGTATTGACTTAAGAATCCTTCTTTCCAATGATTTGGAAGCTATCAAGGGTATGATAAACACTTTTTTGTATATTTGTTTAAAAGAGAACAAGTGAGTTCCACATAGGAAAGTCATAAATACAGCATTACACACTCCCACACATACACACACGCACACACACACATTTTTAGGGTAGAGTGTTATATGGCATTCATGCTTGATGTAGCCACATAGATTTCCTCCACTGGCAAGATAATTGGAGAGTAAGTGTGTCTATATATCTGTTATGTTTTTGTGTGATTATGTGTGTGCATGTGTAGAATATACAGTTTTGTTTCTGTTATTGTGTTTTATACCTAAATGATTTCAATCAGAGCTGAATTTCCCACGTGTTTTTGGTCATGGTGAAAGAGAGTAAGTGAAATAGTGTTCTATTTATTCTGCCTGACTACTCTATTTTAAGTGCTGGCAATGTTGCAGATTCCTTTTTTCCCCATAGGGTCTATGTAAGAAAAAGAAGAAATTACCTGTTGACTGATACAGAGGCAGGAATTGACATACGAATAGAAACAGACAAGTTCAGATACCCACATTGTTGTGAGGCTACAATAAAAAGGCCACTAATGATCAAGAATTGCCATGAGCTGAACAAATATGACTTCAAAGGATGCTTTAAGGGCTAAATTAAATAAAAATCCAGTGAAGGATACCAGAGTAGCAGTGTCTGAATCAAAATGAACCCATCATATTCTCTGCCAAGGGCATTACTTCTGTTTCTGACACTTTGGGTTTTTAGAGGTAGAATCTTTACAGTTCTTAGGAGAGTTCACATTTGAATGCACCATTTTTATGGTTTGCACTCTTTCTTCAAAGAAAGGAAGTGATGCTCCTTACACTGACAAAGATTTGGTAATTGCCATCTTTGGTGTGGCTGTCAGGCAGCAATATCAGCCTTGATTGTGACAACTGTAACAATGATTTTATGTTGGAGCCATTCTACCTGCATCAGGCCAAATTTTATTAGCAGATAGACTATCTGGAAAGATTAAAAACCTGTAGAGGAGGAGAATGGACATTAATGCTTACTTTATAAAATTTGAATAAGTAGGTGGTATTTTTGTGTTTCTAAGTTTAGAAAAAAGATGCAAAAATAAATTTCCTAATAGCGTAAATAATACAAAAAAGAAACTTCCTTTTTAAGGAAGGGAAGGAGGGAGACAGAGAATGAGAAAGGAAAATTAACCCTTGAATCCATCTTCCAACTGGCTATTCCCTCCTGACCTTCTATTTTCTGTGAAAGGACTTCCTTGATATCCACTCTCCCTCATTCTCCACATCAAGAGCCAAGTGCTGCTGCTTATACTTCAAACAATATTAGCATGATATGAATAATTTTAATTATACCCTAATTAGGCATTAAACTTCTTCAGAGGAAATAATATCTTGTATGGAAACTTTCTTAACTAAACTGTATAACTTGTTCCAAACCTAGTGTCAGTTTATGAGTGCTAACTCCCCTGTACTCTTTTCCCCATGCCCATCATCCTTCCAAAATGCCAAGATCAGATTAATAATCCTGGAACAGGTTTGGCTGTATGTCACTTACCTTCTCAAAACTCTCAATATTCTCACATTAACCCTAGATGTGATTATTAACATTTGGGGAGCCTGGTCACTTTGAAAATATGAGCAAAACCATGAATTCTCTCACTAGAAAAAAAGTCATCAATTCAGCATTCAACATCATGACCACCACCAGTGATGCCATCTTCACTGGTGGTGGTAGCATCATCATGACTACCATGAGCATCATTATTAACAGGGGACTATTATGTGCCATAGCTGTTGATACATTTTACACTATAGCAACTTAACAAGGTTAACACCCTCCATTTTACAAATAGAAAAACAAAGCTCCTCAAAGAAAATATAGACATATAAGGTAATCAGAATTTTAACCCATCAGTCTGGGAGCTAATATTCTTAATCAGTATGTCCAATATAAAACACATCCATAGACTTGACATTACAATACGAATCTTTAAAAAACACTATTATGTTAAATCACGTATTTAAGGTTTAAATTTGTCAATTATTCAATGATTGTTGCTCAGCCCCATACCTACCTTTCTATACTCTGATCTGAACTGCTGAGACTGTGGTTTGAAAAGCTCACTCCCCAGACTCTTTTAACCCCTCATTTCTTATTAAATTCTGCCAATGGAAAGCACTGGTAAGAGATTAGAAGGCAAGAGGAAGGGAAAGGCTTCTGCTTATGTCTCCTAAACAGTCTTACCCTAGTACAGCAGGAAGGGCAAGGTGACACTGAGCTTGTCAGCAACATTTCAGTAATTCTTGCACCTCCAAAAATGTAAACTTGTAGGCAACAGCCCAGTGACTGTATCACTTGATCTAGGAGTCACACAGAGAAATTATTTTTCTCCTCTTCTCTCCTCCTCATTTTTTACCTTCCAACATATTTGTAAGCAAGGGTTGATGTAAAGGATCCTCTCTTTATACTACCCAATATGAATATATTTTCCTGATTGGATTCATACTGAAACAGGAATGGGCCCAGATAACTGACTCTTAAATATTGGAAAATGGGAGTAGTTATCTCATCTCATTGGATTTATAAGTAGAGGTGACTTCACTGACAACGGTAAATGTTTTTTTATAATTCAAGGAAAGTAGTGGTTTTCCAAATACTTAAGTTATTGTCAGTGGTGACTTGGAATAGAGCATATTTTAAAGGTAAGAGAGTAGATCTGAAGTGTTCCCACCACGCCAAAAAGAAAAAAATAGGTAATTACATGAGGTGATGGATATGTGAATTAACTTGATTGTGGTAATCATTTCACAATGTACATGTATATCAAACCATCACATTGTGTACCTTAAGTATATTTACTTTGTTTATTAACTATATCTCAATAAAGTTAGAAAAATTTAATTAAAAAAACAAATAAAAGAAAAATAGGGCTTTGGGAGAATAAGTGTTAATGCACTTGACCATTATGGTAGTAATGATTACAATAAAGACCATGTGACTTATGGTATTTCTTACCACATTATAGAGATTACAGAAAGAAATGACAGGCTTAGAGCCCTAAATTCTGAACTCAAGACACAGAACTAGATATATTCTATGGTGTTCCCAAAGCAATATTTTTTTTTTATAGACGGGATTGATATAGTTGCAAATAAGAACAAAAATTCAATCTAAGTTGAATTGACATCTTTACCAAGCTTCTCATGTTTAGTGTAGTGTATTGGATGGCCAGAAATGGGACCCGACACTTGGGGTAGAGACATTTAGTTGCACCTAGATAAACTTGACAACCTTGAAACCCTGAATTCCCTTGAGCCTCTCTTTCCAGAGCAATTCATCTCTCCTTTTCTTTCTGATGAAACTAGTCTTCCGTCTTTAAAGACATGTAATCACCTCACTTGAGACAATAGTCTCTGAAAGGGATCCTGAATCTTTTCACAACTACTCTTTATAGTACTTAAACTGAATGCTAGAGTCAGAGCCCATTGTGCTTCAAGGGGAAAAAGGGGAAAATCTGACCAGGAGAAGATGGCTTATACTTAAAGAATTACAGGGTTTTACTAAGTTGTATGAAGAAAAATGTGTGGTATATGTGTGGAAATTAATTCTAAGAAGAGGAAATAAATAATGTTAGATTTGAGCTATGATGTTGACAGAGATACATATACTTACTGGAGGTTGTGGGTTCAATATATTATACTGAAGAACTGGAAATAGTTCTAACAGTTTTCTTGATTGGTTGAAAAAAGCCTAAAGTCAATGGTGATTTATTGTCTATGAAATTTAGATGCCTGAACTTCCCTGATAGAAGGAAGAAATCCCCAAATGTAAGGAGACAGAAATATTGTAGTTGACCTTTCATGGAGCAACCTCCACCCTGTCTCCCCTCATTCTCCAGTATGTCTCCCGATAGGTCAAAAGGATATTCATTTCACTAAGACAGCCAAAAATGCATTAATGAGCTAAATATAACAGCATCCTTGTGAAGCTTAGTATTGGTTTTCCTCCATATGATGGGATGATGGTTGGGGATGGTAATATTGAAATAGGCTTCCTGATTTCATTGGGAATAATAGAATCCCATACTGGCAAAGATTCTGGCTCCCAGGTTAATTGTCAGACAGAAGGTGATTACAATTAATACGAGGTGGAACAGGGCCTGAGTAATCATCACCTTTAGATATTTTATGTTGGCTAACTTATCATGGTGTCACTAGGAATAAAGTGGATAGATATCCTACCAAAGTATGACTTGATCTATAAAATCAGAAAAAAACTTTAGATCTGGTAAGTAGAGACAAGACTTGAATTTCCACAGTGGAGTGTCATACTTCTCAGCTAGTTCCCAGAACTAAGTCATTTCAGACTTGGGTCTGTCTCCATGAAGACAAAACTGGGACCCTTGAGGAAGGAGCTTATGACACTGTCACAATTAAATACTGTTAGTTATCCTCAAAAGTCTCTCAAAAAAGATCTGTGTCATAAGGAGGCCATCTGAGCACTGGTCAAAGAGAAAGTATCAGATATTTCAGGAATTATTAGACACTGCCAAGAGGTTGATGTTAATCCTGGAGGTCTAAAATAATACCATGCTCCTCTGGTCAGAGTGAGGGGTGATGAATATCTAGTAAAAAATGGATATTTGGCCTAAAACTAGCTATGAATAAGTACGGTGGTTCCACAGATTCACCCTAGTTTCTTAATGCATGGTTGGTACAAATACAACATAAAACTGCCTGAATTGTCACAGAGGCTCACTGATCAATGAATGTGGGACATATTGCAGAGGAAGAAAGGCCAAGTAGAATGCTAGAAGCTTCCCCTCCATTACAAAATAGTAAATCAAAGTCAATAATGCAATGCTAAAAAAATACAACCTACAGAATGGGAGAAAATATTTGCAAATGTTGTGACTGACAAGGGATTAATTTCCAAATATACAAACAGCTCATACAGCTCAATATCAAAAAAACAAACAACCCAATCAAAAAATGGGCGGAAGATCTAAAAAGACATTTCTCCAAAGAAGACGTACAGCTGGCCAACAGACACATGAAAAAATGCTCAACATTGTTAATTATTAGAGAAATGCAAATCAAAACTACAATGAGCCATCATCAAAAAGTCTACAAATAATAAATGCTGAAGGGGGTGTGGAGAAAAAGGAATCCTCCTACACTGTTGGTGGGAATGTAAATTGGTACAGCCATTATGGAGAACAGTATGGAGTTTCCTTAAAAAACTAAAAAGAGAGTTACCATATGATCCTACAATCCCACTCCTGGGCATATATCCAAAGAAAACCAAAATTCAAAGAGATACATGCACCCCATGTGCATTGCAACACTATTTACAATAGCCAAGACATGGAAGCAGCCTAAATGTCCATTGACAGATAAATTAATAAAGAAGATGTGGTAGATATATATACACACATATATATACACACACATATATATATAATGGAATATTACTCAGCCATAAGAAAGAATGAAATAATACCATTTGCAGCAACATGGATGGACCTAGAGATTATCATACTAAGTGAAGTAAGTCAGACAGAGAAAGATGAATATCATATGATATAATTTATATATGGAACCTAAAAAAAGATATAAAAGAACTTATATACAAAACACAAATAGACCCACAGATACAGAAAGCCAACTTATGTTTACCAAAGGACAAAGGGGAGGAGGGACAAATTAGGAGTTTGGGATTAACATATACATACCACTATATATAAAATAGACAGCCAACAAATACCTACTATATAGCACAGGGAACTATATTCACTATTGTTTAATAACCTATAAGGGAAAAGAATCTGAAAAAGAATATCGATAGATAGATAGATAGATAGATAACTGAATCACTGTGCTGTACACCTGAAACTAACACAATATTATAAATCACCTATACTTCAATAAAAAAACTTACCATTTAAAAAAATAAAAAAGAAAATAATAAAATCATTACAAACTTGAAAGATGCAAGGGTGGTGATTCTTAACATATTGTCTTTCAATATGCCTGCCTGACCTGTGCAGAAGATGATTGGACCTTGGAAAATAAATTTGAGTTATAAGTTGAATCAGATGAAGACTCCAATCTCATAGAGGTAGAAACTAAGGCTCAAAATGGCTGGGTCTCATTGTTAGTGAATAAGGTAGTGAAGATTGAAATCCACATCTATTTAATGAAAGACTATTTATACAGTCAGTATAATATGTCTGAATATCACTTATGGGTTCCAGGGAATAGACAAAATAGATAAACTTTAATCTGTTAAACCTCTTATTAAGACCTGGTAAAAGCAGAATTATAGAATGATCTCTCTTCTCTCTCTCTCTTTTTCTCACTCAAACCACTCTTCTGTGATACAGTTAAAATCTATCCTTTCTTATCCTTTCCTACCAAGACAGCCACTGATATCTTACCCTCCTTTTTTGTTTAATGTCTATTTCCTACTTAAATGTACGTCTTTGTAGCATCTTTTAAATATGTACGTCTTTGTAGCATCTTTTACATTGTTATTTAACTCCTCTTATTATTTTGTTTTCATGTACTTATAAATATTTGGACACCGAACACAGTATATGTCTTTGGATGTTATGAACCTGAGGGAGACAACAGACACATGGAAAGAAGGCAGGGATCTAAAATACCACAGACCTAAATTTGAATCTTGGCTTGCAGATACTGGCTAAGTTGTTTAACCTCTGAGACTCAGCTTTGTCGGGTGGGAGAAATTTCCCCCTCTACCTCTCTTGAGTTTTTGTGGCTGAATTAATAATAAAATAGACACAAGTCAGATTAATAGGAGAAAAAGAAACAAATTTTAACTCATGCCCTTGGAGTTTCCATAAAAATGGGACCTAAGAAGTGGCCAAAGCAGTAACTCTTACACTTTATGGACAAAGAAACAATAAATTTGTGAGGAATTGACAGGACAAAGCACCTTAAGTTTTGTGTGCTTAATTAGGGAAGAGTCTAAACAGAGTTTGGGCCTGAGGTAGTAAATTAAAGAAGTAATAGGGTTTGTTTATATAGGATTCTTGGCCTAAATTCCCAGTCTTTGGTGATAAGGGTGTCCTTCTACCTCCAAATGTAGGGAGGGTATCTTTCACATAGGAGATTTATTTCCTGACTTCTGGGAGACAGAAAGGAGGTTCAGAGTGTCTCTCTTGCGTTGGCCATTTCTTAAGTAACTTTAATTCAAACTAATCAATACGCCATTGATGTACATTATGGGGCAGCCTACTCTGGGCCCCAAAAGCTTCATCTATTGTATAAAATGGAGCTACTAATAACTCTTGGGGTTGTGGTGCAGATTGTACATGACATTGTAAGTGAAAGTGCCTCATGTGTAAAATATGTTTCATAAATTCTCTTCCTGACTCATTCTCCTAATCTGTGAATCCCCTCTTTGTGTGCCCCTTTAGCGCTCAAAAGTAGTCATTGTAAAGTGTGGAATAACCCAGCTTAAAGAACTTTTGCTAGAAGTCTGCAGTCACTATTAAATCCCCTAAACAAACCTCTCTCACTAGCACATTATAATTTCATTTTCTGTTCACCTGCCTGTCATCACATGACTAGAAGTTTCTTGAGAACCAGCAGTGAATCTTTAATCTTCATTTGCCAGCACTTAGAAGAGTGCTTGGCATAAATGCAGCTTTCAATACGTAATTGCTAATGAATTAATGTTGCGAAGTTTAGAACTCACAGAATACCCTGTTTTCCTATCATGGGTTACCTCATATTTATAAAGAGACATCAGAAGGGGGAAAACTCCCAAATTAAACAAATAAAATCACTAATGTGAAATGTTAAATGTCAGGAGAGTTTGTGGGAGAAAGAGGGAACAGGAGTTGGCAAACTATATCATGTAAGGCAAATCTGGCCTGCTCACTGTTTTATAAATAAAGTTTTATTGGAACATAGTTGTGCTTATTTGTTTATGTATTGTCTATGGCTGCTTTTACACCACAACAGCAGGGTTGAATAGTGACTGAGTTCATATGGCCAACAAAGCTGAAAATATTTACTACCTGGCCATTACAGAAAAAGTTTGCCAATTCCCACTTTAAATCATGTAAACTGCGTTCACATATTTTTGTCTCATATGAGGTATTAAAATCCTTACATTGCCCTTTGAGGTAATTATAGAATATAATTGTTTGCAGAAGCTGATTCTGAAAATTATTGCTGGAACACGTGAGATTCTAAATAAATATTTCAGGAAGAACAAAATTTCTAGGTACTGCTAATAAATTGAGAGAAAATGTATTCTGGTCTGATATGAATAATGGATTCAGGCTAAAAAGATAATAACATTCTGTTAAATCTTATTTTCATGTCTTGAGAATCAATGTTAATATGGTGATAGATAATCTTTCCCACCCACTCTTATGTACCTTCATGTCGGGGTATTTGCCTGTTTTTCCCACATACACGTAATTCCTTCTTGGCCTCACACAATATGGCAAGTACCAGCCCAGTCACCTTCTCTCCCTCCACTCAACACAAAAACATGGAGGCACAACTAGATTCAGATGCATTTTATTTTCAGTAGCTCTTTTCCTCCTTTTTGTTCATTTGTGGGATAAAGCTGACCCTCCTTTGCATCTTCTCAATACATCATCAATATTGAATTGATTTATGACCCTAGGTGCTCTCAAATATTTTTAAACATCTTTATTAAGGTAAAATTGACATATAAAATGCTGTACATATTTAATGTATAAAACTTGAGTTTAGGGCATAAGTATATACCTGTGAAACCATTACTACATTCAAGGCCATAAACATATCTATTATCTTTCAAAGTTTCCTCTCATCCCCTTTATTATAATTATTGTGTGTGGTAGGGACACAACATAAACACTATCCTCTTAGCAAGTTTTATGTATATAATGCAGTATTGATAGCTATAGGCACTATGCTGTATACTAGGTCTTCAGAACTTACTGATCTTACTTAACTGAAACTTTTACCATTTGACCATCTCCTTCCCATTTCCACCTTCCCCTAGCCTCTGGCAATCACCATTCTACTCTCTGCTTCTATGAGGTTGACTATTTTAGATTCTACATATAAGCAAGATCATACAGTATTTGGCTTTCTGTGTCTGGTTTATTTCACTTAGCCTCATGTTTTCCAGGTCCACACATTTCCCCAAAATCTATTACATAAACATACATTTTAGTGTTCCTTTTCACAAGTACTCCAGATAATTAGTTTTTCAGGATTCTTGTCTTTTCCAATGCAATCCCATCTCCTGGCATTCCCAGGATGATTGCTACTCAAAAGAGGAGGCATCCCAATCCAAAAATGGGCAGAAGACCTAAATAGACATTTATCCAAAGAAGATATACAGATGGCCAACAAACACATGAAAAGATGCTCAACATCACTAATTATTAGAGAAATGAAAATTTAAACTACAATGATGTATCACCTCACACTGGTCAGAATGGCCATCATCAAAAACTCTACAAACAATAAATGCTGGAGAGGGTGTGGAGAAAAGGGAACCCTCCTGTACTGTTGGTGGGAATGTAAATTGATACAGCCACTATGGAAAACAGTATGGAGGTTCCTTAAAAAACTAAAAATAAAACTACCATATGATCCAACAATCCCACTACTGGGCATATACCCAGAGAAACCATAATTCAAAAAAACCACATGCACCCCAATGTTCATAGCAACATTATTTACAATAGCCAGGACATGGAAGCAACCTAAATGTCCATCAACAGAGGAATGGATAAAGAAGATGTGGTACATATGTACAATGGAATATTAGCCATGAAAAGGAATGATATTGGGTCATTTGTAGAGACATGGATGGACCTAGAGAGTGTCATACAGAGTGAAGTAAGTCAGAAAGAGAAAAGCAAATATCGTATAATAACACATATATATGGAATCTAGAAAAATGGTATAGATGATCTTATTTGCAAAACAGAGATAGAGACACAAAAGCAGAGAACAAATGTATGGATATCAAGGGGGAAAGGGGTGGGGTGGGAGGAATTGGGAGACTGGGATTGACACGTATACATTATTGATACTTTGTATAAAATAGACAACTGATGGGAACATACTGTACAGCACAGGGAACTCTACCTAATGCACTGTGGCAACCTAAATGAGAAGGAAGTCCAAAAGTGAGGGGATATCTGTACATGTATGGCTGATTCATTTTGTTGTGCAATGGAGGCTAACACAACATTGTAAAGCAATGATACTCCAATAAAAATTAATAAAAAAAAAAGAAGAGGCATGGTCTGCTGCACATTTTTGATAAGACTCTTGCTTAGGCACTTGGAAAACAAGCTTATTAAAATGTAAACAATATCATATATTTCCTATGAGCTCATTAATGTGCATAAATGTAAAGAAAAATGCATTACTCATTATTACCTCACACTAGCAGGTACCTCTGTGGAGGAAAGGCACAGACATGGACCGGGTCAGAAATAAAAGGGATGACAGCTTGAACTTTATCTGTAATGATCTGAATATGTTTTTTAAAGGAAGAATTTATATATGGCTTGTGTAATTGACAGTTATTTAACCTCCTCCTTCAAATAATTCTAATTAACACTAAGCAACATGTGATAAAATTTTAATCAGGTACATAGGAAGTTAGACAAAGTTACCTTTCCTGTACCACCAAATCTCAAACTTTGGATTACCTTTTACCCCACTCTCTATGGCAGACAAAGGTGTGAATGTGGGCAGAAAGGGCCTCCATCTCTGAACTCTATCACGTGATCCTGAGCTACTTATTCTTTCTTATACTTGAAGTCTCAAATTAGGTCATTAAACAAGATCCACAGTTGATTCTGCCACTTCATCCATGTTCTTGGCCAGATGTTCAGTTTCCAGGATTTCATCCATTCATGGACTCATAAATTTTAGTTATTTGGAAAAAAAAAAAAAACGAGGATAAATCAAACATATTTCTCTCTCTGACTACATTTCTCTGATGACAAGCTTTTACCTATCTGTGATTCTGTGTCCTTGCAGTTTTTTTCTTTCCTCATGAGAATTCAGATCCCTGTGTATGCCATTCCCTCTGAAATACCATCACGCCCACTTCTATGACAGAGCCTCCAGAGCAGACACCTTTGGACCCCAAGCATATGCCTTCAGCCTTTTTGCCTGATTTAATCCACAGCTGTTCAGACTAACTTACTGCTGACAAATCCCATCTTGATTGTGTGCCATGCACCTATCTTCTTTCTCTCTAAGATCTTCCCCAATTCTTCTGAAACCCTTCTAGCTTAACATAAAAGCTCAGCCCAGGAGTGTGGGACAGTTATTGTACCTGGATATTGTTCCAGTCTGCTGTCCTTCTGGTGCACAATTCTAAGAAGGATACTGAGGGTTTTTTTCTGGTATAATGAAGTTGAACACTGTCGACATTATATTACCTAAAGAAATAAAAGGAGGTGATGGAGTGGGGAATACCAACATCTTTGATTATCTCAGTGATAACTATACTCTGTAGGCCAGCTTTGATAGTAGGAAATGCTTCTATGTTTCAGTGGGGATGATAGCTTTCCAGAATGGCACAAGCCAGGTGGGAGCACATAACCACCAGAGATAAGATGAATACAATTACGGTAATGAGCAACTAGGATGGTAAATAGGGAGCCCCAACTACAGGGATCTGAGGCAATGTCTAACAAATAATGTGTTACTAGAGACAAGATAGATGAGTAGGAAACAAAGATATTTTTTGACTTACATACTCAACAATATTAAGAATAGGTGAACCGGAGATTAATGGAAAAACATAAGCCTTCATACATTTTATAAATGGAGTCAGTTTTTAGTCCCAGGAGCAGGATCCACTTGAGGAGAAACCCTAATGGAGGTATACACTAGCAAGCAGAAATATATGAGCTATTGAACTGAAACTGATACCCAGGGACTCATATCCCATCATGCTCCCATCCCCATTCCCATCCTGGCTATGGTGGAGACTTATGAAGGCAGGAGAAGACAAGGAGTTCTAGCTCAAGTTTTACAGTATATCCAGTGGGCATATAGAACACCATAGTTGTTTCCCTGGTCCTTTAGTGCACAATCGGGATCCATATTTTTAGTAGCTGGTAGAAGCCATGATCACATTGGTTCTCTAACCTGTGGGGTAGAGGTCATTAAGGTAGAAATGACCAAGTGAAATCCCTGAAACTGCTCCTCAATCAATGATAGTAAGTCAGAAGCAATATCACAACCCAAGCGGAATTATTAAATTTAGATTAACCCTCCAAGACTTAAAAGATATAGAGGAAGTCATTGAATGGAGATATCCTATCTCTACTCTGTTAATTATTATGTTCCCTGAAAAAGCCCAAGTTGGATGTTCCAGCTTTATTGAATAAGATTACCAGAATCTCTGACACATGATCTGAGGCTATTGATCTGAGCATAAAATTATTTTCTATCTCAATTAATAAAGAGAATAAAGGGCAACTTGCATTTATGTTTGGATAATGGCAGTATATATTTACTCATATTAGGATTATAATCAATGTCTTAATCTCTGAGAAAATATAACCTAGAGTGACATTAATTGTTTGACATCTACAGAACATAACCCTTAATCATACCATGACCTGGTAAATACAAAATGACAGCTACTTATGATGCCCTAATAAAACTTGAGTGTCAGAAATTGTGAGATTAAATCCTACAAATATTCATAAGACAGCCTTATTGGTGAAGGGTTTAGAAGATCAGTGGTCTGAGCATGCCAGAACATCCCCTCTTAGGGTATCCCTTGACACTAAGAAAGATGCAGTGTTCAGTAGGCATCTTGAAATTTCGAAGGCAGCATGTACTCCATTTAGGAATAATGTGCAGACCTATTTGACTGGTGACTCAGGAGACTCCCCATTTCAAGCAGGATCCAAGAGAAGGCTCCACAACCGGTCAAGGCTGTGACAAAAATTTCTCTGCCATTATCAAATGTCATAGTAATAAAGAATCTATAGCAGATATGGATGATTGGTGGAGTCATTGGCAAGTCCAAACTGGAGAGTTTCAGTAGAGACTCCTAATGTTCTAGAGCAACATCATGCCTTCTGTATCAAAAACCAACTTCCCATTCCAAAAGTTGTTCCTGGTAAGTTACTGGGCACCAGTAGGAACCGAAGGATTTACCAGAACTGCTAATCACAAAATGAGTATGTCTTGTGCACTAAATCTTAGCATCAGCAGGATGCAGCAGCAATCCAGTGTACAATGAAAATGATTCAAGTGGGCTTAGGCATGGTAGAACTAGAGAATACAAGCAAGGCACCATGCCCACAGCACCTACCTCTGCTTACCTCACCTCTTCCTCAACTCATACCATTGGCCTCATGGAGAAATTCACCATGGAGGAGGAAATACATTTGTACCTGGTTTACAAATTGATCTGTTTGATACATTGGTGTGAGCAAAAAATTACTGAGGCCATACTACAGCCCAATTCTGAATTTGTATTTCTCATCCCCCTGATCTTAGGCTTTGCTGGATTCAAAGTTCTAATTCCCATGAGAGCAAGTTTTTACCAGTGGCACAGGAATGTTTCCACTGAGCCAGTAGCTACAACTAACTCCCACGTAATCACTTTGGGATCTTTATGCTGGTTGAACAGAAGGCAAAGAAAGAGGTTCTCAACTAACCTGATTATCATTAGGAGCTAGGATTCCTGCTACATACTGGGAATACGGAGGCATATGCATAAACTCAAGACATTTCTTTTGGTATCTGTTGGTTCATCCATGCCTGGAGATGACATGAATGGGCAATTGAAGCAACCATGACTTATAAAGGCTGTCAGGGCCGAGCTCCTTCAGACTTGAAGATCTGTGCCATACACTGGAAGTAGAACAGATGGTGAATGTCAATTATAAACTTGAAAACAGTTGTAGGGGCTGAGATTGTAGCTACTGGTTATGTTAAATCTTTCATAGATATTTTGGCTAACTATCGTCTCAAAGAGTTGGTGATGGGAGCTACTTAAGAATCATAACTTTATCTAAGCAGTGCAAGGTTTGGACTGTGGTAAAATCTCTAGTGCTCATATTCACATCTTCTTGGCAATTCTGGTTTATCCGCAACTCTGGAGCTCTTTATGAGTTCATAGTCCCTTTATGCTGATAGAGTCCTGTATCAAGCACACACAGCTTTCCCTTGACTCATGGAAGATCAATAGGTTCAAGTCAGAATGCTGTGCAGGACGTATCAGCAGAACTGAGCCCCTCTACCCACGTGAGTGACAATGAGAAAGCACTTTATGTTGGATTTTTCTCCTTCCCTGATCCTATTATAGTATTCCTGCTTCCTCAATACTAATTCTTGGGATTAACACCCAAATAAATTATCTGCATCCAATTCCTTGTCTTAAGGTTCTGTTTTCAGGGTACTCCAAACTAAGACAGCCTCTGATCCAGAACTTTCAGTCTGTTATTTCATGCTACAAATGCTCAGTGCAGTTACACTTCTCAACCTCATTCTGTTTAGAAGTCAGACCGTCTCCAGGTCTTCAAATAATTAACTAGATACCTTATTGAAAATTTTGATTTAAGCTTGATTTGGTAAAATATTTTGTGTGTGTGTTCTAGCTCCGGCCTGATCTTTACCCCTGGCTCTGAATGTAATTCAATTTAGACAATAAAGGCAATAAATTCAATTTAGATCTTCCATAATATTCTCATTCACCAGAAAAGAGCTATAGGTAATTACCCTGAAATGACCTTCACTTACTAATCCTTCCCCAAATTTATGAGGTTTTGCTCAGGCCAGTATTTCTTTGACGTGCACCCTTCCATAAGTACCAGAATAAACAGTTTTGCTTTTTACCTCAGTGAAAAATTGTGAACAATTTTTAAAATACAGATTTAAACCTTCTAGTGTTCTGCATATTACTGACCTAATTTGATAGGCATTAATCCAAACCAGAGATCAGAAATGGCTCTTATGAGAGAGGGTATAAGACCTCAAATATTTGGCATTGCTAGGAGTATCAGAAGCCCTAGTACTATTTTTTTTTTTATTTTAAATTGTGGTAAAATACAATATAGCATAAATTTTATCTTAATTTTTAAATATAAAATTCATGTAACAATTACATTCACATTGTTGTGCAACCATCACCATCATCCTTCTCCAGAATTCTTTCCATGTTGTTAAACTGAAATTCTATATTCACTAAACAATAACTTCCCACTCTGCCACTCCTCAAACCCCTGGCAACCACCATTTTCCTCTCCATCTCTTTAAAGTTGACTACACTGTCCGTATACCTCATATCAGTAGAATTATATAGTACTTGTCTTGTGTAACTGGCTTATTTCGCTTAGCATAGATGTTCAAGGTTCATCCATCTTGTAACATGTGAAAGAATTTCATTTCTTTTTAAGGCAGAATAATATTCCATTGTACGGATATGCCACATTTTGTTTATTCATCTGTCAGTGGACACTTGGATTATTTCAAATTTTGGGCTATTGCGAATA
Source organism: Balaenoptera borealis (assembly GCF_965194805.1). NCBI lineage: Eukaryota > Metazoa > Chordata > Mammalia > Artiodactyla > Balaenopteridae > Balaenoptera > Balaenoptera borealis. Next base: position 19,231,677 of record NC_138871.1, read on the forward strand.
ATGCTGTGATGAACATGGGAGTACAGATATCTCTTTGAGACCTTGCCTTCAGTTATTTTGCGTGTATACCCAGAAGTGGAATTGCTGGATTATATGGTAATTTTGTGTTTCAGTTTTTGAGGAACCATCATACTGTTTTGCTTAGTAGCTGCAACATTTTACATTGCCACCGTCAAACATAAGGTTTCCAATTTTTCCACATCCTTATCAACACTTGTTTTTCTTTTTTGATAGTAGCCATCTTAAAAAATGTGAGATGATATCTCACTGTGGTTTTGATTTGCATTTCCCCATTTGAACAACTTTTCATGTGCTTATTGGCCATTGTATATCTTCTTTGGAGAAATGTCTAAGTATTTTGCCCATTTTAAAAATCAGATTGATTGATTTTTAGTGTTGAGTTGTAGGACTTTTTATATATCATGGATATAGACCATTTATCATATATAAAATTTGCAAATATATGCTCCCATTCTGTGGGTTGCCTTTTTATCACTCTTTTGATTGTATCCTTTGATGCACAAAGATAATTTTTTTCTGAAGTTCAATTTATCTGCTTTTTTGTTGTTGCCTGTGCTCTTGGTGTCATATCCAAGAAGTCCTTGTAAAATCTGATATTCTGAAGATTTTCCCATATCTAGTAAGATGTTTACAGTTTAGCTTTTATGTTAAGGTCTTTGATCCATTTTCAGTTAATTTTTGTATATGGTGTAATATAAGAGTCCCAACTATTTATTTTGCATGTGGATATTCATTTTTCCCAGGATTGTTTGTTGAAAAAAATTGTTCTCTCCCATTTAATGGTTTTGGCACCCTGGTTGAAAATCATTTAACTTTATGTGTAAGGGTTTTTGTTTTAGTTTTTTTTTTTTCTGAACTCTCTATTCTGTTCCACTGTCTATATGTCTGTCTTTATGGCAACACCACAATGTTTTGATTACTGTAGCTTTGTAATAAATTTTGAAATCAGGGATTATGATGCTTCCAACTGTGTTTTTTTCAAGATTGTTTTGGCTACTCGAGGGTCCTTTTAGATTCTATGTGAATTTGAGGGTGGATTTTTCTATTCCTGCAAATAAGCTATTGAGATTTCGACAGGATTTGTTTTGAATCTGTAGATAGGTAATATCAACATCTTAACAATATTAATTCCTCTAATCTATGAACACTGGATGTATTTCCATTTATTTATGTCTTCAATTTCTTTCAGTGTTTTGTAGTTTTCAGTGTACATGTGTTTTGTTTCCTTGGTTAACCTTATTCCTTTTTTCTTTTTGCTGCTACTGTAAACGGGATTGTTTCTTAATTTTTTTTTGATTGTTCATTGCTAGCATGTAGAAAAGCGACAAACTTTTATATGTTGATTTTATATCCAGTAAATTGGCTGAATTTATGCACTAGTTTTAAATGTTAAGGGGGAATCTTTAGGATTTTCTGCATATAAGAATCAACATTATGAAAATGACTATACTACACAAAGCAATCTACAGATTCAATGCAATCCCTATCAAACTACCACTGGAATTTTTCACAGAACTAGTACAAAAAATTTCACAATTTGTATGGAAACAAAAAAGACCCCAAATAGCCAAAGCAAACTTGAGAAAGAAAAACGGAGCTGGAGGAATCAGGCTCCCAGACTTCAGACTATACTACAAAGCTACAGTAATCAAGACAGTATGGTACTGGCACAAAAACAGATATACAGATCAATGGAACACGATAGAAAGCCCAGAGAAAAACCCACGCACATATGGTCACCTTATCTTTGATAAAGGAGGCAAGAATACACAGTGGAGAAAAGACAGCCTCTTCAATAAATGGTGCTGGGAAAACTGGACAGCTACATGTAAAAGAATGAAATTAGAACACTCCCTGACACCATATGCAAAAATAAACTCCAAATGGATTAAAGACCTAAATGTAAGGCCAGACACTATCAAACTCTTAGAGGAAAACATAGGAAGAACACTCTATGACATAAATCACAGCAAAATCTTTTTTGACCCACCTCCTACAGAAATGGAAAAAAACCAAAAATAAACAAATGGGACCTAATGAAACTTAAAAGCTTTTGCACAGCAAAGGAAACCATAAACAAGCCCAAAAGACAACCCTCAGAATGGTAGAAAATATTTGCAAATGAAGCAACTGACAAAGGATTAATCTCCAAAATTTGCAAGTAGCTCATGCAGCTCAGTATCAAAAAAACAAACAACCCAATCCCAAAATGGGCAGAAGACCTAAATAGACATTTCTCCAAAGAAGATATACAGATTGCCAACAAACACATGAAAGAATGCTCAACATCATTAATCATTAGAGAAATGCAAATCAAAACTACAATGAGATGTCACCTCACACAGGTCAGAATGGCCATCCTCAAAAAAATCTACAAACAATAAATGTTGGAGAGGATGTGGAGAAAAGGGAATCCTCTTGCACTGTTTGTGGGAATGTAAATTGATACAGCCACTATGGAGAGCAGTATGGAGGTTACTTAAAAAACTAAAAATAGGACTACCAAATGATGCAGCAATCCCACTACTGGACATATACCCTGAGAAAACCATAATTCAAAAAGAGTCATGTACCACAATATTCATTGCAGCACTATTTACAATAGCCAGGACATGGAAGCAAATTAAGTGTCCATCAACAGATGAATGGATAAAGAAGATGTGGCACATATATACAATGAAATATTACTCAGCCATAAAAAGAAACGAAATTGAGTTATTTTTAGTGAGGTGGATGGACCTAGAGTCTGCCATACAGAGTGAAGTAAGTCAGAAAGAGAAAAACAAATACCGTATGCTAACACATATATATGGAATCTAAAAAAAAAACAAACAAAAAAAGGTCACAAAGAAACTAGGGGAAAGATAGGAATAAAGACACATACCTAGTAGAGAATGGACTTAAGGATACGGGGAGGGAGAAGGTTAAACTGGGACAAAGTGAGAGAGTGGCATGGACATTTATACACTACCAAACGTAAAATAGATAGCTAGTGTGAAGCAGCCACATAGCACAGGGAGATCAGCTCTGTGCTTTGTGACTGCCTGGAGGGGTGGGATAGGGAGAGTGGGAGGGAGGGAGACGCAAGAGGGAAGAGACATGGGGACATATGTGTATGTATAACTGATTCACTTTGTTATAAAGCAGAAACTAACACACCATTGTAAAGCAATTATACTCCAATAAAGATGTTTTTTTAAAAAAAAGAATATTTCAATTGCACTCAGAGAAAATATGTGACTTCTTCATTTCCAATTTGGATCCTTTTTATTTATTCTTCTTGCCTAATTGCTCTTGCTAAGACTTCAAATACTATGTTGTAGAAAAAAGGTAAAATCTGGCATCTTTGTCTTCTTCCTTACAGGAGAATTTTTCACTTTTTCACCATTGATAAGATGTTAACTGTGGGCTTTTCACCTACGTTGTTTAATATTTTGAGGTAATTTCCTTCTATTCCTAGCTTGTTCAGTGTTTTTATCATGAGAATATTGAATTTTGTTAAATACTGTTTCTTAATCAATTTAGATAATCATGTGTTTTTTTAACTTCAGTCTGTTAATGTGGTGTATCACATTGATTGATTTTTGTATGTTGAAACATCCTTGCAGACCTGGAATAAATCCCACTTGGTCATGGTATGTAATCCTTTTAATGTGCTGTTAAATTCTGTTTGCTAGAATTCTGTGGATGGTTTTTGCATCAATATTCATCAGTGATACTGGTCTGTAGATTTTTTCTTGTAGTACCTTTGTCTGGCTTTAGTTTCAGTGTTATTCTGGCCCCAAAGTATGAGTACAGAAGTGTTCCCATTTTTTCAATTTTTTTGGAAGAGTTTGAGGAGGATTGGTGTTAATTTTTCTTTAGATATTTGGTAGAATTCACCAGTGAAGCCATCTGCCCTTGGGCTTTTCTTTGTTGGAATGTTTTTGATTACTGATTCAATATCCTTATTGGTTATGGGTCTGTTCAAATTTTCAATTTCTTCATGCTTCAGTATTCTTAGGTTGTGTGTTTTTAGGACCTTATCCATTTCATCTAGGTTATTCAATATATTGGGGTATAGTTGTTCTAGTACACCTTTTTATATTGAAGTATAGTTGATTAAGAATATTCTATTAGTTTCTGATGTACAACTTAGTGATCTAATATTTTTATAGGTTATATGCCATTTAAAGTTATTACAAAATAATGGTTATACTTCCCTGTGCTGTACAATATATCCTTGTTGCTTATTTATTGTGTACATAGTAGTTTGTGTCTCTTAATCCCATACCTGTATCTCATTTATCCCCCCTTTGCTCTCCCAACTTGTAACCATGAGTTTGTTCTCTATATCTGTTAGTCTATTTCTGTTTTAATATATTCATTCATTTTATTTTTTCAATTCCGCATATAAGTGTTAAAATAGAGTATGTGTCTTTCTCTGTCTTATTTCATGAAGCATAATACTCTTTAGGTCCACCCATGTTGTTGCAAATGGCAGGATTTCATACTTTTTATGGTTGAGTAATATTCCATTGTGTGTGTGTGTGTGCATATATATATATTTTTTCTTTATCCATTTATTTGTTGATGGAGACTTCACTTACTTCCATATCTTGGCTATTGTAAGTAATGCTGCTATGAACATTGGGGTAAATGTATATTTTTGAATTACTGCATTCATTTTCTTTGGATATATACCCAGGAATGGAATTGTTGGATCATACAGTAGTTCTATTTTTAGGTTTTTGAGGAAGCTCCATACTGTTCTCCACAGTGGCTGCACCATTTTATAATCCTACCAACAGTATGCTAGGGTTCCCTTTTCTCCACATACTCACCAACACTTGCTATTTTTAGACATTTTGATGGTAGCCATTTTGACAGGTGTAAGGTGATATCTTATTGTAATTTGATTTACATTTTTCTGATGATTAGCAATGTTGAGCATTTTTTCATGTGCATGTTGGCCATCTGTGTATCTTCTTTTGAAAAATGTCTATTCAGGTCTTTTGCACATTTTATTTGGGTTCTTTTTTTTTGATATTGAGTTAGATAAGCTATTTATAAGTTTTTATATTAATTCTTTATTGATCATATCATTTGCAAATATTTTCTCCCATTCAGCAGGTTGCCTTTTGTTTTGTCAATGATTTCTTTGCTGTGCAAAAGCTTTTAAGTTTAGGTCCCATTTGTTTATTTTTGCTTTTGTTTCTCTTAGGAGACAGATCCAAAAAATATTGCTATTATTTATGTCAAAGAGTGTTCTGCCTATGTTCTCTTCTAGGATGTTTTTGGTTTTAGGTCTTACATTTAGGTCTTTAATCCATTTTGAATTTATTTTTATATATGGGGTGGGACAAGTTCTAACCTCATTCTTTTACATGTAGCTATCCAGTTTTCCCAGCACAATTTACTGAAGAGATTGTCTTTTCTCCATTGTATAATCTTGCCTCCTTTGTCACAGATTAATGACCCTAAGTGTGTGGGTATATTTCTGGGTTTTCTATTCTGTTCCATCCATCTATGTGTCTGGTATTAGGATAGCCACTCTTGCCTTCCTTTGGTTATTATTTGCATGGACTATTTTTCCCATCCTTCCACTTTCAACTTATATGTTTCTTTAGATCTGATGCGAGTCACTTGTAGACAACATATAGTTGGGCATTTGAAAAAACAGCCACCTCTGCCAGTCTTTACAGATTGGCTCTGTGAAGGGAAAGGTCTTCACTAATCAACCTAGCATAAATGCTTATAGTCTTTTCAGGCCTTTCTAAGCATGACTGTTCCCTGGGCATGTGTGCATGCTTTTCCCACCCAATATCCCCAGTTGTATGGTTTCCTTTAAATGTCTTATATTCCCTAACAGTCTCAGCTCTGCTTCTTCTCAGAGTCTTAAATGCTCTATTGTATTCCTCTGCCCATAATTTCTTGCCCCCAATAGCTCACAGGTTTGTAGCCCCCCTACAGCTCTTAGATGCCATGGTGACTGCCACTGTTTTCAGTGGGCTCCAACCTGATATCCAAACTATGCTACCATTTCCACCATAGCTCCTTATTAGACAAAACAGAAACCAATCACTTAGGAAGTTGCAGACAAGCCAGAACAATGCAAACAAATTTGACTCTTTTTTTCCATTGCATGGGAGGAACCAGAAATTGGACAGCTTCTTCCTCATGCTTTGCCAGGGAAGAGGCAAGATATGGGTGAGCAAAGATACCCACAAATTTCCTTCCATAATAAGTGTGACTTTATCTTGGTTAAACATTTGTTTGACTACTACAAACCTGTAACTGGTTTCTATAGTTCCTACAAAGCTACTTCAGTTGGTGTTTTGTTGTTTACTTTGTGTTTCCATGGATGAACAAGGGCCTGGAGCTTCCTAGTCCACCACTTGCCGCTGGCACTTCTTGGCACTAGCGTTAAAAAAAAATCATTAGCGGCCTTCTGTAGTTAATTCACTTCCTTTCATTACCTTTAAAAAATCCACAATTTTCAAGTGAAGAGTAAGTACTGACCTCTTTGATTTGGTTAGTAGGCAATGACACAGCAACAGAGATCAAATGACTTATTATCTACTACCAGCAAATTTAGTGACTACAATTTATCAAATCACAATATTTTGAAGGCTTATTTTTCTTGATTCAGCTGTACACAATATTTTATAGATCTTTATACTTCTAGTGTCTGAAAGGTGCCCTACATGTAATTGATGCTCAAAAATGACGATGCCGTCATAATGACACATATATCCAGTTTATCCATGAGCTAAGCCATGATCCAACTGATTACAAAAGTTGACTTCTAAAATTAAAATTGGCTTCACATTCTTCAACACTTAGTGGAGGAAAAACTAGAAATCTTCTAAAGGTAACCTATGTTTCCCTGGATATTTTAGGTCCTTAGATAATATAAAGATTTTATCTTTTGAACCATCAATCCTAGCACAAAGGAAGTTGAGATTTATTTAGTTTCCACCCATCAGGAATATTCATCATCCATTATTCCAAGGTGCTACTTTTGTAGGAAATACCCCATGTAACTCCATTTGCTTGGGATTAATTACCTATTCCCTGTCTTCTCAAATATACCATATATTTAGTTTGATCTAGCCCATGTTCACATACTATTTTGTAGATATTTCTCAGTTTTCTGACTCTTTAGTCTCCCTGAATGAATTATATAGTACTTTAATCATTCTTACTCCACATCTAGTTATTCAAGGAGTAACTGCATTTTTTTCTTACATTTCTATCACATATGTCCCTTTTAACTAATATTAGCCCCTTTCAGGTCTCACCTCCTCATAGATTATCAGTTTCATCTTATGTAGGAACTGCTTGCTTCTGTCACCATTCCACTTAAAAACTTCACGTTTCCTATTGATAGTGGTCACACTCCTTCATGACCCACCTTAGTCTAGCCTCATACTACATTTCCTCATTTATTTTCCCCTAATCCGCATTATGTTTCCTGTGACAGCACTTGTTTTCAGACTTTAAAGTATGCTGTTCTTTTTTCCTTGAATACTCACCCCAGTCATCCCCCTTACCAAATGTATTAATTTATACATTTCATTCATGTAGAATATATTTAATTATTGTTTCCTCATTTCCAAATCCTATCTCTTCCATTAATCCTTCCCCAAACACTTTAGTGCCCAATGTGTCCTGACAATTTTTGTCCTACACAGTAGTCATTTTTTTACCTTATTCATTTGGCACATTGAACATGATTTCACAACATATTTACTTATCTTTTTTCCAACTGTATCCTATGTTCCCAGCTAGACTGTATTTTCTCGAGGCCAGGAAACAAACGCTAAGCTTTTTTATTGCTGGAGTGCTCTCAGCACAGTGTTTATATTTAATTATGTATCTGAATAGTTATTATTCTCCTTGATCACAAGAGAAACGATGGGCAGTGATGACTTTTATTCAGTAAGCTTTGGTAAAAAAAATAAAATCAAGGACTGATTTCTAGAAACCACACACATAAAACATTGCTCACACTCATGTATTAAAACATTTAACTCAAATTTAAGGGCAAAATCAATGACATTCTCTAGATGCTCCTCTGATGCCTGCTGACTATTTTTCAGGATTTGCCAAGAAGCCTTTGAATTTTAAGTTTCTTGGCTAGTCTGAAGAATACTTTCAACCCATTAAATCACAGAATGTATAAACCCAGAGAGTTACGCAATGTTGCCAATAAGTGCACACAGTGGTGTGCTCAACTTAGGACCTGGCTCAGAGGATGCATTCCATAAATAGTTGTGACAATGTCAATAGTTGCCTTTCTCAGTGTTTATGCAAATTAAGGGAGCAAGGTAGTTGAAATAGTGGTTTAATGATTAGTGTTGAAAATCACTCTACAGCTTTTTTTTTTTTTTTTTTTAAATCCAAATTTTGCTGCAAGAGACCATAGTTCTTTTTTTTTTTTTTTTTTTTTAATTTTATAGCTACTTTATTTATTTATTTATTATTTATTTTTGGCTACGTTGGGTCTTCGGTTCGTTCGAGGGCTTTCTCTAGTTGCGGCAAGTGGGGGCCACTCTTCATCGCGGTGCGCGGGCCTTTCACTATCGCGGCCCCTCCCGTTGCGGGGCACAGGCTCCAGACGCGCAGGCTCAGTAGTTGTGGCTCACGGGCCCAGCTGCTCCGCAGCATGTGGGATCTTCCCAGACCAGGGCTCGAACCCGTGTCCCCTGCATTAACAGGCAGACTCTCAACCACTGCGCCACCAGGGAAGCCCCGCTCTACAGCTTTTATTGTGGCTCCTCCATCTGTAGATCATTCTCAGCCTGAGTGGTGTTTTCATCACGGGGTGGTGGTGAGCAGTGATTTGAGCAGAACCATCTCTAAATAACATTTTGGACTGTTTCTTCTTCCACAACTTCTCAATCTCTTCTCTTTGGGACTTTGTACCTAAGCTGACACAAAGCATAGGTGTCCATGTCTCCCAATATGTTATCACATTGCTAAGAAATACACACGTTTTACCAGAAGTCTTCTGGAGACATACTATAACTTGCAAACTTGTAGAGATCATTCAAATAGGAGGAGATTCGAGAACTCAAATTAATATTTGTTTTTTTATTTCCTCACTCCTCAAGCTATAGCCCACTCTTTCTTAGTAATGGGACAGAGACCCTCTTTTTTACAGTTTATATAAAAAATATTTTTAAATGAATAAAATATTTTGAAATTAATGGACCTCTCTATAATTTTTTTTTTTTTTTTGATTCAGTTTCTCTCTGAGAACACATTAAGTTTCTTAAGTTTAGCCCAGGGCTAAACATGGCTGAGAAAATTCTTACACATGACTTTCTCATTTTAGATTCAGTTTGAAAGTGAATAAAAACACATGGGAAAACACACACAAAAAAAACAACTCCCGGACTTAAAGATATCCCAGAGTTTGCTTTACATATCACCTAGCTACTTTTACTTCCAATTTCTAAAAATGAACACAAAACATTTTTAATCAGTTTTCAAGAAGATGAGTTAATCTTTTATAAGCATGCATTCAAAGAAGGAAAGCATTCTTCAGATGTCAAGATTAAATGTGTTTATTTCGAGTTAGTGGATACAATGGTATATTAGATACCAGCACTCCAAGCTACACCTATGTATTTGCCTCTAAATCTTCACACACTGTCAGTTTCCATTCCTCTAACATTCCATCACTGGGCCTCCTATTTCTAACAAAATCATAGTTCAAATTTTTTAAAAAGTAAAAGCAAGATGATCACCACATTGTGCTTCCAGTGCCCCCAGAAGGATTATAATTGCTTTAAATAAATGTTTATGTTTTCAGTAAAGGGAGAAATTGATAACATGAGCACTAGTAATGGCACGACTAGAAGAGAAAGAACAGAATACAGATTAAAAGAAACATTTTAGGCTGGACGAGTTAGTTTCCCCTTAGTAAAAACTCCACATAATATCATTGATATGATGTCAACGTTAAATTGCTCAATTTGTGGGCCACACACTTAAGCGTATTGGCTAGTACATTTTTGCACTGAAACAGAAGCAATACAAGCTTTATGTTCTACCATTACACTTCCAGATTTTTCACTTATTAATATACCTGCCAACTTAATGATTCTTGCATGCATTAGAGTTTGCTTTTGTAGAGTTAAGTTTATTTTCCCCATCCCTCCCGCTCCCGTAAACATTGCAATGTGAACCCTTTGCCCAATTTTACGAGAATGTTGCAAAGGACAGCTCTGTGCCACCTTGGGACAGGAACTCCCTGTCCCCTCCCTGGGCTACAGATGGATCAGCAGTATTGATCACATCTCATCTTACATGCAAATAGACACTGCTCCCTTATTTCCCCATGCCAGAGGCATATGAGTCAGCAGGTATACATACAAAAATGGAATTAAAAAGAAAAGAATAGAAAAGAAAAAGAAAGAAAAAGCTTTCTTGTTAAAGCCTATCGTCCTAGAAGGAATCCATTGCTTTGAATTCACTTAAAGCCTGTACAGGCGAAATGTGTTTCTTCTGAGAACCTCGTCTAACTCGCGTCTGGAATTCTTCAGGCTTTTCTCTCTTCACAAGGGGCTTCTTCTCTGGAGCCTTCATCTTCCAAGACACAACAGGTGAGTTGACAGCTGCTGTCCCATAGACCTTCTGATATTTTGTTGAGGCCACATAAGATGCTTTCACCGTGAGGACAACAGCATTCATCAGATTTTTAGCTGCCTGGATGAGCGATGTGGCACTGTCCAGCTGGAGTGGAAGAAGAATGAAATATACTTGGGTTAGCCACAGCACAACATTCAGAAGATGGAGGTGCAATTTCTCAGTTAAAATAATGTTGTGTTTGTGCAAGTATACAGTATTGACAAAAAAGGAGCAAATTGTTACATGATAAGGAGAATAGGTTACAAAGCAGTCACCTGTCTTCTAGCCCTAATCCCAAAATAAAGAGAAAAAATAGGGGATACTCGACGATATGCAGTTTTCTAAAATCCCAGTACCTCTAAAGACAAAACCCTCTTTTTGGCATGTAAGAATTCCAACATAACAAAAGTTTTCCAAAGTGGAACATCTCATGTTATTGCATTAGGCTGATTGGTAATAATGACAATTATTTGAAAAGCATTTGGCAGACACTAAAGAATAAAATGTTATAAGGGGTTTTATGGCTATCCCAGTGGAAGTTATCTATTTATAGACTACTTCTCCATCTTGAGCTCAGGATTGGTAGGGATGCAGGCAGCTAAGCAGAGGAATATGCCCATGGGTGCGCTGACTTTTTACTTAGGTGTTTATTGTGCTGTGGTATCTGACTATTCCCAGGTCTTAAATATACCTCATATAAAATATCAACAGTTGTGTCAGGCTTGCGTAGGTAAAAGAACATTCAATGAGACCCCCTTATCCATGCACTAATGAAATATTGATTTCTTACCATGTGCCAAATGCTATTTTAAAAACTTTGTTTTCCCCACTTAACTCTCACAACAACCCTGTGATGTAGGTATTACTGTCATTGCCATTATATGGTGAGAGATCTGGTGCATGCAGAGGTCCAGTAATTTTCACAGGTTTATACAGCTTAAGTGATGGGGTCCTTAAAGACTGTACTACTTTACCATACTGCCACCCTATTGGGTAGAATGGCTTTAAAATTGCTAAGACCAGTCACAACTTAGAGCAGAGTAGGTGTAGAAGTTCATCTCCAGACTCTAAGACCAAGTATTTTTCAAGTCACCTTTTTTCTGCTTTTAACCAGTTAGGCAGTGTGTTATAGACTGTATACTAGACCATTCAATATCTGTTTCAAACTCCTGGACCACAAAAGCTGGAAAAGTTCAAAACTGCATTTCTCAGACCCCCTGTCAGCCAGGATTCTACATGTCACCTAGTGAAAGGAAAGAATTAACAGCTGGACTGCAAATATTATTCCAGCCTCAGGGATGCCTGAATGTAGTCTGTTCATTAAACCTGTAATATCAACTAAAGAAATGTATCCATTGCAGTTAAATGAGGGATCCAAGAATGTTCCTAAGTAATGCACTCCTAATTGCTGAGATTGTTCATTGTATAACTTGTAATCAGTGTAGCTATATTAGAGAATAGGAACTAGGCATACAACCTTCTGGGTATGAAGTAATTAACAGTGTTTATGTCCAGTGACCCCAAACACAGTGACTCCACTATGTGATGTGACCTGATTTCACTTAACTTGTCATTTCTTGTGACCAAAGCAAGTCCCAAGCAGTGACTGGGGACATCAGAACTTATATCTAAACCTAGGGGCAGGACAGGAATAAAGACGCAGACATAGAGAGTGGACTTGAGGACACGGGGAGGGGGAAGGGTAAGCTGGGACAAAGTAAGAGAGTGACATGGATGTATATACACTACCAAATGTAAAATAGATAGCTAGTGGGAAGAAGCCGCGTAGCACAGGGAAATCAGCTCAATGTTTTGTGACCACCTATGGAGTGGAATAGGGAGGATGGGAGGGAGACACAAGAGAGAGGAGATATGGGGATATATTTATATGTATAGTTGATTCACTTTGTTATAAAGCAGAAACTAACACACCATTGTAAAGCAATTCTACTCCAATACAGATGTTAAAAAAAGAAGTTATATCTAAAGACTCTATTATGTTGTTCTGGCTGTTATCTGTTCCACATCCTTTATTAAAGCTAAATAAACATTATTCTGAGTTTAAACATTTTATGAGAAATGAACTCAATTCTACCACAAAAAAGCTCATAAAATCAGATTGTTTGAGAAAACAATGGAAGAAGCTTTCTATGTATGAATTTCTTGCAATACCATAAAACTGAGACTTCACCACACACACACACACACACACACACGATTAAAAATCAGCATTACATTGACGCCACAATAATATAGAGAAGCTGAGATTTGTGGATTAGAGCCATGACTCAACGAATATATAATTGATTGCTTTGCAAATTAAATCAACCAATTGGATAGAGTAACTACTTATGTTACCAATTCTATTACACTGTATAAGGTGTCCATATACCAAAATAACTGTTTAACCCATAATGTTACTTTATACAGCATAAGTTTCTAAAGTTAGCTAAGGAAAAGCAAATTCTAGATTATTCATGTTAATAGAAGGGAAGCCAGGCACAGATTGGTCCAGTGATTCTCTAAGTACAGTCTCTGAACCAGCAGCCCCAGCATCACCTGGGAACCTGTTAGAAATGCACTCTCTCAGGCCAATCCCCACATTTCTGAATCAAGAAACGCAATCCAGGGGATTCTGATTCATGCCAAATGTTAAGAACCACTGGATTAATGACACCCAAAGACTCTCTCAAGGCTTATTTCAACCAATGATTTCAGGACTTCCACCATCCACAAGTTTGGTAACATCACAGCTAATTATCCAACTGAATCTCACTTTTTCATCTTTTCAATTATACCCCCAGGTAGAAGTACAAATAATGAAGAAAAGAGATAAGATAGCAAAATGCTGGAACGATTAGATCAGTCATAGTTTCTTTAGGAGCTAGATACCATAACCCTTGGCCACTCGACAGTTCCCTGTAAAAGTCTATAAGGTTTCAAAAAAGAGTAAAATTTGGTCATAAATTTAGTTACTTCTGTTGTGTGCTATGGGTAAAGAGAGAGTAGAATGATATTATATCAGGGACAGTTCTGTTGATTTGCTTTGGGGCAACAGAATTAGCAGAAGTAGATAAGGGCAAGATATGTCTATTGTATTTTAAATTGTCCCCCAAAAAGCAAATCTTGGGAGAATTGAGTTGGGAGAATTCAGTGGATCCAAAGAGAAGAATTACAAATAATTTGGAGATTTTTACCACAGATTCCATTTTCAGATAGATGGTGTCTAATTCTGCTGCAAAAATATGATAGCCTGTTTCTTCTTCAGAACCCCTTTGCTCTCCCAGCCTGACACAGGAATCCTATGAATAAACCTAACACATTGGTTGACAGTGAGACAGCTCTAAATTATAAAGTCAATGATTTTGTTCAAGCCACCTGGTGGGGCAGGTACTGAATTCATGGCAAGGTAAAGCGAGGAGGTGAGGGCCAGCTAAGCCTGAACAAATATACTCCAAGGCAATAAAGCCAATCTAAAATTAATACAAAATTTGACTTTTTCTTAAAACTTGAATTCCCCAGGATAAGTTTTACCATTTGCCCTATACCCACTGTAATGATTTAGATCATTTTCAGCACAGTCATAATTTGTTTTATTTAAAAATGGGTCTCCTTTATACTTGTCCAAAATAGCATGGAGACCTGGTTTCCAAGTGGCACATCTTGCTAAAAATTCACTTCCTAAAGAAATTACATTAAAAAGAGTAAAGCTACATGGAAAGAAGATTTTTAAATGGAAGGTTTAAGAAAACTTATTTCACATAATTGTATTCTATTTTGTAGTGTATACTGTAACTAGGGCATTTTCAAACAAGACGTGTTAATGAAATTCTAATAATAATAATACCCAACATTACTTAAGCACTTACTAGGTGCTTGGCATTGCCTTAGTCCTTTTAATTAATTTTCATGATTCAAGTTTCAAAAATCCTTGTAGTAGAAACTGTTACCCCCATTTTAAAGATGAGAAAAGGAAAGCTTAGAGAGATAGGATGACTTGTCCCTGTAGTAACTGGCAAAGTAGGATTTAAGACCTGTACTCTCTCTCTCCAAAGCCCAACATCTGAACCACTACATTGCATTACTTCTCTGAAGCATCATTTAATCTCTGGGGTCTTGTTTTTCAGTGACTAACTATCATTCGAAACGAACCGATCTCAATTATTAACTCTGTCTGGGCATCCTATAAACATCATGACTAAGTCTAGTGAGAGCTTCCATCTCACCTGGTCTGTGATTTTTAGTCTCATCCTCAGAGCCTGAACTCTTTCTAACTAAATCTCCTGGCTTAGGATGTGCTACTGCCCAGCAATCCTTCCTGGCCTTTTGACTTGTCTCATGGCTTGGATGCACCTTGACGGCAGCAGTTCCTGGGATCTGATACCGGCAGATTTTTCTTGTACTTGCTCTATTTCTCTGAAGTACATTCAATATACCGCAGTAATGACTGGTTGTACCCTCAGGTGGGGCTCAGCTACTCTGGTTAGTGTTCTAAGCCTTTATCTGGTCTGGTCTTGCTAGCTTAAATAAGTCTCAAAGGTGGGCTGTAGCCAGCCATTCCTCAAGCTGGCTTGCATATACACTGACTAGACTTATCCACAGAAAGAGACTTGGATCTTTTCCTGCTCAAGCGGCTTTCTATTCCTATGAGGCAGCCCATTAAATTCTTATATCAAGTCTAAGAAAAGTGGCTACTTAATTAAAAAAGAAAATAATAGTCTACATTTAGCAAATGTTACCATGAGCCAGTCTCTGGACTAGCTTCCCAAGTTTCCTTTCTCTCATTCAATCTCACATTCACCCCTCAGACAGGGAATACTATTATGCTCAGTTAAGTGGGAAAGCCAATATTTAAACCCAGGAAGCCTAACTCCAGAGCCCATGCTCTAACAATTGCTCTATGATGCTTCCCAGAGTCGAGCATGGCAGATGAATCCATAGCCCCCAAATTTATCAAGCTGTACTACACTAATTCTCTCTATTCCATTCCATAGGTGTCTGCTGTCCCTAACCACGGAAATTAGGCTTCTCCTAATTCTGTAACTATTCTTTTTAAAATATCAAAGTACTATTTTAAAAAGGCAACAGATGTTTCCTCACATCTTGTTCTATTACAGTCCATGAAAAGCAAATAAGGGCGGGAGAGCTGTTTTACAGCCAATTCTATAGGGTTTTTCTGGCTCTTTTTCTGCCTCTATTACCACTCTCTTCTTCTTAACCTCACTTAACTTCTAATAGACAGATTTCTCTTTCCCTACACTTTCCTCATTTTGCGTTTTGAGTAGAGAGAAATACTAGAGGGAAGACTTCCTGAAATGTGATTCTTCCATTAATTGATATTTGTGCTGCCTAATTCCTTATGAATTGTGAAAAGTGCTTACAATGACTCAAAATTTACAGGATCATCTGAAGATTTCTGAAACACCATGTCATTATGTTTCATGCTATTTCATTAACATGGGGATTATACTGCAATAAGTGTTCAGTTTCAATAGAAACAGAATTTGACAGAAATGTGACTGCATGACTCAAATCACGCTCTTTCAAATGAAAGTGCAACTGCATTTCTTGAAATACCAAATTGTCATTTACTCTCTACCCTACAGTCTATCCCTCCATTTTTCTACTACTTTTCTAATGGGTTAAATAGAATGTTGTTCATGCCTGGATGGTTAAGAGTGCTGAAGAAGGACAATTCTGAAATTCCTAGCTAGTACAATTTGGTATATATGGATGTATTCACCCAGGTGATAGAAATAAGAGGGAAGCTGAAGTGCTGAACTGTTGAGTTTAACTTTGGACATGCTGAGTGAGGTGTGTGTGTGCTACACATAGGGAGAGTGAGTTATCAAAGGAAGAGTTGAAATTCTGGGAGTGAAATTCAGGGAGCAAGATGTAAGAAACCATGTTTTGTTTATATTGGCCTTCCCAGTTCTGCATACAGTAAGTATATAACTTATGTCAATTTCTGTCTGATTTTTTCTTCCCTTCACATTTCTTATTTAGTGTTTCTACAGAGAGAGCTAAATAGAATGTGGAATGAGATATTAAATCCATATTCTTCCCACAGGTCAAAAAGTCCAATAAATCTACTAAATTTTTTCTCTGCATTATACTTTCAAGATCAAAATCAATATTCTTTTAATAATCTAAGACATAACATCATTAACAAATATCTTAACTATTCCCTTGACAGCCAAGACTACTTTCGATTCTGTTAGGTAATTAGCAATCCTACACCCTTGGTAATAATGGTGATCCTCCTGGGGCCAACCAGCAATAAAGCAAATGCAGTTTAGATTTAACTGGCTTTAAAAAAACACCCCTACCCCAAAGAAAAAAAAAAAACATACCATTGTCAAAAGTGCAAAGTAATCTGAAAGAGGTGGTGAGAAGTACACTGGATTAACCACATATGACATAGTGAACATCTTAGGATGTTAATTTGTGAGAGTCAGGAATATAATTACAGAAGAGAATTAGGATTTCACTGTGCTCCACATTAATCCATTTAAAATATGCATGTAGAGATAGAAATATAACCTGGAAATGAATCTATTTCCAAAAAGCTGATTATCTATTACCACAAAATAATGAACCATAAATGGTAGTTCATGCAAATCCCAAGTACAAAGCAATCCGTCCTTGCGTTAAAAATAATGCAAATATCATTGGACTACTGGCTAAGCTAAATTGAATAAAATAAACCAAATCATTTTGAAGGTGATTTTGAAATATAAAAGCCAAGGAGTGATTACCTTGAAAAGCTTAGAAGTGCCTGGGAGAGGTAACCCAGTCCCATTTGGGCCTAGGCTCTTTTATTCTAATTTTCTCAAATAATAACTGATAGTGCTAATGACTTTGAGAATGCTAAAATGAGTAGAGTCCATTTTAACCATGTGCAAGATCTTTTAATGGGACTAACTTAGTGTTTAACATATAAGAATAAGAAATATTTTAATGGGCCTACACTACACATATTCAGGGCTGGGGTAGTGTTTTGAGGGGAGGAAGTTGTGCTGGAAGAATTGATAATAAATTGAAAGTAAATACCCTGAGAAAACTGGAATCTCTCTACTGGAGCTGGCCATTTATTTATATTTAAACAGTTATCTCTCCAAAAGGAGTCACAAATTACCTGCAGGAAAAAAAAAAAAAAAAAAAAGAGACTTTGCTACAAGTCAGTTTTGCTGTTAATGAATGGGAGGTTAGAAACCCACAGCATTGCAGCCTATTATCTGCCAAGAAGAACATTTCATGTTTGAAAAATCCATGAGGCTTTGAAGAGAAATTTGATCCCCTTAGAAACTGTGATACATTTGAAATACCTTGAAATATCTCCCTACTTTTTCCAGAGTCTATATCAATAACACTTCTATAAAATGCTAGCAAGTCCAGGGTAATAAATAACTGAATCAAACAAAGATATGGTGAAAAGGTTCAGCCTAATCACCTTTCCCCACTTCATGGATGTTTACATGCTTACAAAAAAGATTATTCTGGTGTGGTAAACCCTCATTTCAGTGTCCTAGTCCACACACTCTTCCTCATCAAACATCAATAATGAAATAAATTAGCAAAGCTGAATTCTTTCTTGTTAAGACAGTGACAGTGGTGAACATAGGGCAGCAATTTGCACTCACCCCTATGGTGTCCATGGCAGGCATTACTAATCAATCACAGCACCTTGCTCCTTGAGAATATGCTCAGTGGCATGAGAAAGGAAACTTCTTTACCTCCCTCCTCCAAGAGGTCATATTTTGAAAAAGTTGTCAAAAACAACTTGATATAGTTTATGACACAGATACATCATCTACTGTATCTCTACTTCTATATTTAAATTGTTTAATACTTTCTGTTTCTGTTACTACCAATCAGACCTCAAACAAGTATTTTTTTATTTAAATGATGTGGCATTTAATCTTTTTTCCCATAGTTAACCTTAAGGGACAAATTGTGAACTTTGTACTGACACCACAGTATGAGTTGCTAATTAATGAAATCATTAAGTTGAAGACATAAGTATGAACAGAAATGCAAAGCATTTTGGGGATGATTTTAAATCAGAGGGTAAAAATTAGCTGAATATACTAACAAGTATGATGTCCGAAGTGAAAATGACCATCACAGGTATGGCTGTGATGATCATTAAAACAAAAAAATAAACTGCATTAAATCTATTAATATTAGAACATGTACTAATCCTTGATAACTGAGAGCAAGAATACTGTAGGCTAACTCTTGAAGCGTTGGCTTAATCCCAAGGGTGTTCCCATTTGATTACAGGATCTTGAAAAGTAAATGTTTTACAACTTTAAGTAGTGTCTCAATCACAGCAGAAAGGAGGAGAAAAGGTCTGTTATTTTTTCTGCAGGGATTCCTTGAGTGCTGCCAGGGAGGCAGCTGGTGCTCTCCCAAGGCTGAAGGCCAGTTGTTGGGAAATATGTCTGTAATGGCTCAAGATGAAGTTGGCAAAGGCCTTAGCAGACAAGCACTGCAATCTCAACCAGGCTTAAAAAAAAAAAGCTGCAGTGTTGCTGAGAAATTTACCAATTGGTTCTCAGGTAACTTTCTCAACTGGACATATTTGTGTTTTCCTTTCTAATTCATTGAGGTAAGTAGTACTTCTTAGTCAGCCAGTCCACTAATTAACTGTCTTCATTTGCATTTTTTCAATTACAGGTAAGTAAACCTTGGGGATTCCCATGAAGGCTTAATTACAGTCAACAAATTTCCTAAATATGGCTTAGAGCCATTTTTTTCTCACCATTTAAGGTAGAACAGTTTTTGCTCAACCCCAAACAAGGCATTTTTGCTAACCTTGGAATCCCAAGGAGAAATGGGAGTATTGGGATGTGTTACCCCTTGGAAAGTTATGAACAGGCATCTCTATTCCTCCAGGCAGTCCCCACCTCCCTTTTCTATATTTCTGCCTTCCCATACTGTTCCTTTTCCTACACATCAGGATCTCCTGGCCCAGAGGTTTTCTCTGGGTTGTTTTCACATAACAACGGAAGCACAGGAAATAAATCCAACAAGAGAAGATGTGCCAATGGATGGAGATATATATATATATTACAAACTGGAAGATATTCATGGGCAGGGAGCCAATCTTTATGTCACATACATATTCCATGCATTGATTGTTGATTTTGTCATCTCTGATCATGAGAATCAGCATGTCTTCACCATCCAAGGCTCAGACCTTCAAAGGGCTAAAGCTCCTTTTTGCCTTCCTTATGGGGCAGCCAGCTAGCAGAAGATCACTACGTTTGATCCCTTTATTTCCCTCATTCTCCCGCACTATTCTGCATTACCATTACTGGGAGGCAAATTTAAGACAAGCCACTGCCCAAGAATCCAAGAGAAATATGTCTTCACAAAATGAATCAAAGAGCCACCAATGGGCCCAGTACTCTCAGAAATGCTGAACTTTGCATGGTCATGGTATATTTGTTGATAAGTGATAAAGGCCATTTAACACGTTACAAAATGGCTCTTAGGCTCCAGGATGCGACATGCAACTCCTAAGTGAAGAATAGATCCAAAGAGTCAAGGACCACAGGTTTGGGTGCTGGCTGATGGAGGGTTGTGCCTGGGAAGGGAGCATAATCTGGAAGCCTGGATTATTTTTCTCCATCCGTTCACTCCTCTCCACATTCAATCACTAACAGTTGTATCATGTGGCATTATTCATATGTGGTGGAAGCTACACTCCCATCCAGCCCATAACTCTCTCCTCATCAGGTGTGTGAAAAGAGCTGGTCAAAGCCTTTGTTGCTACCTGAGTCCTGGATGAAGAGAGTAAAGAGCAGCAGAAGAGACCCCTTCCCCAAGGAGTGTTTGCTACCCCTCAGGATTCTAGTACCCTCTTTCCACCCCATTCTTCCAAGTCCTGTACATTGTCTCCCCTCTGGCAATGCGTTCTTACATTTCATGCTCCACTTCCAACTCTCCCTGTTACTCCATCCTGTCCTATCTTTTCCTCTCTTACAGTGAAGAAAAGCTTGGACTTTGGACTCAAAACCTGAGTTCAAACCTGATGGGACTAATCACTGTCTATGTGATCTTGGGAGAGCTACTTAACCTAGCTCTACCTGAAACTCTAATGATCTTATTTGAGAGGCATCAAAAGAAAGAGTATAAAATATTTTATCCAACCACATATAGGGCCTAACATTTCAAAAATTCAGGATCTTCAAAAAAAAATTCATGCTCTTTGTTTTGGTTAAGATATTATTTCTAGATATTTCTTATTGAAAAGCATAATAATGTTACCTGGGAAGTTCAACATCCTAATTAATTCAAATCACATTGTTGTCAGAACCCAGCTGAGAGTGTCCTAAGCTACCTCAAACACAGTTCCCTCTTCTGCGCATCAAACACTGAAGATCAACCTCCCAAGCCCTGTGCTTCAACTCCATCAAAATACAGTTGGGTTTCCTAGATTTGTTTCCTAAAGTCTTAAATCTATTGTTCTATAAAATGGGCTATTTTAAATTTTTAGCCCATTGGACCTAACACCTGCTGTCTTCAACTGAGATCAGCTTATCTCGTTATCTTAACCCATCAATAGACTCACAGTGTTAAATCTACATATTCTTTGGGGGGTGCTTGAAAGTTTCATCCACCCAGCTTCCCAAAACATAAGCATACCAATCTTGCTGCCTTTGGTTATATTTTGCCCATATTTATTAACCAAATTAATTAGCACAGGCCAGGTCTTGAGAATAGACTAACCAAAAAATCCAGGATAATTAAAAGTCAAACTATAAAGAGAGGACATTGCCTAGGCTACAGTCTGGAAAGGCCAGGAGGTACCAAGAAGTAGGTTAGGTGCAAAAGAAACAAACAAACAAACAAAACAAAAACAGAATGGGTAACCTTTAAACAAGCCATACTTGTCAATACTCCAAGCCTCTTCCAGAAATGCCTCTTTTAGTGAAGGCAAGGATGGTTGAGATGTGACATACTTGCTACCATTTCTTCATTGGTACCTTTATCAGGCACGTCCAGTCAATAACAGTCCTTTGTTCTATTGATCCTAGACAAGATCTCAGAATTCTTCTCAAAACACACTGCAGTCAATCACTAGCAATTGATGTGAGTGAGCAATCAAGATTAAACCCATTTACCATATCCACTATGGGCTTTTGAACCCTCCCCCCAAAGGCTATGCTTTGATTAACAGGGGTATATTAATATTGTTTCTCCCTCATTAGCATATTGTTCTCCTTGTATAATTCATAAAGAATAACCTCTTAAATATAATGCAGAAAACTGATGTGAAATCTTAGACATATATGTAACTATATAAAATAATTCACTACATCAACCTAAAATTTAAACTCTTCTTTTATTACAGAAATGAGAATAACAACAAAAAGAAATGGATATCATTATTCAAGGGCTCATAAGAAGTCTTCAGTATAATGCATCTTTTAAAGCCAGTAATGTTAATTAAATTAGTTTTAAATTTGAGCAGTTGACCCATGGCTTTTCATAATTGAATACATTTTTCTGCCTACTTTGAAACATTCTTTGAGTAGACATAGAATAATACTCTCCAAATACTTTTCTTTTTTCCTGGCCACTACTTTTCTCATTGTGAGATGTAAACTCACTACCAGTTTCATCACATATTTAATTAATTTCCAAGTGTTCACTGTGTACATTGTCACAGATTCAGGTAAAGTTTTCCTATCTTATTTAGAACACAATGAGTTGTAAGTATTTAACTTCCATCTGGATCCTACTTCAGGTTCTTGCAAAAGTTGTTACTTTCACAAAGACCTCTCAACATTTAGAGAATAACCTAAGCTTCTGCAGACTTTTCTTAATGACTCTTCCCAACATTCCAGAGACAAGTATGAGCTACCTGCTCTTCCCACTGTCTTCTTAGTCTCAGTTATTGACAACACAATTCTTCCAACTGTTTAGGTTAAAAACCCAGACTTTTATATTACATCTTGTTCTCTCTGACCCAGCATCCAATCTGCCATCATAGTCTGTCAGCAGCATCTTTGAAATATATCCAATATTTGACCTTTTCTCACCTTCTTCACTATTATCACCATGGCCAAGCCCCATCAGAATCTCTTGTTAGATTGTTTCAGTATCTTCCCCTAACTAGTTTCCTTGCATCTCACTCTTTCCTCCCTTTAACAGGAGCCAGAATAGTCCTGTTACATACTCAAATAATATTTCTTTCTTCTCAACATCGTCCAGTGGTGCCCCATCTCAATCTGAGTAAAATCCAAAACTATCAAAGTGGCCTTCAAGGTCATAAAATCTGGTTCTCAATAGTTCTGATTTCTCTCTTGTTCACTCCACTACTAAATATTGGTCTCTTGGGGACTTCCCTGCTGGTGCAGTGGTTAAGAATCCACCTACCAATGCAGGGGACACGGATTTGAGCCCTGGTCCAGGAAGATCTCACATGCCGCATAGCAACTAAGCTCATGTGCCACAACTACTGAGCCTGTGCTCTAGAGCCCACAAGCCACAACTACTGAGCCCATGTGCCACAACTACTGAGGTCCACATACCTAGAGTCCATGCTTCACAACAAGAGAAGCCACCACAATGAGAAGCCTGCACTCTGCAACGAAGAGTAGCCCCTCTTGCCGCAACTAGAGAAAGCCCACACACAGCAACAAAGACCCAACGCAGCCATAAATAAATAAATAAATAAATAAATAAATAAATAAATAAATAAATAAAATATTGCTCTCTTGGTTATTGCTCAGACAGACCAGTCATGCCTGCCCTTCAGTGCCTTTATACTTTTTTCTTCTGCCTAGAACACTCTTCCCCCAGATACCTGTAAAGCTTGGTCGCTAAACTCCGTCAGATATTTAATCAAATATCAGTATCTCAGTGAAAACTTCTCTTTCCAAATTGCAACTCCATTCCCACCCTTAACTCTTCTTCTTTCCATTTTAATATTTCTTCATACACTCGTCGCCATCCAACAAATATTTTCTTCACGGGTTTATTGTCCTTCACCCCCAACTATATCCCAAACACCTAAAACAGTGTCTAGCATATGGGTCTTCCATAAATATTTGCTGAATGTTGTTGAATAATTGCAACTTTATGGATGAGGAAGTAAGAGACGACAAAGCTTGTCCAAAGACGGAAATGTAGGACACAATGCCTAGTCCAGTACCCAACTCCCCATGCCATCAATCTGTTTATTCTTCCATGGAAGAGTACCCAAAGGCAAAATATTAGCAGGACAGTAGGATTTAGGGACATAATATACAAAGTCAATGTTATCTAGCTACAATACAAATCTTATGACCTCTTCCTCTCACTGTGCCCTCAGTGGTATAGCTTCAGTATCATCCTTTGCTCAGAAAACAGCCATAATTCAATTATTTGTGTTTATTACTTTCTGTGTATAAAATACTGGGCTTTCTTTAAGGATCTTTTCTCTCATTAACAGTACCAGCGTCTGTGAAGCACTGAGCTGTGTTTGCAAGGTATAGTTCTGGGGTCTTAATAAATGATCTCTAAGATGTATAAGATAGATACCATCATTCATTCTTTACATACAAGGAAATAGAGAAAAATTAAGTTCTTCGTGAACTTGGGTTCACAAACTCATATCTGGTAGAACTCAGCTTCAGTTTACCCACATGACACACTACATGCAATCTTCTTTGACCAGGCAAATCCACCTTAGTGTTTTCCTGCCCTGAACTCTCTATTCCTGGCTCTTGGTTCCATTTATCTGGAGCTCAGCATGAATTATGGTGCTTTTTAACTATTCATAAATGTGAATCATGTGACCAAGCAGTAATGAGGTGGATTTCCTTAAGTCATAAAGGAATAAAAGGTCACACCAACTTCCAGTCCTGCAATCACGATTCACATGAGATATGAATTAGGCACATAGCAAGGACTTCATCTTCTACTTACTCATTTTCTTGCCAGCCACTAAAAAGTCACCTACATTTTCAAAGAAGACTTGATCAAATACAACATCTAATTCTCCTTCCCATTAGCCACCACATACACCACTTGCTATTTACACAAAGTTTATGAAAAAAACATTTTTATTCTAAATTTCTACAACAAAGCCTTTTACTCAACCACACAATGGGCACCATGATATGATGTAAGGCTGACATAGTTTTTAAGAACACAACATATATTAGTTGTTACCACCATGTATACTATCTGACTGATACTATATCCTGTATTTCTTGTTCAACTACTAGTCTAAGGGGGACAGGGACAAGCAACATCCTTCAAATGCACAAAGCACAACAGCACAAAGAGAAATTGGTTCTAATCTTGGCTGTGCTAGTTGCTGACTAGGAAAGTTTGGGGTACTCTTGTAACCTCTCTGAGCTTCTGCTTCTTCAACTGTAAAATGGGGTTATTAATACCAATATATTTTCACCAGTTTTAAAAGTTAACTTTTAAAATTTTAAATAAGTATGTCACTATAAAAGATTATTACATAAGTTCTGGGTACCTTGGGTGAGTCCTTTTAGAATCTTCATCCTAATTTATTGGACCACCTGGGTAACTCAGGCCCAAGAAAGTCTGCATAGGGAATGGTATTCCAATAGACGTCCAGGGTGAGTGTACCATAAGCCTTAACAAGACAAGAGCAAGGTACTTCCAAAATGAGGAAAGATTTCTTTTTCCACCTGACAGTGGGGATGACTAGGGCTGAAATATGGGTGAGGTGGTCTAGTTACAATCTAATTTTTCCCTTTTTTGGAGAATGATCAGGAAATACGATTCTCAAAATAAGTGTAACAGAGGAACCTGCTATTGGGGACCCAAAAACTGACTGTGGAGTGCATTCCTAAAAGAAATAAAGGTCAGCCAAAAAATAAAGGTAAACCATTCCTGTAATATGAGCATCCATGGAGCTATCCTTGGTAATTGCAGCTCAATTCCTGTTACATTTCTTGCTAGCATGAAATAATTAGTTACTTATTAGCTGCTTTGTCTTCAAAGACTTTGTGTGCATGTGAAAGTCTTGTCTCAGAACTAGACTTCTTGCTATTTATGAACAAGTATTTCCTGGCCCTTTATTGTCATGTTCTCCACAAAGGCTAGCACCACATAAGCCACAGTAGGATTGGGTATATACGTCCCCAGTGTTTAGTCAGCGGGGTGATGGATTCTTAGTTCAGGCTGCCTCTTAAACTGATCTGTAAGAGCAGCCTACTGATAAAATTTGACTAATACTTCTCTGTATTGGGTTAATGTACTTTGGATATTTTCCAGATTCAATATATATTGAGCAACCCAGCCAATATTTTACATCACTTAATCTTCACTCTATCCCCCCCAAAAAATGATACACCCCTTTATCCTTACTGTTCAATACATGAGGGAATGGAGGCTTAAAGAAAAGTAACTTGCTAGCTAATAAGACAATTACCAGGAATTTTAAGTGTATGACATCTGTTCCCAGGTGTAGTGTATTTAATAACACACTGCAGCTCCAATTGCTTTTGAATAAAATAAGAAATAAAGAGTATTTAAGGTGGTTCCCCTGAGAAGCTAGAATATGTCCCCTTACAAGTACCTGCCAGGGCTTGGCCTGGTTTGGAACCTTATAATCTGTTTCTCCTGGAGTGAGTACTTTACGAAAACTACAGCAAAAACACCGGAGGGTTCCCTTCAATCTAAAACTGGAAATATTATTTCTTTGGTCCAACAAAGAACCTCTACGGATGGACAACATAATGTCTGTTCTCTTGCAAAAGAGGTTGAGCTATACAAGAAACTTTCAAAACCACAGATTAAAGGACAAAGTATCCTCAAAAGACTGGACATGCATAACAGTATTGCCAAAAATCATAGAAAAGATATCAGTGGTTCCTTTGAAAGCAAGCTTCAAATCTATGAAATTGGAAAACTTCTTTGAAAAAAAAAAAAAGCACTTTGTAAACGTCCAAGAAAATGACAACTTTTAACCAGTGAACAAAGATAAACATTAAAGTGTTGGAGAGAGTCTGATACAGTATCTTGCCCCTACTGAAAATCATACTTAATATTAAGATGAAAGTTTCCTCAAGGCACAATCCCTATCTTGGAGTCCCTGTGAATCTAGCCTTTGACAAAGTTAAATCACCTCCATATTTATTATAAGATGTAAAGGCTACCTCATTATTTCTTTACCTGATACACTAAAAAAATGCCATGGTAAATATTTCAAATACACTACAACTACAGCTTTGAAAGAAAGAGTGATCTCTGTTTCATCTAGAGTCACCGCCTGTTACAGCTCTCCAACCTTCTCTTTAAAAAGAATTAATGATAAACTATGAAATATATTCAATGTCTACCTAAAATTTGCTTGGTTTCAAGGGCTCAGCTAGCACTAATTTCAGCATTTCAGTTACTCATCACAAATATTACCTCAAAAACAACCACATAATTCATTTGAATCTCAAGGAGACCATTGGCCTGATGCATTTCTTAATATTATTTTTGAAGGAAAAAATATAAATTATCACTTTGTTTTTTTTCCTTATATTTTCAAAAGGTACTTATTATCTACCTCATCATACAAGGATTAAAAAGTATACAGAGAGAATAAAGTAATCTGTGATATGTGAAAATGTTTTGTTTAACAAAAAAAGATGTTATAAAAACAATTGAATTGTTTTAAACTCAATACCCTTGTTTGTAAAAAGCAAGAAACTGAAGTCAATTCACTTAAGTTTCTTTTAAACACATTCTTATCAGAGCCCTTAATTGCCTTTGAGAGTAGAAATGCCTGTATCTCTAAGACAGGAATATTTGGGGTAACCAAGAAGGAAGATGGATGGAGATCTTTAAAAGGTGTATGAAGGTTATGGCCAGAGGATGACCGTGATGGGTTCTCAGGAGTCTCACTTCTAGAAAAGTGCACATCCACACCCCGATGCCAGGCTACGAATGGGCATTTGGCAGATGAATCTGGAACCATGGTATCTGCCATATTCCACCCTTCCAGAGGGAAAAAAATAAAAGGCTCCATTTCAAATAGTATGTATATTCTAGGTGAAAAATCAAGATTTCAACCAGACCTATGGTTCTCATCTGGGGCAATTTCCCCACTACAGGCATCTAGTGGGGAAATTCCAGTGATCTTGCCAAACATCCTATACAGCGGACAACCACAACAAGCTTCTCACAACTTAGAATTATTTAGACTAAGCTAGAATGAAATAGCCTGAGACAAGCCATGAGGTCTAAGAAAGGGTCGAAACTGACTTAAAGCCCTGGGAAGCTCTCACCATAGCCTCACTCCTCCCTCCTCCCTAGACCAGTATTTTTCAAAGTGTGATCCATGTGTATCTGCATCCAGAACGTTTAGAAATAGAATACAGATTCCTGATCTCAGGCGTGAGCTTCAGAACTGTGAAGGGAAAGCGTAGGAATCTCCATTTTTATTTGCTACCCATGTGATTCTTCTACAGATTGAAATATAAGAATCACTACTTCACTTCTCTATTGAAGTCATTCCCTTCTGTATTTTCAGCTATCACCTCTCTGTAGTGATTCCTTCAGAACTCTCAATGACAAAAAATTGCAATTTCTATGAGGGCAGAAACTTTGGCTGGTTGTTCACTACTGTATATCCAATGGCTTGATTGGTAGACATGATGAAAGAGGGCAAGAGGGCATCTGCATCATCAAAAAGACCATCATCTTTGGGAAGAGACAAGGTAATGAAAAATAAAGTTAGCTACCGATTTATTTGGTACTTCTACATTCTGGGCCTTGTACTAGGTCTGTGGCACACATTAACACTTAAAACAATGCAATGAAGTAGATACTAATGTAATTTTCACTTTACACTTGAGAAAAATGGGGCTCAGCTGGATCAAGCAACTACCAGAAGTCAGAATTCAGTTTGTGTGCCACTGAATGGAGAGTATAGACGGGTAAGAACTGTCACTCCATGCCCAATTCTCCCCATTTTTTCAGATCTGTCATATGATATACGTAGACATAATTGGGGTAGGGGTACAGATGTTCCTGGGAAATATTTTAAAGGGTGCTAACACAGCTAGGAAGCACACCATTTTGTCCTCTCACCTCTTTTCTTCTTCTTGTATGGGAAATGGGAAGATGGAGCACTAGCAGTCAACTTGGACCAAAAGATGAACTTGAGAACAGAAGCCTCATACCAAGTGGAGCAGAACATAAAGTCAGAAGGAGTCTGGGTCCTTGATGACTCTGAGATTACTATACCAGCCCTGAACCACTTATAGACTTATTCTATGTGAGAGAGAAATAAATATTTGATGTTTTATCATATGTAGCTGAATCTAAATTTAATTAAAATACATGAATTATAAATACTATTATTGGGCATTAATAATTTAGGATACTTAATTAAAAAGTTATATTTCACATCTAAATATAATTAACATTTTAATATATAATAACCTTCACGTGGGAGGGCAAATGAAACAAGCCGTGTCACTTTGGCCCTTATTTTAAATTCCTTTTTTTAAATAAATGATTAATTTGATTAATTCAGCTGTTTTGAAAGAAATTCTGTATGTTTCCATACCATAATCTTTTTTTAATTTTGTTAGTCTACTTAAAGTACTAGGAAATATAACAAAGTAAATCACAAGAATTAAGTTAGCTAAAAAAATTAATGACTTGATTTTGGGCCCTAAATCTTAGGTAGACAATGCACTTTGAAATCTAGTATTTAAAATAAACTCAGGTGTTTTCATGTGGGAATAAATGAATGCAAGCATGAATGAATGACAGACTTCAGAATCACTTACTAGGATTTTTCAGTGTGATAACTTACTACAATGGAAAAAGGAATGGCCAAGAAGCTAACCTATTAAGCACACATTATGTGCTCATTGTGCAAGAAACCAGAGAAAAAATTAAGAACATTCAGACACATTCCCTATCCTTATGGAGCTCACAGACTAGCTAGGGATATATATATATATATATAATTAAATAAGTTCCTACACTGCATTCCATACCAGGACTGATAGAAAACATATCATGCTGTGGGAGAATATCAAGAGAGACTTCCTGGAAGCCCTACAGTATATCAACTACTAACTTTGTAACCTCCAGGAAGTTACTTAAATTCTCTGAACCTCGTTTTCCTAATATTTTTAATGGGGATGACAGTATCTCTTCCAGAGAATGATTTTGAAAACACATTGCGAGTGCATTTCAAATGCTTAGCACAGTGCATGGAACATACTAAGCCCTCAATGTATCTTAGTTTAATAATAATTGAGGCATTTACTACATGCAATCTTCTTGTTGTCCCTCTAAGTGGTATTACTATTCCAATTTCTAAATCAAAAGCAAAAGCTCAGAGATTAGCAATGTTACCCAATATCACCCAGATGATAAAAGACAGACTTGGTTTCCAAATTCACATCGAATAGCAATATCTTGCTTATAATTTTAACATCTACCTTAAGAGAACATGATAATATTTTTTAAACATCTTTATTGGAGTATAATTGCTTTACAATGCTGTGCTATTTTCTGCCGTACAACAAAGTGAATCAGCTATATGTATACATATATCCCCATAGCCCCTCCTTCTTGCATCTCCCTCCCACCCTCCCTATCCCACCCCTCTAGGTGGTCACAAAGCACTGAGCTGATCTCCCTGTGCTATGCAGCTGCTTCCCAATAGCTATCTATTTTACATTTGGTAGTGTATATATGTCAGTGATACTCTCTCACTTCGTCCCATCTTACCCTTCCCCCTCCCTGTGTCCTCAAGTCCATTCTCTTTGTCTGTGTCTTTATTCCTGTCCTGCCCCTAGGTTCATCAGAAACATTTCTTTTTTTAGATACCATATATATGTGTTAGCATACAGTATTTGTTTTTCTCTTTCTGACTTACTTCACTCTGTATGACAGACTCTAGGTCCATCCACCTCACTAAAAATAACTCAATTTCGTTTCTTTTTATGGATGAGTAATATTCCATTGTATCTATGTGCCACATCTTCTTTATCCATTCATCTGTCGATGGACACTTAGGTTGCTTCCATGTCCTGGCTATTGTAAATAGTGCTGCAATGAACATTGTGGTACATGTCTCTTTTTGAATTATGGTTTTCTCAGGGTATATGCCCAGTAGTGGGATTGCTGGGTCATATGGTAGTTCTATTTTTAGTTTTTTAAGGAACCTCCATACTGTTCTCCATAGCGGCTGTATCAATTTACATTCCCAACAAAAGGGCAAGAGGGTTCCCTTTTCTCAACACCCTGTGCAGCATTTATTGTTTCCAGATTTTTTGATGATGGCTGTTCTGATCGGGGTACAGGGTACCTCACTGTAGTTTTGATGTGCATTTCTCAAATGATTAGTGATGTTGACCATCTTTCATGTGTTTCTTGGTAATCTGTATATCTTCTTTGGAGAAATATCTATTTAGGTCTTCTGCCCATTTTTGGATTGGGTTGTTTGCTTTTTGATATTGACCCGTATGAGCTGCTTATATATTCTAAAAATTAATCCTTTGTCAGTTGCTTTGTTTGCAAATATTTTCTTCCATTCTGAGGGTTGTCTTTTAGTCTTGTTTATGGTTTCCTTTGCTGTGGAAAGGCTTTCATTAGGTCTCATTTGTTTATTTATGTTTTTATTTCCATTTCTCTAGGAGGTGGGTCGAAAAGGATCTTGCTGTGATTTATGTGATTTATGTCATAGCCTATGTTTTCCCCTAAGAGTTTTATAGTGGGCAGGCTTACATTTAGGTCTTTAATCCATTTTGAGCTTATTTTTGTACACAGTGTTAAGGAGTGTTTTAATTTCATTCTTTTACATGTAGCTGTCCAATTTTCACAGCGCCATTTGTTGAAGAGGCTGTCTTTTCTCCATGATATATTCTTGCCACCTTTATCAAACATAAGGTGACCATATGTGCGTGGATTTATCTCTGGGCTTTCAATCCTGTTCCATTGATCTATATTTCTGTTTTTGTGCCAGTACCATACTGTCTTCATTACCGTAGCTTTGGAGTATTGTCTGAAGTCAGGGGGCCTGATTCCTCCAGCTCCCTTTTTCTTATTCAAGATTGTTTTGGCTATTGGGGGTCTTATGTGTTTCCATACAAATTGTGCAATTTTTTGTTCTAGTTCTGTGAAAAATGCCAGTGGTAGTTTGATAGGGATTGCATTGAATCTGTAGATTGCTTTGGGTAATAGAGTCATTTTCACAATGTTGATTCTTCCAATCCAAGAACATGGTATATCTCTCCATCTATTTGTATCATCTTTAATTTCTTTCATCAGTGTCTTATAATTTTCTGCATACAGGTCTTTTGTCTCCTTAGGTAGGTTTATTCCTAGATATTTTATTCTTTTTGTTACAATGGTAAATGGGAGTGTTTTCTTAATTTCACTTTCAGATTTTTCATCATTAGTGTATAGAAATGCAAGAGATTTCTGTGCATTAATTTTGTATCCTGCTACTTTACCAAATTCATTGATTAGCTCTAGTAGTTTTCTGGTAACATCTTTAGGATTCTCTATGTATAGTATCATGTCATCTACAAACAGTGACAGCTTTACTTCTTCTTTTCCAATTTGGATTCCTTTTATTTCTTTTTCTTCTCTGATTGCTGTGGCTAACACTTCCAAAACTATGTTGAATAATAGTGGCGAGAGTGGGCAACCTTGTCTTGTTCCTGATCTTAGTGGAAATGGTTTCAGTTTTTCACCATTGAGGACAATGTTGGCTGTGGGTTAGTCATATATGGCCTTTATTATGTTGAGGTAGGTTACCTCTATGCTTACTTTCTGGAGTATTTTTATCATAAATGGGTGTTGAATTTTGTTTAAAGCTTTTTCTGCATCTATTGAGATGATCATATGGTTTTTATCCTTCAATTTGTTAATATGGTGTATCACACTGATTGATTTGTATATATTGATCAATCCTTGCATCCCTGGGATAAACCCCACTTGATCATGGTGTATGATCCTTTTAAGCTACTGTTGGATTCTGTTTGCTAGTATTTTGTTGAGGATTTTTGCATCTATGTTCATCAGTGATATTTGCCTGTAGTTTTCTTTCTTTGTGACATATTTGTCTGATTTTGGTATCATGGTGATGGTGGCCTTGTAGAATGAGTTTGGGAGTATTCCTCTCTCTGTTATATTTTGAAAGAGTTTGAGAAGCATAGGTGTTAGCTCTTCTCTAAATTTTGATAGAATTCATCTGTGAAGCCATCCGGTCCTGGGCTTTTGTTTGTTGGAAGATTTTTAATGACAGTTTCAATTTCAGTGCTTGTGATTGGTCTGTTTATATTTTCTATTTCTTCCTGGTTCAGACTCAGAAGGTTGTGCTTTTCTAAGAATTTGTCCATGTCTTCTACATTGTCCATTTTATTGGCATAGAGTTGCTTGTAGTAATCTCTCATGATCTTTTGTATTTCTGCAGTGTCAGTTGTTACTTCTCCTTTTTCATTTCTAATTCTGTTGATTTGAGTGTTCTCCCTTCTTTTCTTGATGAGTCTGGCTAATGGTTTATCAATTTTGTTTATCTTTTCAAAGAACCAGCTTTTAGTTTTATTGATCTCTGCTATTGTTTCCTTCATTTCTTTTTCATTTACTTCTGATCTGATCTTTATGATTTCTTTTCTTCTGCTAACTTTGGGGTTTTTTTGTTCTTCTTTCTCTAATTTCTTTAGGTGTAAGTTTATGTTGATCATTTCATATTTTTCTTGCTTCTTGAGGTAGGATTGTATTGCTATATACTTCCCTCTTAGAACTGCTTTTGCTGCATTCCATAGGTTTTGGGTCATCGTGATTTCATTTCCTCTTTGTTTTTTTCAGTGATCTCTTGGTTATTTAGTAACATATTGTTTAGCCTCCATGTGTTTGTATTTTTAAATTTTTTTTCCTGTAATTGATATCTAGTCTCATAGTGTTGTGGTTGGAAAATATACTTGATATGATTTCAATTTTCTTAAGTTTACCAGGGCTTGATTTGTGACCCAAGATATGATCTATCCTGGAGAATGTTCCATGAGCACTTGAGAAGAAAGTGTATTCTGTTGTTTTGGGATGGAATGTCCTATAAATATCAATTAAGTCCATCTTGTTCAATGTGTCATTTAAAGCTTGTGTTTCCTTAGTTATTTTCATTTTGGATGATCTGTCCATTGGTGAAAGTGCGGTATTAAAGTCCCCTACTATTATTGTGTTACTGTCGATTTCCCCTTTTATGGCTGTTAGCATTTGCCTTATGTATTGAAGTACTCCTATGTTGGGTGAATAAATATGTACAACTGTTATATCTCCCTCTTGGATTGATCCCTTGATCATTATGTAGTGTCCTTCTTTGTCTCTTGTAATATTCTTTATTTTAAAGTCTATTTTGTCTGATCCAAGAATTGCTATTCCAGCTTTCTTTGTATTTCCATTTGCTTGGAATATCTTGTTCCATCCCCTCACTTTCAGTCTGTATCTGTCCCTAGATCTGAAGTGAGTCTCTTGTAGACAGCATATATACGGGTCTTGTTTTTGTATCCATTCCACCAATCTATGTCTTTTGTTTGGAGCACTTAATCCATTTACATTTAAGGTAATTATCAATATGTATGTTCCTATTACCATTTTCTTAACTGGTTTGGTTTGTTTTTGTAGGTCTTTTCCTTCTCTTGTGTTACCTGCCTAAAAGAAGTTCCTTTAGCATTTGTTGTAAAGCTGGTTTGGTGGTGCTGAATTCTCTTAGCTTTTCCTCATCTGTAAAGGTTTTAATTTCTCCATCAAATCTGAATGAGATCCTTGCTGGGTAGAGTAATGTTGTTTGTAGGTTTTTCCCTTTCATCACTTTAAAGATGTCGTGCCACTCCCTTCTAGCTTGCAGAGTTTCTGCTGAAAGGTCAACTCTTAACCTTATGGGGATTCTCTTTTATGTTATTTGTTGCTTTTCCCTTGCTGCTTTTAATATTTTTTCTCTGTATTTAATTTTTGATAGTTTGTTTAATATGTGTCTTGTCATGTTTCTCTTTGGATGTATCTTGTATGGGACTCTGCTCTTCCTGGACTTGATTGACTATTTCCTTTCCCATGTCAGGGAAGTTTTCAACTATAATCTCTTCAAATATTTTCTCAGACCCTTTCTTTTTCTCTTCTTCTTCTGGGACCCCCATAATTCAAATGTTGGTGTGTTTAATATTGTCCCAGAGGTCTCTGAGGCTGTCCTTAATTCTTTTCATTCTTTTTTTTTTTTTTTTTTATTCTGCTCTGCAGTAGTTATTTCCACTATTTTATCTTCCAGGTCACATATCCGTACTTCTGTCTCCATAATTCTGCTATTGATTCCTTCTAGAGAATTTTTAATTTCATTTATTGTGTTGTTCATCATTTTTTGTTTGCTCTTTCATTATTTTACATCCTTGTTAAATGTTTCTTGTATTTTCTCCATTCTATTTCCAAGATTTTGGATCCCCTTTACTATTATTACTCTGAATTCTTTTTCAGGTAGACTGCCTATTTCCTCTTCATTTTTTTTTTTTTTTTTTTTGGTCTGGTGGGTTTTTACCTTGCTCCTACAACTGCTGTGTATTTTTCTGTCTTCTCATTTTGTTTAACTTACTGTGTTTAGGGTCTCTGTTTTCCAGGTTGCAGGTTCGTAGTTCCTGTTGTTTTTGGTGTCTACCCCCAGAGGGTAAGGTTGGTTCAGTGGCTTGTGTAGACTTCCTGGTGGAGGGGACTGGTGCCTGTGTTCGGGTGGGTGGGGCTGGATCTTGTCTTTCTGGTGTGCAGGACTGCATCTGGTGGTGTGTTTTGGGGTGTCTGTGAACTTATTATGATTTTAGGCAGCCTCTCTGCTAATGGGTGGGGTTGTGTTCCTATCTTGCTAGTTGTTTGGCATGGGGTGTCCAGCACTGGAACTTGCTGGCCCTTGGGTTCATCTGGTTCTTAGCGTTGAGATGGAGCTCTCTGAGAGAGCTCTTACCAATTGATATTATGTGGGGCTGGGAGGTTTCTGTGGTCCAGTGTCCTGAACTTGGCTCTATCACCTCAGAGACTTAGGCCTGACACTAGTCCAGAGCACCAAGACCCTGTCAGCCACAAGGTCAGGTCAGTCCAATGGCTTCTCATCATACTTGGGAGAACATGATATTCTGTAACTTATTTTTCAGATCTCTGACATCAAAACCATGTGGCTATCACTGTTCTCTGGCTTGGTTTTTACTCAGGTAAAATGCTAGGCCTTAAGGTAAATAATTTTGCATGGCAGATTTCTAAGAACCACCCAAGGTTATGTTTGGCTGGGTTGGTGTAATAAAGGCCCAGTGACAGATCTACATGTCATTGGTTTAAAAAAATCTGTAAGAATTAAAAAAAATCATTTTTTTCTTTTAAATCAACATGCTGAAACTAATTTGTTCAATTAATGGCAGGCACTGGCATCCTACCCATTAACTTCTTCTAGAATTTGACAGTATCACCAGCTCTACCAAAGCAGTTATTGCTATTACTTGCAGAGAGATGTATATGAATAAAAAACAAGATTCTCTATCATTTCTTAACTTATAAACAATGAAATTCTAAAATTAAAAACCAGAGAAGATTCTGGCAATCTGGAACAGGAGAACTGTATGCAAAGCAATTAGAGAGTTAAATCCAGAACTGACCCTCCTTGCTGTGATAAGAGGGCTACCTTCTTCCAGACCAGGGTTCATTCTCATGTCTTAGTCAAATGTAAAATACCTCTCTAGTGCCTCCCTCTTCTTTGAACATTTGTATAACTCTCTACACAGACTGGTGGTTGTAGGATAATGGCTTTTGTCCATGAAGAAAAAAAATATAGAAAAAAATGAGCACTTCTAAAAGACTGTTTATTGAAATATATAGTTATGATATTAATATTTTTCAACATAGACCATAGACCCTACATTGGCTTGAAAACTTGATTTTTCTCATCATGATGGGAATATATACATATATAAATATTTTTTAATGACTTCACCTAATTAATATTAAAAAAATAGCTCTACCAAAGAATACCATGCAGAAATAAATATTGTTCTGCACTGTTGTCTCTATCCCTTCTCTTGACACAAGTTGGGAGCTATAGAACAACTTAGCTCTGAACTTATTAACTCCTTGCATTGGACCATTATGATGAAGGAACTAGATGGTCCCTTAAATGTTTACAGTTGCATGTCTTTTCTTCAAGCTATATTTAATAGCATCACTTAGTAATATTTTATACTTAAAACCCACCATTCTTAGAAAGTTTTTTACACCTAACAGAAATTTAAACCAACTTTCTCAAGAACATTCTTATCTTACCTTTATCCTATTTTCCCAAATCTTTTATTCTTAATATTTTAATTCTATTTTTTTTTTGATTCTTCTTCCAAGAACATAGAAACCATGAGTCAATTCTGTTGCCTTGTAGAGATTCTGAAACTTTGGTGTGAAAATGGATCACCTGACATGTCAAAGGTGGGGTTAATTACAGTTTCCAAGAACCTACATACTCCCTACAGTCCTGATTCAAGGGGTCTGCAGGCTGGTCCAGGATTCTGCGTTTCAACAGTTTCCTCCCACCTCTTTCTGCATTTGTCATGCAGATGATCCTCTGACCATTTTGAGAGACACTCACTAAAATGAGAATAGGTCATAAAATTTTCTTTGATATCCAGTGCCCACCTACCTTTCTTATTTCACCTTTGATTCTTCTCCATCTTTCCACCCATCTCTGACATTTTCAGGTCTGGTCAGCATAGAATACATCTATACCTCAATATTATGGACATTCTGTTCCTCTTCTGGGATAATCATTTCTCTCCTCCTCTACTTTAAGCTCCTATCCATTTATCTGTGAACACTCAAAGACATTGTCCCATTTATGAAGCTTCCTCTTCCCCTTCTCTACAGGAATGCCCATATCACTTTGTATATATTTCTGTGAAAGTGATTATTATAATCTGTCACAGTTACTGATTATGTGTCTGTTTTCCATTGCTACTTCCATGTCCATCCACAAGACAGTGAATATCACATGCTATTTACTCAATAAATGTTTGTCGAATTATAAATCTAACTGAACTTCTATTTCTAAAATTACCCCTAGGGACATTTCCGGGGAGGAGGTGAAGAGTGGCCATCCTTGTTGTTGTTCTCTTGGGAGAAACCTAATTGTAATATCTTTGACTTCCTTTAATAGTCTAGATTGTTCCACAAAAATTTATGGAAGTTCTGCTTCAACTTTTTGGGGAAAATTAGTTCTAAGAGAACACTCCTTGCTTTGTAAAACTGACCTTGATCATACTACTTCATTATTCTCATGTAGACAATTTAGCTTTTGAAAGTGATTTCCTGAGATAATATATTCTAGAAATTAATTTTTATGTCATGATAGAAAATTACAAAACATTCACTGGATGATATAAACCAAGTACATAGAATCTGGGATAGGTAATAAAGCAGGTCTACTCAAAGAATTTCTGTCTGTTAGAAAGGCCAAAGTAGTAACTTGGAAGGAACTTGGATGGCAAGAAATACAAAAACAGTGCCCTCTAAGTGATACAAAGTATACACTGAAAATCATCTATGAATCTACAGCAACAGAGAGGCTTTCAAACCTAAGTGTGCTTTGTCAAACTGGGTAAGTCATGCCCAAATCAATAACCTCTTTCCAAGTGGATTAGGGAAAGAGACTTGCATAATCATTGTCTTTTTGAGAGCAGAGTCTGACATGATTCCTATTCAGTGCAAGAAACTCC
The DNA here is from genome assembly GCF_965194805.1 of Balaenoptera borealis. NCBI lineage: Eukaryota > Metazoa > Chordata > Mammalia > Artiodactyla > Balaenopteridae > Balaenoptera > Balaenoptera borealis. The sequence continues at coordinate 19,270,043 of NC_138871.1, forward strand.
CATTGACCTTGGAAAATCACCCTGGATACATAGATTCTCATTAGCTTATGGGCATTTCCATGACCATCCAATGTTTCTAAACCTGTCAGTGATAATCCCTTTGATTGTCCAAATGATAATCCATTTCCACCTTTGTCAGAAAACCACAATGTCCCAGAGCTAGAGCCTCCTTCTGTCCATAATTCCTTCCTTTTATTTATTTCTCTTCCTCAGTTGTGGCTGTGAGTGATCATGTGACCTCTTGTGTAACTAAGAAAATAGCTGCCTGATTATATTTTAATAATTATTGCAAGTCAGTCACTTGCCGCCTCCTCTTCATATATTATAAAGTCAGCATATAATTAAGGGTAGAGGGGTTCTGGGAAGGTATGGGGCTGGACTCTTAGCAAAGACTTTTGATTTCGATACGTGGCATTTCTAAACACAAGATAGCCTCTGCAACATTTACAATTCTGTGGGCTTGCTGACCTTAAATACTTCCCTGCCCTCATTATGTACACACAAACAACACAAATCTAAACCATGCTGTTCAAAGTTAGCTGAAGACCTCAGCTTCTCACAAAGCCTTCCCAGTACAATCCAGTCTACCCCAGACCACTCTGACACTTACTGTCTTCACTTTTAAGTTGTCACTTGACATGTGTCCAGACTCCCAAAAAGGTTGCACATTCCTCAAGAGTAGGAGCCAGGGCTTACATGTCTTTTATCCTTCATAGCACATAGCTCAGTAACCACCAATTCCCTACTCATCAACTCTTCCCAACAACGCAAGGGAATTCCTGCAATACTACATAAGTAATTTTGAATTTGAGAGTCCCAATGAGGCCTAGCTCCATCTATTACCTAGTGGATGAGGATATTTTCTTTACCTCAAATAATCAGAATAACATAAAATTATGGAGTTAAAAAACAAATCAGTCTTCCAAATCAACACACAGCTAATCATCATGGGCTTGATATTGTCAACTTAAAAGAACAGGACCCACTAACATCATTAACCAAATAATACTATATCAGATATAGAGTACATTTTAAGACTAGTTTGGACTGAAATTTTCTTTCTAGTTTGAAAAACTAACTGTATGTCAACTACAAAAATTAGGTCTCATCAACTATACAATCTTTTTCCCCCATAAACTGGTTCTTCAAAAATATATCATTTTATGATAGAATTTTAGAGCAGGATTACTTTAGAATATGTCCTTTAAATCATCTGTCATCATTTTAGAGATGAGAAAACTGAGACCCAAGAGATCTAAGTAATTTACTTTGAGTTACCTAATTAGCCACTGACAGAAATAGGACTAGTGCACCAGTGTTCAGACCCCAGATTAAGCAACTTCTGTTTTATCTCACTCTTTTGTTTGGAGCACAATATATGTATGTATTTTAAATTATAATTCAAATACATACAAAAGGGATATAAAAACACTGAACACCACTATAAATGAAACATGCACATGAGGGTATACAAGTGCATGCACAATGCATTCCATGATAGATTCTCTGAATTTGCACAAGCGCACAACACAACCATTCTTAACTCACGAAGTTTAAAGATGATTGTATTCCAAGGGTTTGTAAAATATGAGCATTTCTTACCTGGCAGCTGTATGAGGGGTTGACAAAAGACATTAAAAACTTGAGCTATGATTAAATATCGGATTTTTCTGGCACTGAAGGTTAACTTCTACCTGGGTTTCCGGGGTCTAGCACTTTTAATGGAAGGTAGGCCAGAGCTTGGAGAGGGATCACCCAACATATGAGACTTTGGCATTGTTACCCACATTGCAATATTAAGTTGACTGCAGGTGATTATCACCTAAATCTTCCTATGGGCCAGTTATGACTCTATTTCTCCTTATTGTGCCTGAAATCTCTACCGTTACAGTCACTTCTTTAGGTTAGAAAGCTTAGGTGGGAAAATAACTTCAGCAGTCTCAATACCACTCCACCCCAGGTAATGAAAAGGGGGAGACCCCTTGTGGGGGAAGGATAGAAGCTCTACACGTAACAGAAGAGCTACTGATGAGAAAGGACTCCTCCTTATGGTGTCCAAGAATTTTAAATTTGGGGGCAAATCTAAACAGCATTGACTATATGAGGTTTGGTCCCTTCACTGAGCTTAAGATCTAGCAAGGAGGTAAAACATAAACAATTTAATACAATCCTCTTGAGTAGAAAATTTGGTGTGGAGTATACAGACTGAGATACAAGTAGCATTTCTCTTTCTGAACGTTAATAGATAATGTAATCTAATATATGCTCCATGTGCATAATCTAAAGGCCATTAAAACATTTGAACATTGGAAAAACAAAGGACTCCTCCTTTTAAACTACCCCAATTCTCCAATACCAATATCCATACATACTAGTTAACTAGGAATTTGAAAAAATGAATGATACCTGCTTAACACATTTCATAATACCTATGATTCAAACTAGAATGCTTTTAATCCCACCCCATGAAAAGTAACAGGCCTCACATTCTGATGGTCAAACCTTTTTAAAAACACCCACCCTGATGCTTCGACATCCCTTAAAGAGGTAACCATCTCCATGAACCTTCTTTGCCCACTAATATAAAAGTTGACATTTTAATAGGTACCCAGGAGAGAACAAGGAAAATGAAGGAACACACTCACTCCAGTTGATCTTTTCCTTCTAAATACTATGGTATATAAAAGAATTAATCAGTAATAATAGAAACCCAAATGAAACAAAGAACAGTGGTTTTTCACAGCTCTTTACCAAGAAATACTATAAACCAGCATCATTGTTATGACATGTAACAAAAAGGTAGCAAATTTGGTTGAGACACATTGAAATAGATGCACCCTTAATCTTGCAACAGTGGTGACTCTTTTTTTTTAAATAAATATTTTAGTTTTTGCATTTGAAAGTTTTCATTTTTTTATATCAGAACCAAGTTTGTTGATAATTCTCATGTATCCGTTTCTTCACAGTTTTACTCTACAATTTTAGAAGAGCAGATTGATTCTCTGGCTAAACATTAATAAAGGATATTCTGTGACCCTGAAATCTGTCAAATGAAGAAGAATACATTTTCCTAACTAGCCTTCCTTTATAGAAAGCTCACTAAAAGACTACAGAATGGATTCATTCCACATATGCAATGACTTTCAGTCCCAATGGGAAGAAAGAATGAGAAATAAAGGAATGAAAATACCATTTTCAACTTCTCAAGTTTAGACCATGCTTGAAGAGTACATCTGTGTTGTGGAATTCTTGACTTAAATAAAGAATAAATAAGTAGATCCTTTGACCAAAGTTGGTTAATAGTAAGTAAAGAGGGCTTGATTGGTCACATCTTTACTTCCTTGAAACCCCATCCCCCTGCTTTCAAAATTAATGCTTACAATGAGACAGGTTAGATCAGAAAGCAAAGTTACTCACCATGGAAGAATCACTGCTTCCACACCCGATCGGAGCTCCCTCAGCACAGGTTGGGAGGTGGGTAGAAAGTTGACTAGCCCTGCCCCCATCTATGACATCACAATCTACCTCATAAAAGGTAGTGAAAGTGCTCTGAACTCCTGTCTGATTTCCGAGAGATACAGAAAAGAGAGAGTGAGAGAGAGAGCAAGAGGAAAAAAAAAAAAAAAAAAAGTACCCTATTGGGAAGGGATTAGGGAGGTGGAAGAGGGAGTGGGTAATTGGGAGAAAGAGGCCTATGAAGGAATTATGTACTGAAAGAGATATGGGTGGGCCTCCGTGATATTAAGCAGTCCGGCCATTTGGATTCCTCATTGGCTCTCTTGAACAGATAAATGGACCGTCTGGGAGAAGGAGGATGAAGCAGCATCCCGCATTGTCAGGCATTGTAAGGGACAATTGTAGTGGGGTTCAAAGGGGATGAATCCCCTATTTAAAGCATTGAAGATCACCCAGAGAGAAAGCAAGGGCTGAAGCTCTTAACGCCTGGAACGGTACATGGGGAATGTCAGATGTCTTTCTAGGAAGTTCCATTGCCCTGCTGTGTGACCTTCAGCAAGCTCTCGGCCTCAGCACACTCAGCCAGTACATGGTACGAAAGGGATACTTACCTCTTCCATTGGGTTCACTGAGGAATTAACACACTCATTGTTGCTAGAATGGCAATTCTTTTTTACTGTTCCTTTTTGTACTCAAGCATGAGTTGTGTGATAGGCACAATTTAAAAGATAAGCCAATAACCAATGTCTAGTTCTACCCTTGGAATTTCTACCTCTTAAAATGTTATTTTTGACATAAAATATTACTGACAATCTTGACTAAGTTTTTCTATGTGTACCAAATATAACATACACCTAAAGGTGATAATTAGATCCGACCTTCAAACCTGGAGAAAAATCAAATGGCAATATTGCTACAATCACAAGGTCCACTACGATGCTACTTTTAGAGGTCAAATTTAGGTGACCCAGTAATGCTCAATGACCAAACATTTTTGTCACATGCAGTTCTGCTATAGTCATAGCGTTATAGCTTTGTTTAAAGCCTGATTCCAAATTTTTTTTTTTTTTTTTTTTTTTTGGAAATCAGGCAAGATGGGAGAAAAATGTGGAGAGCACTAGGTCTTTTTTTCTTTTCAAATGTAGATTTAGAGCTTTAAAAACTGAACTGGTCAAAGTTGTCAAGTGAGTATTATGACAAAACAAAAGGAAGAGCAAGCAGGTCCTGAAACCATCCACATGGAAGCCAGATCTTTATTTGCTCAGTGGAATATACGAAAAGTGAACCTTTTTCCACAGAAAATATTTTAGTAAAGATTCAAAATAATAGCTTACAATTCACAGCATCATAAATGGGTAAAGCCCAGAGCCTGTTTCTGTATGCAGATAAACAAAATTCCTAATTTGGATTTTTTTCTGGCATTTTAAGCCAATACAGTTCTATCTCTAGTCCTGTCATTCTTAGCTCACTGAATATCTAAGTGTATTAAATAATCATAATTTTAAACTATACAAAATTGGTAGATTAGGGAGCATTTTGAAACACAGAAGCTACTAAATTCAAACTGATTATGAATTTGGCAACATTACTCCCATCTTTTACTTCAAAATAAATGTTAAAGGCATTTAAAGAATGTCTTTAGAGAATTAAAGACAATAAAAAAGAAAAAAATTGGCATATGAGAAGCAAGAATGAAATTGAAAATTTTCCTATATTTGGGTTTTTTAGTACTTACTAGAAGAAGCAATAATACTGTGCATATGTTTTCCTTGCTGAATTATTCTCTTTTTATGTTCAATAATTCTAAGTCTAAATTCAAATTCTATATTTAACAGCTTTTATTGTGTGAAATTTCACAATTAATTGTCCTATAAAGCTATTTTCTTCCAATTTTTACATATTAGATCATTGACTAGTTGGCTTATCCTTGCTTTTTTATGCTTTATAACAATCCTTTTTGGCTTTAGAAATTAGCCATCTCCTGATTTTTCATTGTAGGGAAAGTGTTATTATTTTACCAGTTCTTTTATCAATCAGTTTCAAAAATGATTATTATGTATTAGAAACTTATCTGTGTCATCTCACCTTTCATACAAAATACAAAAGTCACTATTTAAGATTAATGATGCAGCTGTCCATTCTTCCAATAAGCACTTTAAAATTTTTACTACCAAACAAAGGAGGTACACTTTTGCCAGCATTAAGATATTAGAATAAAATGGAGTTAAACACTTTATAATATTGAAATAAAATAAAGTGGACTTAGACTATAATCTATTGGTATTTTTAATTAATTACCTATTGTTTATCTGGAAATGGAGCATGTCTTCAGGAACCCAATGCAAAACTAGGCTGCATCAAATGGATGCAGAGTGGTGAACTGTGCTGACTTTTTAGGTGAATTTAGTATGATTGATTGCAATAATGTCTATAGTTATGATATTAGTTAAAATAACAAAATTTTCTTTGACACAGAATGCAATGCCTGGATCAAATAATTTCCAACTCTTCTTAGGATCTAGCCTCTTGACATTTTTTATGAAAACTAAGTCTTATTATAATTATGGATTTGATGCATACTTCCTATGACATCACATAAATGGATGAGTTAGCCCTTCAAAGCAAGACATGAAGTGATTGCAAGATTTCAGTCAAGAGACCTTGTTATTGAAGTCTTGGCTATAATTTTGTTTGGTCCAGAGAGATGTAGGGTTGGTTTCAACTTTTTGTTTGTTTGTTGAAACAAAAAAGTTTTAATTCAACTTCTTAGTGCAAAGGATTGAGAAAAGTCAGGTGGAATAATTTGTACACTCCAAAAGAATAATCCACAGATGTATTTACCAAGTAATTTATCATGGGAGACATAATCAGGCAGTTGGCATGCACTGTGACCAAAATGTTATTATTAAAGAGAAATATTACAGTAAGAGAGAATACGATTAATTTTGATAGCAACAGATTTGAATTGGGAGTTCCCAGATAAAGAGATCATGTTTGAGTTTGTCTTAAGATAGTGTCTCACATACAGAACCTTGGGCTTAAAAGAGTACATGGTCCTTAGAAGATGATGCTGACTTCTCAGCATCTGATATCCTGGAACTTCTCCAGGATATTCTCTTTCAGTTGCAAAATAGATTTGCAAAGGAAAACATATAAAACAGGTCAAGAGACAGATTGTAGAGATTTGACAGAACATCTAGCCAGACTTCCAGTCAAGTTCATTATCAGCAAGGCATCTGTACAGATGAAAGTATTCAGAGAAAAGCAATAAAATAAGATACAGTATTGATGATGAAAGAAAAGATTAAAGTCTAAATTAAGTTTGCCTTCAAGAAAATAAGATTAGGATGAAATATTTGAATATATTTATTGCCCAGAAGGAAAATGACTGTTCAAGATAGAGTAAGACAATGTATTGTGAAGCAGTAAAAGAAATCTGAGCTAAAAATCCTTCACATTGCCCATCCAGAAGTCTTTCCTATTTGTAAGATACATGGGCCATAACACGGAACATATTTCTCTTCTAAGGGTTGTGATCAAAGACATATTTTATAAATCATTTAAATTAAGCTGGAGAAAGTATTTGACATAATCTGTAGGGACAGAATGTAGACAATAGTAAGTTAAACACAGTTTTATTTCTAGAATAGAGTAAACCAAGAAAACCAGTGAATACAGAAGTAGTTCAACAGACACCCTGCTATTCCAGCTGAGAATGCTAAACAGTAAATGAGAAACTAAATGGGGAAAAAATGAAAACAATAGACTCCACAATCTAACAAAAGCACAATGGATGGAAAAATTTATCCTTTTCACAAAAAGTATTTGCTATTAGAGATAAAGAACTTTGAATTCTGTCACCCAACCAATATTTAGCACCATGCATTTTACATAGTTGAAGCGCAATGGAAACATTGAATTCAATGAATTAAAATATCCTTATGAGAACGAGCAATAAATACAGCTCTTTGAACTCTGATTGTTCGTTGTTAGAAATTAGGAACGGATTATGGAAACACTGATCTTTTCCTAGAAAAACATTACTCCTGTCTCAGTTGTGCTATGGGGGTCTTTTTATTTCCTTTATTTTGAGTCATCTGAGGTCATGCAAGTTTGTGTAAAATCAATAATGAAATTCCCAGATAATGTTTGTATATGGTTTTAATATTCATATTGTCTTTTTTACTTATTTATATCTTTTATATCAACTTATTCATATTTTATCTTCTCTTGAGGCATGTCCAAGTAGGAACAACAACAACAACAACAAAAATAAATTTAGGTAACCTGTTCAAAATAATGTATTTCATGACTAGAGCTGATGAATTGAAGTGTATACAGGAAAACCAAAAAAGAGGAAATGAATTACAGATACTGTGTCTAAATAAAGGTATTCACTCAATGCTTTGGCTTCTCATAATTATTTGGTTCAACTGAAGGGAACAGATAGATCTGGGTTGTTCTCACATATCCAAAACTACTTAAAAATGGGGGGGGGGGAGGGATGTAGTTCTTAAGACACTACTACAGACATTAATTATTAAAACTATAGATTAATAAAGAACATCTTAGAATGAACTCAGACAATTATCACATATTGACAATATCTCAAAATTAGAACTTGTTTCATGGGAAAATGGTACAAACCAGTATATCTTAAATAGGTTTGCCTGTGTTTCACAGATATCAAAAGATATATACAATCATTGTCCCTCATCTAGGTATCTCCCATGTGTCTAATTTCCAAGTTTTCACAAAATATTACTATTCATTTGATGCCAAATCATCCTCAGAATATTAACTAAAATCTAAGGCATTAATTGCTAACCAATAAAGTATTTGCCTTCCTTCTTTTAATTCGAGGCTTTTGAAACTTGAAAAACATTCTAAAACCTGAAGGAAGGAAAGTAAATTGATTCAATGACAGGTAATGGCATTGACATTTCTGACGCAGAGACACTCTTCCTAAAGCCACTAACCCTTTCTACTCTTACAAGCAATGATGCCCTCAGACTAAAATAGAAACTGCTCAGCTCACAAGTTCAGGTGATGCAATCAAATCAATCCACTGAGTAGATTCAAGTTAGTTCAATCCATGTCTCCAGTCAAGGTCAAAAGAGTTACTTGCTTAGTTCACATACCCGTTTTGTCACAATAGAGTCTGTTTTCTTATTTTAGGATGAGAGCATTAGACTGTAAAGTCTTTTTCTATGCATAAAACAATTCAGTAAGATAACCAACTGGTTCAATTTCATCAGTGGATAACTGATTTTTTTTTTCAATGAATGGAATTGACCATCTTGATAAGTTTAGAATCAGTATCTTCAAGTATGTAACTGAAGAGTTACTTCTTATAGCAGAGCAGTATACTTCCTTCATTTGTGCAAGATTATTTGAATTCAGGGAGACAGCTTGCGCTGTGGTGCTACAGACATAAAGCTTCCTATGATGCCTGACACCCAAGGAGATTTTTTACTTTTCTTATAAAAATTCTTATTTCCAATTTCTTCCAAAAATAATACCTTGAGTTTGTTAAATGTCACTTTTATAACACTGGGAGAATGAATTTGCACTCCAAAAACACTTAAGTGTTATTTTTCTCTGAAAGTTTGCATAATTTGGGTTGTGCAAAAATCAATGACAATGTACATTGACACGGATGTAACGGGGGAAGACTTAACGCGGGAATCAGAATTTAAGTGGCTATAGTTTTACCATCATAACAGATTAGCGGGCAGGTTGTTGGGAGAAAGACTGAATTATGCAACAACCCATCATACTAGCAGATTAAGTGCAAAGAACTACTGCCATTCTGAAAATGATAAATACCTGTTTAATTTTCTTACCAGTACAGAGTGTCTCCACTACCCCTCCATTCAGATTTATAATCTGAAGTTTGTTTTAATTTTACTTCCCTGGATCTGGATTCTCCTACTCTCCCCAGATCAGAAACAGTCCTTTAAGCCCAAAAACTTAATGGCTTACCCTCTGGAAGGTCTGGATAAAATTCTTTGGAACTGCTATGAGTTGTCTGAACACATACCCCTTTGTTTAAATGAAGCACAGAAGTGGATTCCAAACCCAAACTGAAAACTAGCAATTTAGATTTTTTCCCATTACTACTATACTTTGATCAGTGGAGATAATCGAGAATTGACAATAGACAGAATCGGAAGATATAACAAAAATGACTCTTTCCCCAAAAAGGGTTGTTTAAAGTACAAGTTTACACAACTAAGTACAACGATTGTTTCAGTGAACGTTTCATTCCATTACAAAATACTGACACTTTTTTTACAGAGTGAACACAGAAATTTTCAAGTAAAATGTAATTCTCATCTCAACAAAACACAATTATATCTATCTATCTATCTATCTATCTATCTATATCTATATATATATTTATATATACACATATATATGGCATTGTACAAATATATATATATATATGTGTGTGTGTATATATATATATATATATATATATATATATATATATATATATATGTATATATATATAGCATGGTACAAATAAACACCATATTTTCCCCCAAACTGTATTGTATTGAATCAGATATGTCACAGTTGTCAACCATTTGTTCAATTCTTGATTATTGCTTATTCAGGGAACAAGGAAGTTAAGTGTCAAATCACATGTATTTGTTGTGTGCATACATGTATGCATATACATATAGCATATATGTATCTTTGATCATATGCCAGTGTCAGGTAGGATTGATTTGAATGTTCTCAGTTTCCAGCATTTTTATGAATATTTTTCATTTATCATCATGAATATTCATGTTAATTTTAATTTAGTCCAATTTTTTTTAATGATATGAAACATAGGCTATAAGAGTAACTATAATTGACCCTTATTCTACAATTTTCTCTCTACCAATTCAAATCCTACTGGCATTGCAAATTATACTTGTTCACCTTGTCAAACTTCTCTCCATAACCCAATTGAGAGGAATTCAAATTTGGAAAGGAGAGATTAAAAGACAAAGAACAAAAGTGCACATTACTCAGTCCCTCCGGAATAGGTCAGAGCTCCATTCAATCAGCCTGAGGACTAAGGGAACTAACATCCTTCACCTCTAAACTCTGTTCCTATATTTTGTTTGCGTGAAAAAAGGCATTTATATGCAATAGAATGTATTAACTTTGTAACAGTTTCATGGGGAGTCAGCTATAAGTTATATCAGCATCCCTCCATCTCTGACCTGAACATCAAATTCCTGTCCAGAGCAGGGTTATTGCTCCTGTGCTCTGGCTTCGTTGTTATAATGGGGATCCTGTTGTATTTGAACTTAAAAAAAATAATGTAGGTGGAATATTTCCATTTTATCAGAATGCTTGATATTCAGTATTCTGTGTTCTAAAACCCTGTGTTTGTATTTCCAATCTCATTCAGAATAATGTACAAAGTATAAATCTTTGGGTAGCTAAAGATAATCAAAGGTTATAAAATGGTTTTCATTTCTCCAGTTCCATGTGTATATCTCCATTTTTAAATTTAAAAGAACCTATTAACTCCTCTGAAACCTAGTGAATAAAAATTAATTAAAACACAATAATCAAATATACAGGTAATTTCCATAGAATGACATTGGAACTTATTTGTATTCAAAATATATCTACATACTGAAAAAGGTGTGACTCAACTTTTCTCTCATGCTGAATATAATGTTGTCACCTTTAATGGATATTACTTGCACTAAACTAATTTATAATACGCTATGGTTAAGTTTCTCTTTCCTTTGTTTTATCTTTTTCCTTCTTTCATGTTTTTTCTTTCCTATCCTCCATCCTTTCCTCTTTTTCTTCTTTTCTTCCTTTAATGGTCCTTTTTCCAAAAATCATGTAAACTGGCTTAAGAGATTAAACTACCAAACACTAAACTAAACAAACAAATAAAGCCAGTATATAAACTATCAGGCTGTTTAATTGTGTGGGCTTTAGTTTCTTCCACTTTCTCTCTAACATTTGTATTACTCTCTTAGTTTTTTTTTTTTTTTTTTTTTTTTTAATTCCCTTTCCCATTACCTGCTTAGCAACCAGGTTGAGCTGAATTGGCTCACAAATATGCATCTTATACTTTGAGATTTAATAAGAATGGCACCTTTCCGTTGTTGAGAAAAGTTTTAAGCCAATGACTTTAGAATATTGATTGCCAGCCAGAAAACTAATGGTGCTTCTTAGACAGCAGTTGTGTGAATGAGCATATGTAAGCATATTTTTTTAATTTGCTTTATTTCTCTAGTTCCCATGACTCGTGAAGAGCTTTGGCATCCACTGTCCCCATGACCTGTTGAAATTTCCTGAGCTACCTCTCAAGCCAAAGGCAAATATAACAGAAGAAGCCTTTCACAGTTTGAACACACAGACTCACATAAAACATATACATGCTGACATGGTATATGTGCATTTTGTTTAACATAAGTTCATCATGCCAGCATGAGACTATAAAAACATGGTGCTCAGTTTTGAAATCCAAATCATTTTCCTTAGCAAAATGGAAACAATCTACCCAAATCTTATCTGTTTTAATAGAAGCTTTGACTTCTAACAAATATACCTTCCTGGGGGCTTTTGCCTATTTCAGGGAAGAAGTCACAGCTTTGAATCCCATGTACATAACGACACAGGGAAAAAGGGAGGAAGATTCAAGTATTTCTCTTTTTTGATTTCATTTTATACTATAGTAGCTTCTCCTTAAAAATAGAGCAACTTTGTCATGACAGACAACAAAATAAATGGGGCTCAAAGCATGGGTGCACTTTCTTGGCAAAATCATTGAAAAGTTTGTGTGTATGGGGTCTCACATTCTTGACTCTTTCAGAACTCTGAAGGCAGTCACTTGTGGCTATTTTGAAAAATAAATATATTGAGTTTTTTTCTCCATTGGCCATCAGTGAAGGAGGATGAAGAATAAGATGGAGGCAGAAGTGGCAAAGACAGCAGACTACACAGGCAGGTATGACACCAAATAACAATCAAGCTTGGAAAAAAATCATGAAGAGACCAAGAGCAGGCCCATAACTGAGCAGTATAAGCAAACCTTTATAATGCGTTTGACTCAGAATTATTATAAAGTTGTATAACATTCCTCTAAAAGAAGCCTTCTCCTATGCAAGGATTTATTAACATTGCCAATAAGACTCAAAGAAGGAAACAGGCTTCTTGATGGTGTTCTCAATCTCAAACACCTCTGCAAATGCCAACAGTGCAAGTGATAAAAGCCAGTGATGGTTTGGACTAATCTAAATGAGGAAAAGACAATGGAAATGAAGCTCTGGAGGCAGTGGTGAACAATGGGTACTGAGAGGATGATGGAGAGTAACTGCCAGTAAAACTCGCTTAGATGAGGTTGTGGAGTCTGAGATCCACAAAGATGCTCTGTGCATCCATATAAATAATAAGATTTGGAAAGTAACAAATGAAAGCACACAAGGCAAGCTAAACAAAAAGCACTCGGTTCCACAGGTGCTATATACAGATGGACATGAAAGCTGAATGGTATGGGAAACTATACCATTGAGGCTGAAGATAAGAAAGGAAGCAAGGGAGATGCAATGTTTTGATCACTTCTTGGCAGAGAGAATCTTGGTAATTACCAACTTGGCAGAAAGGACACACTGCAAGACAGATTGCTCTTGGTTGTTGAAGAATGTTGAAGCAGGATCATTTTGGAAATGCAAAGAGGTGACTATGCTTTGGGAAGAGGCACAAAACAGCAATTTACTGGGCTCTAGGTGAGACTGCATGGAACAGGCTTTCCAAATGGCATCTCCATGCAAACCAGATCAGTTCTTTTCCCAGCTATGTTTTCTGCAAGCCAAAAATATAGGAACTGAAATCTTTGGGTTCAAGAATGATTTTTCCACATATTTTTTATCAAATGGTCAACCTGCTGAATTTCTGAAAATGGCTTGAGGAAGAACTGAGCTTCATTACCAATCTTATTTTCACAAGGCATTCACCATATTGATAATGCTCTGTTCCTGGTAATGCCACACTTAAAATGGCAGCATCATGGTTGACTGGGAAAAGAACTAAAGGTAGCAGAGCCACACTTTGGAATTTGCAAATAGTTTACAATAGATGGCACCTTGTGTTGAAAGAAAGGGACTGAGGGAGGAAAAGAAGCCAAGGTGAAGAACCTCAACACATACATTTGGAAATCTTGCCAAGAAATCATGATTCTTCTATTCATTGAACTTCTTGTTCCTTTGCATTTGACTAAAATGGACCAGATACTTATATTTTCATGCGAAGGGAAACACTGAAGTGATTGAACAAAGGATATATAATCGTTAGTGTTTGACAACCATGTTAGTTTTTGGCAACAGCACATCAACCTGTGTTAAATTCAAACATTTTCTGGCTTTTAAGGGTTACTGATAACCTAGTATGCATTGGAACCTGATGAATGAATTCCTATTGTTTTCATCATCTCTAACATGTGAACACAATCCACACATAGAGAGGCTTGCTCCTGAACAGAGAATGAAAATTGCTAGGACTAACAGAGGGAAGTAGACTTACAATGAGTAAATATACAAAAGCCCCAAATAATTATAATAGTCACAGCTTGGCAATGAGTTTCCAGACTATGAAATTAGTTTTCTTGTGAAGAGTGGAGATTTTACAAGGCTAGTATAAACATGGGGTAATTGGAAAATCAAACTGTTCTTCGTGAGTTATTGTAAGGTCTGGAATAATGGTGATAACATTTATTTTTTTTAAAAAAACCTCCCTATGAATCACTGTAGTTTGGTGTTTTTAGCAGTACTGTTGCCAAGAATGCTTGCCTTGGAAATACAACAGTGGGAACTTGAATTGTGAAGCCCAGATCCCAGCTTACCCCTGACACAATGAGCTCTCCTCCCAGATTCTGTACTTCGGCTTTCACCTTGCTGCAGATATTAAGTTGATGGCAATACAAGGCAATTCGTTGAAGGTAGGCTAATAAATCCTGCTTACATGCTGAATCAGGACACTATAAAACATTAAAAAAAGGTCATCTCAATTAGTAAGTACTCTTCAGTTTCTAATACTTGCTATATAAAAGCTGTGAGAAGAAAAGGTTTCACTGTCATATACCTTAATTACAACCATTCAACTTAACTTCTTTATAGTGCATTTTAGGAAGGCCACAGCCAATAGGTTAGAATGGTTAGCTCTACTTTGATAAATTCTATACAAAAAATATTGATGACCTCCTGGAAAGTCTTACTGGGACTTCTGGATACATTTATGAGTATTTTACCAATTATCTTCTAAACTGCTAAGAAAACAATATTCTATAGGTTTTTCCTGTGTGGCCCATTCAACGTTCACTACAAGCAAAGTTATTTTAACACAGAGAACAAAGCAACAGATGCTAGAAGGAAATCATCCTGTGTGGCAGTCTCTCTGCCATAGTGCAAGATAGAGTTTCAATTCAGTTAGTTGGGGGAAAATGCACTTGTTTCTTTTGGCTTTCTAAGACATGTATCATTCACTAAAGGAACTCTATTACACTTCTTGGAATTCCATATTTATCCAAATATTAGCAACATGATAAACTTCCTTTAAACAAGAGACTCTGAGAAGGATCAAGACAACTGTAAAAGAAAAAGATTTGAATGAAATGAATTTGAAGCCAATTGAAATAAGCTCATAAGTGTAACAATAAGACCCTTCAAAGGATGCACCAAAGATTTTGAATTCTTAAAAAACTTCTGGTGACCATAGATTTTTAATTTTCTTTGTAACTTAAGTGGGTAGACGTCCATCAAATACACACTGAGCAGAGCTGAACACTTCCACAGACATTTACATGATTCCCTAAAACATTTCTGAAGCTTCAATGCCAATGGCTATCCAGTAATTGAAATATATTTCTATTGCTATCCAAAGTTCAGCCCAAAATTCTCCAGGACATTCTATTGTTCTGACTCAATCTGGCACTTGCAAAGGACATATAATCACCAGATCCTTGATGAAACGTTGTAAGAAATGAGTACCTACAGCCCAAACCGAAGTATGTTATTTAGAATAAGAGTATGAGACAAAGACTCCAGCTAAGTTTCCTTCAAGCTCAAGAAAGGGAATTCTTTCATTAATACTGTGAAGCCAGTCATTTGACATAGCCATTTATTTAATAAATGACAAAGGGGTCTTTTGTATACATAACACTTAACCATTGTGGTATTTTTTTTCACTAACTGCATTTATCAAGAAAGAATCCCACAGAGACTATTTTTAGCTTCCTACAAGTACTTAATACTGTAATATTTATCTTACTCCAGAGACTCATATACTGAAAGGAATTAACTTTAAAATGATCTCTCCCTAGAGGGCTGACAAGGCTTTTGATACAAATACCTTGTAGCAAATTAAAATGGAAGTTCTATCTCAATGGAACAGTAATTTAAAATGCAACAGTCCGTAAAACGTTTATATTGTGTGAATATCTCAAATCTTCATAAAAATATTTTCTGGCAAGATAAAGGTAAGCAATCGACATTTTGGAAATGCTCATTCTATTCTATTATTTAAACTGAAGTATTTAAAACACACATAAAGGCATGTGGACCAAGAAAAATAACTCTTATACCATGGAAATAGTAGAAATGGGTGCAGAATTTGAGAAAGAAATGCCCCATTCAGATAAAGCATTAGCAAAAATTGCAAGTTGCTTCACAACTGATGATAAGAATACCACAAAGAGAGTGTTATGTTTAACTTCATCTATCTTTTTTGTTATTGTTACGTCATTATTAAATAGCATTTTAATATTTTGTCACAATCTCAAAATACATCTAGAATCCTGGGATATTTGTGTGTGTACATGTGTGGTGTGTTTTCCAGATACCAAAACTGTTTGGGGCTATGCTTCATGTTGCATAATTGTTGGAAATAAGGATCCAAAATTACAAAATCAAAAATAAGAATCACAATAAAAAAATATTGAGCTCAAGGAGCCTAAACATATTGAGAAATAGTTTCAGCCACTGAGATTCAGAGTATAATGGAAAGGCCATCCAAACTCCATCCACTTTCACTCCTAAGAAGGAGTCCGTCCAAACACAACCTGGTTTCAGAACCACCCGCCAATCTCTGGTCACTCCACTCATTCCAACATTTTGCAAAATATTCCTTCAACATTTGCAGAAAAAAATGCAACATTCTTTCCTGGCTGGTGCATTTCTGTATGTTTGCATGTATGCATGAATATTTTCAAGTAAGTTCGTTGTCTCTCCTCTCTTTTATTTTTTAAATTATTTTAAAATTAATATTATTATTTATTTATTTTTATTTTGGTTGTGCCAGGTCTTAGTTGCCACACACGTGCTCCTTAGTTGAGGCCAGCAGGCTCCTTAGTTGTGGCATGCAAACTCTTAGTTGTGGCGTGCATGTGGGATCTAGTTCCCTGATCAGGGATCAAACCCGTGTCCCCTGTAGTGGAAGGCAGATTCTTAATCACTGCACCACTAGGGAAGTCCCTCTCCTCTCTTTTACATGAACTTTCTGGGTTACATATGGAACTCAACCTATGCTGCAAACTGTAGGAAGCTTGGCATTTGACATTGTCCTGAAATTAGCAATTTAATAATGCTACAAATTTCAATCCCTACAAATTTCAGGAAATTCTCAAATTATGATAATATTTAAATGAATTAACTTTACTATTGAGTATTTCTCAAAAATTCAAAAGAAAGCAAAAAACATTCCCTCAGATTAGCCATCATATGTATAAAAAAAGTTAAAGTGAGACAATCTGTCGGCTTATTTTAAATGTAATCCTAATAGTTTAATCATGTATTTTTCTTTACAGACTTTGGAAGATGAGTAAATCTAGTATTGACTTGAAGGTTTCTAAAATCGGGGGTGCTGAAGACAACAAGGATTTAGAGAAACAGTCCTATTAAGGAATGAGGGAGAACAATTATAGTAAGCAACTCAAAAATCATAGGAGACTAGGACCATCTAAGGGGGAGGAAACAATCCTAAGTCTTCCATTGTCTCCAGAGAGCATGATTGTTTTGTAGTCTAGTAGGCAAATTCATGCTCATAATGTTTTCTCCATGTAAATAACAGTTTATATAATATTTTCTATTTCAGAATCTTAATTTATATTTTAAAATAGTTTCCTTTTAAAACAGTTCGAACTGTAAGCCACTGGTTGCTTAAAGAGATGAGCATCAGCTCTCTGGAAAAGTGTATTGCCTAAAGTACCCTTAAAAGAAATGGCCCATTATTGCAACAAGATATATTTAGAACAGGATTTTAGAGTTCCAATTCAGCAAGATAAGATGAAAAGTGTGGAAATAAGCTCAAACATTCAACATTCAGATTGAGAACTATTTTAACGTGTACCTTAGTTCAGTCTAAAAGCATAAAAGATACTATTGAGAATTTTGTTAATCTCTGATGCCCTTTGAGTCTGGATGAAAATAAAGCTGAAATCTGGATGTTCTTGACTATGTAGATTCATCCCATTTATGCTAGGGCATAAATTATTATGAGAGCATCATTACAGTGAGATCAACTATAACAAGAAATAAAGTTCTTTCTTTTGCTTCCCCATTGTGCAGTGTATTTGACTTTCTGAATGAGGACAGCCAGGATCCATGATTCCTTGGGGATTATGACTCTTAAAAAGTGGTACTCTTCTTTCTCAAGGAATTTTGATCATTGGATTTACTAGTCCCTCCTGAACTGAACCCACCTTTGGCATCAACTCAGTCTCCACAGAGTTAGAGGCCAGTTTGTAAAATGGTAGCAATCCTCTACAATTCATTCTTCAGGGGCATTTTATAGAGTGCATAAAACCCATTACAGAATGCAAGAGCTAGTTAATGACCCCACTCAGCATGTGCTTGCTCTTCTCTCTTATATTACCTGATCAGCCACAGCTCGGGCTAATTTGTCCATTCGAGAGCCTGCTTCGGCAATTTTCTTGGCGGCATTAATCACATCAGATGTATTTTTCAACGGGCCTTTGCCTCTGAAAAAACAGACACAACATAATTAGAAATCCACTTTATGACAGGAAATAGACACACCTACCATATTGTTTGTCCAGGACTCTGCTTTTGTATTTGATTTGGCTCTGACCACGTTAGAGGTAATTTGAATGTTTTCTTGATTCACTTCAACTTCCATGTAAATAATTCACTTTACTTGCATTCATTTTTGGGGAATATTTTTCCCTATTTGGATGTGCATGCTCACATTTTACTCTTTACATGCATTTCTATATATTTTAAACAGTGGTCCCTTAAAAAAGATGATCACCACAAGAGCAATGGGAATTTAATATGTAAATGCTTACCGTGTGTCTATGCTGTTGTATATACATTTGTCTTCATAACAACCCTAACAAGTAGGCATCATCATTCCCATTTTAGAGAAGAAAAAAATAGACTAAAGTGAATAACTCATCTAAGCTTATGCAAATCATGTGATAAATTTTAAATTTAAATCAGAGACTAGCCAAAATAAAAGCACATGCATTGTCTTTCATACCATGCTCAGCACTATTATTATGTTAATTATATTTTTAAGTCCACTTTGGCTCTTTAAGAAGCCACTGTCTCTTGTCCATAACTGGGAACTGTTTGGCCAGAATTTCAGAAATCTGCTGAGCTCTTACTCTTGCTGGTTTATATGTTTCTAGGACTGACTTACGAAGGAAGACGCACAGAACCCTGTATGACAGTAGATGTCTTTATGCCGAACCATTTTCCCAATATTTTCACGTAAGGCTTTCAATTAGGTGAACTGTTTAATATTACTTGTCTTTTAAATATTTATTAGAAAGGAAAAGGAAATGATGCTGCATCATAAATCTTTAAACAAAATGTTGCATATGATAAGATTTTTCTTCACTTTTCTTGAGAGGTAAATAAAATAATAGACTAAATACATTCATTCTTATATTTTTAGCATTGTTACTGGTCTCCTTATATGCATCTAAAAATCAATGCATTTTTTAGGCCTACAAAATTATAAACCTATAGTGAAGACATGTAGTGAAATATAGAGAAAAAACACTCAGAAGTGATTTATTTAGAATGCATAGAGACTGGGCAATGATTGCCATTGTTATATAATAACGTTTTATGAAATGGAAGACTTAAAATGACTTTAGAAAATAAATGTAAATGAAGGGCATTTTGTTTCTCTACTAATTTTGCCTCTGGCATTTTCAGTGTTAGTAGGTAAAAGTAAAACATATTATGTTCATGTCAGTGCTTAAACACATACATAGGGAAATTCAAAACAAGCTATTTCATCTTGCTGTGGTAACATTAACTCTTCCACAAAAGACACTGACTTTTTTTCAGTTGTTGTATAGATTTTTTAAATATGGACAGAGATTTCACATGTGAATTTGATATAATATGGATGAATTAAAGAATCTGTGACAATTAGGCTCCCATTCTCTCACATTATTTTTTTAAAATTATCTCTAAATAAACTTTTATTTTGTTTTTGGTTTATATTTTTAAAGGAAAGGTTAGATGCAGAATCTGTTAATATTTAATATTACTCTCATTATTATTTATTTCTCTGTAACTTCCAAACCTTAGAAAATCTTTTTTGCAAACTTACTCTGACAAAATATTTGTTGTTACTTTTTGCCTTCATCTTAACCCATTCACAAAGGACTGCACTATGCTTCATTTTTCTTTACTACCAATCTTGGTGTTTGTTTGCCCCAAGAATTTCAAAGGATTTGAGGAAATGCTTTCTCATGAACCTTTCATGATAACTTTCAACAGTTGATTGACTCTGACAAAACGTGCTAAGTTAATAAAGAACGTTTATAGAGACTTGAATTTGTTTGAGGCTCAGACTCCCATATTGCAGCTAAAGCATGATTAGAAGCATGTCTTTTATGATTACACCAGAGACTATAGTACACAGACTCACTATTATATTGTATTTAAAAATTTGAGACTTTAGAGTTCACATTGCAGACTCAATTCAAATGCTTGGAGTCACAAGTTGATGACAGGGATGTATTACATGAAACTAGAGAGCAATGTAGAAATTTGGGGATCATCAAATATTTCCTCATTTTTTAACTGAGAAAGCTGAAACCCAAAGAGGAGGCTAAGTGACCTGCCCAAGATGATAATGCAGAGAGTGATAAGGAGAGAGAAAAAGGACTGCAACTTCTGTGTCCCTAATCACAATTTCGTACTCTTTTTGCTATATTCTGATGAGATAGCTAAAGTAGTAATCTCAGAGAAACACAAATAGCCATAACTACAGATATTAATATGCAAGAAATAACAAAAACAATAATCATCTGACTCAAGAATTTAGAAAGTAGGAAGAAACTAATAAAAATCACTAACATGTGGAATCTAAAATATGGCACAGATGAACCTATCTACAAAACAGAAACAGACTCACAGACATAGAGAACAGCCTTGTGGTTGCCAAGGGGGAGGGGGGTGGCGGAGGGGAGGACTGCGAGTGTGGGATTAGTATATGTAAATGATTACATATAGGATGGATAAACAACAAGGTCCTACTGTATAGCACAGGGAATTATATTCAATATCTTGTGATAAACCATAATGGAAAAGAATATTAAAAAAAGAATGTCTCTATTACAGAGACACTTTGCTGAACAGCAGACATTGGCACAACATTGTAAATCAACTATACTTCAATAAAAAAATTAAATTAAAGAAATAAGGAGAAGAGATTTATGAGTTAGAAAATAATAGGACACAGAAAATAAATAAATCGATTCCAAAAAAAATGGAGGGCAAAACTGATATAGAAAATACACTTAGTTTGCTATCAAGAAAAAAATAGGAGAAAAATATTC
Source organism: Balaenoptera borealis (assembly GCF_965194805.1). Lineage (NCBI taxonomy): Eukaryota > Metazoa > Chordata > Mammalia > Artiodactyla > Balaenopteridae > Balaenoptera > Balaenoptera borealis. The sequence goes on from NC_138871.1 coordinate 19,291,341, forward strand.
TAAAGTAAAAAAAGGTAAGATTTAAATTATCTTAAAAAACAGAAAATTTGTAGTATTATAATACTAGTTTCCTCAAATGCATGTAAAGAAATTTGAGAACCTGGATGAAATAACTTTCTAGGAAAATATAATTTACCAACACTGGCTAGAAAGTAGATTTTGAAAAATCTAAAGAGTCTGATTTCCATGAAAGAAATAAGTAAGGCTGTCAGAGAGAAAGCTGGTCAAAAAATCAGTAAATCCAGATGGTTTCTCAGAGGAATTTACTAAACCTTTAAAACAGGGGTCCCCAACCCCTGGGCCACACAGCAGGAGGTGAGTGGAGGGCAGGCAGGCAAGCAAGCTCCCCACTCTCCCCACCCCATCATCTGTGGAAAAATTGTCTTCCAAGAAACTGGTCCCTGGTGCCAAAAAGGTTAGAGATCACTGCTTTAAAAAGAAGATAATCCCAATGCAATTTAAATTCTTCCAGAATATAGGAAAAGAAGAAAGACTTCAAAAACAGTTTCATTAAGTAACATAATACTGATATCGTCAGAAGCACCTAATACAAATTATTTATTTAAGATTCTGCACAGCAAAGAAAACCATCAACAAAATGAAAAGGCAATCTACTGAATGGGAGAAAATATTTGCAAATCATAGATCTAATATGGGGTTAATATCCAAAATATATAAAGAACTCAATCAATAGCAAAAAAGCAAATAATCCAATTTAAAGACAGGCAGAGGGCCTGAATAGACATATTTCCAAAGAAGACATACAGATGGCCAACAGGTACATGTAAAGGTACTCGACATTACTAATCATCAGGGAAATGCAAACCAAAACCACAATAAGATATCACCTCACACCTGTCAGAATGGCTTATATCAAAAAGACAACAAATAACAGATGTTGGCAAGGATGTGGAGAAAAGGGAACACTTGTGCACTATTGGTGGAAATGTAAATTGGTGCAGCCACTATGGAAAACAGTATGGAGTTTCCTCAAAAAATTAAAAATAGAATTGCCATATGATTCAGCAATTCCACTATTGGGTACTTATCTGAAGAAAATGAAAACACTAATTTAAAAAAATATATGCACCCCTATGTTCATTGTAGCATTATTTACAGTACTCAATATATGGAAGCAACCTAAGTGTCCATCAATGGATGAATGAATAAAGACACAAATAAATGGAAAGACATATCATGTACATGGATTAGAAGACTTAATATTATTAAGATATCAATACTACACAAAGTGATCAATGTAATCCCTATCAAAAACTCAGCAGCAATTTTGCCAAAATAGAAAAATCTATCTTAAAATTCATATGGATTGTCAAGGCACCCCAACTAGCCAAAACAATCTTAAAAAAGAACAAAGTTGGGGACCTTACTACAAAGCTACAGTAATCAAAACAGTGCAGTACTGGCATAAAGACAGATGTATAAAATAATGGAACAGAATAGAAAGCCCAGCAGATTTTTGACAAGGTTGTCAAGACCATTCAACAGGAAAAGGACAGTGTTTTCAACAAATGATGTTGGGAAAATTGATATCTACATGCAAAAGAATGAAGCAGGACCTATATCTTATACCATATACAAAAATCAACTGGAAGTGGATCATGAGAGCTAATCTATACATATCTTACAAGAAAAGTTAAGGGAAAAACTTCATGACATTGGATTTGGCAATGATTTCTCACATGTGACACCAATAAAACAGGCAAAAACAACAACAAAAATAGACAAATTTGACTATATCAAAATTTTAAAAACTTCTGTGCATTGAAGGACACAATCAACAGAATAAAAAGGCAACCCAGAGAATCAGAGAAAATATTTGCAAATCCTATATCTGACAAGGGGTTGATATCCAGAATATAGAAAAACTCCTAGAACTCAACACTAAAAATTAATCAGCCTGATTAAAAAATGGGCAAAAGACCTGAATATACATTTCTCCAAAGAAGAATACAATGGCTAATCAGCACATGAAAAGATGTTCAACACCACTAGTTATTAGGAAAATGTAAATCAAAATCACAATGAGATGCCATCTCACACTCATTAAGATGGTTACTATAAAAACAAACAAAAACAGAAAATAAGAAGTCTTGGCGAGGATGGGAAGAAGTTGGAACCTTTGTGCACTGTTGATGGGAATGTAAAATGGTGCAGCTGCTATGTAAAGCAGTACAGTGGTTCCTCAAAAAATTAAACATAGAACTACCATGTGATCCAGCAATTCCACTCCTGGGTATATATTCAAAGAATTGAAAGCAGGGTCTCAAAGAGATATTTGTACACCCATGTTCATAGCAATATTATTCACAATCCAAGTGCCCAAGAATAGATGAATGGATAAACAAAATATGATATATACATTCAATGAAATATTATTTAGCCTTAAGAAGGAATGAAAGTCTGACATGTACAATATGGATGGACCTTGAGAACATTACGCTAAGTGAAATATGCCAGTCACAAAAAGACAAATGCTGTATGTTTTCACTTACATGAGATACTAGAGTAGTCAAATTCATAGAGACAGAAAGGAGAATGGTGTTGCCAGGGATGTTGCCCAGAAAAGATCAGAAGTCTGAGTCTTCCTATTAGTGAAAGGCAGTATGGACAAAGGGACTAGTTCCACTGGCTGTAGTTCCCAGTCTCAAAGTGAATGGTTTATACCCTTTGTCTTTCCCTAGCTTAATCAGATTCTTTACTTTGGGCATTTTGAAAGGTGCTTTGAGGAATCTTGTGACCTTAAAGACAAAAGCCATCTTATTGTTCCATTTGGAACATGTTTTTAGTTTTCTTGGAAAAATATCAAGCCATAGAATTGACTCTACTATATAGGTTCATGTAACCTTCTCTCTTTTGCTAATAGGTGATTCTTATACAAGGGTCAATATTTGGAAACTTTCCCGGGAAATGGTCACTTCAAAAAAAAAAGAGAATCATGGAAATCTATTACTACATTACTGCTATCCACAATTTAACAAATAATTCATATTTATTTCATGAAAAGGTAATAGGTATTAATGAGAAAAATCAATGTGTGAGTGCATTCTGAGTCAATGTACTCAGTAGCTAGAATTCTTAAACTCTGAGTTAATCCAAATTAAAAACATTTATTTACTATAGTTTTCTCAGTACCTCTAACAGATCAATATATGATGTGACTCTCCTGTAATGAGATATAGTAAGTAAGGAGTATATTTGTAAATGTACTGAATCATAGAAGCCCCTTTTCAGAACCACAGTCCATAAAACATAGTTGGGAAATACCACTTTCACCAATTAGCTGAAGCAGTCTAAGGACAGCACAGTGGAAAAGTTGTATTAATCTGGGGATTAAAGATAAATCAGGTGAGACTGTAGGACCATAAGTTGAATTATTCAAGGAAGTAACATTTATATGATGATCTTGAAGTTGAAATACAAATATGCACAAAATTGAGAAGGAATCTAAGGGTCAATAAAGGTAGGCCTTGGATAGCAAACTCAAGATTTTTATATTATTCTATGCAAAGAGGAAAGAAAGTTTTGGTGCAAAGGGAGCTAGATGGATGCCCTTTAATGGCCAGATATGGCATGGCATGAACTGACAAGAGTCAAGAATTGGAACTGAAAGATCAGTCAAGCTGTCACTTGGCCTGAAGCCCTGAGTGTCCATACCAAGGCAGGAATGAAATTTGGGAATAGCGGGGTGATTACATGATTCTTTACTGTAGTACAGTAGATTGTACCCTGAAAGCTTTTTGTTTTAACCTGAACCCAGTTCCTTTCAAGATCAGAACTTACAGTTGATCTCAAGAGACAGCTTTTTCCCTTGCTGTACAATTAAACTTGGGTTTCTTTCCTGAACTGCTGCCATCTGCACACCTTTTGTTATTGGGATACAAGACTGGCCCATGCTATTTCTTTCTGAAAGTGACATGAGAGGTATGGATTCACCCTATGCAGGACAGCATTTCTGCCATCACCATGAGATGATGAACTGTTTCCTGTTCAGTTCTTGGAAGTCAAGAACTGAGCAGGAAACAGACATGAGGCATAATCAGTTTTATCTGCCATGAAGAAGTTATCACACAAATAATGAGGCAGAACCTCTCCAATTTTAATAATAATGGAGTAGATGTCATTGAGATTACTGAATCAAGTTAATGAATTAGCTACTGATAAGAATAAAACAACAAAATCATAAATGCAAGGGTTTTTTTCTTGCACCCAAACACTCTTTAAATGTAAGAGGGTAGTCAAGTTTCAATTCCTACTCAGCTATATCCTTTCCTTTAAATAAGGGAACATAATATGTAAGAGTCATTAGAGGTATAGAGCTGAAATTATTCCTCCTTAAAGTGGAAAATGCAAGGGTAATAATAATAATGTATAGGGTCAAGTGCAGTGAACTTATGTGAGAGGCACAAAGAAAGACTCAAATTAGCTACCTCTTTGCACAGCAGATGGGGGCAGCAGCAAAACCTCAGCTTCCTGTGCTCCATTTCCAATTCACACTCTCTCCTGTGTCTCTGGTTATTAACTGTATCCTCCCTTTGCCCTCATGAAGGGGCACAAAATTACTCATCAGGCAGTGGGAAAAAATGATAACCAGTAGCACTCTAGACATTTCATTATTCAAATCAGCATAAAATGATTATACAAAATCCCTCAGGAACTGAAGTGGCCCTCTTTTCACTTTTAAAACTATACTTTGACTGATAGAAAGTCTGTCTTATTTAACATTATCTAACAAGACCCCCTCAAGTATATCTCTCTTCCTTGACACAGTTATATATAATCTAGAGCATTATAAAATGTCTTCCTGATCTAAACTAGCAACATGACTTGATTCATCATTCACTTTAAATTAATGAGATTATTTGTTCAAGTGATGTTATTAATGGATTGTATAATATCCATCAGATAAAGTATGAATACAGTGTTGAAAGCAAGCAAATTAAGTCATCACAGGCCTTGAAAAGCAATGACTGTGGGCTGCCATGATAGCCTGATTTGTAGGAAATTCAAACTTAAATAATGGCTCAGACTGAGTTATCTTACTATTATTTTTTGTGTGAAATAAATCTGTGAAACCGACAAAGACCAGCCAAATGTACAAATTTGAACTCCTAATGAATACAATGACATTTAAAATCTCGAAGGTCACCCTCATAACTTTAAAGTCATTCCACTAAAGTCAAAAACAATTTTTAAATATTTGGAGAAAGGACCAAGCGATGTCATTAGTACATATTGGCCAGAGGCAAAAGATAAAGGGAAAAAGGCAGAGATGTGCCATATTTTATTATAACCTATAATTAATTGTAGGCTTTTCTTATTAAAAGCACTCAACAATCACTTAAAAAATTTTCATCCATAAGGTAGTGTCTTCACATTGCCACACATCTTATATAACTTTAATAACAAATACTGTGTTGAATCATTAAAACATCTTTGCTCATGTGTCTGTGTGTGTCTGTGTTTCTCAGAAAAAGAAATCTACAGAAAAATGATAGCTTTCATTCATATAGCAGCATAATTTACAACTTCATTACCTCTTTGGATTTTAAAACTCTCCTGTGAAAGTTGATAAGAAGAGTATTATTTTCCCACTTTACAAATGAATAAAGACAGTATGAGACAGGTCCAAAATCACCTGGTATTTGGACTAAAAATCCAGGGATCTTTCATTGTGCTTTGCTCTCCCTTCGTCGCCCTTTGGGTGGTAGGAAGGGCAGAAATGTCATCTCCCTTTAAAGAGGAAACTAAAAATGCAATGGCAGAAACAGCAATGGCCCCTGATGAGGAAAAGGCTCCTGTCAAAGTTCTGACTGGTACCTTGATTTATTAAAAGCACTGCTCAGAGCAAAAGGATCTAAAACTTATACAATGTTTAATTTCCCTGTCAAAATTACAGAATCAGATAGTTGAACCTGATTCTTTGTATGTAAGGGTAAAATATGAGCTGAGATTAATGCTAAATCATGAGCTAGCATTAAACCATATTACATGTCTACATGCGTACACACATATATATAGAGAGAGAGATATATAGATATATATTTTTTCCAAAGTGGTATTAGCAAATCATACACCTTATCTTCAGAATAATACTTAAACACACTGCAAAACAGCATAGACCAAAAATGAGTCACCCAAGCCCCAGGGGTTTGATTTTATGACTGACTTAGGATGGATAATTAAAACAATAATAATTACAGAAATGAATCTGTTCTTTTTGACCAAAAAGACCTATCTGCTAAGAACCAGATCCAGATAATTTTGACTTACACGTGTAAATTTTATAATACCACTACCTTGTTTTGATGTAGTCTTTTAATTTTTCAGCAGGCTTTTCACATGCTAATACACACTGTTATGCTTCTGTTATTTTTAATGAGAAAATCTTCCTCTTCCTGTCTCCAGGCCTCACCTTGTGAAGTCTGTCATTTCCATCATGATCATACACATCTGCTTGGCCAGCACAATGATATCATTGCCGCTGTCGTCCCATTTGGCCACTTCAGCATCCAGCTTGCTTTTCTCTTGGTGGAATATCTCCACCTGCTCAGCTATTTTTGCCTTCTCCTCTTGCGGTAGTTGTGCCATGATGGCCTGTGTGGGTTACAGAAAAAGTGTGACTAATGGTGACAAAGAAGCACAGACAAGAGGTTGACTCTGCCTCCAGTTAATGGCAAAGCCAGACCCTGACAAGGCTGATAGGCTGCCCCACCATTCTGGAAAGTACTTTTTCTCCAGCCCCAAGAATGCAAAAGCACAGACTGGTAAGGTCCCCACATTCCCTGTCCCTGTTCCCACATACAAAAAAAAAAAATAAGAGCTCCAAAAGTACGTGCACATTGACAGTAACGGAACTTCTTTGTCGCTCTGATGACATATGTTTGTTCAAAAGAATCTATTCCTGACGATTTTTATATTTGGTCTTGGGAAACTTTTACCAGATGAAAGAATGCACCTCTTTCAACACTGAAATCTGTTCAGAAAAAAGAAAACAGGCCTCTGTTGCTGGGAAGGAAAATAATTTTAAGAATATCTGAGCATCCCAAGTTGGGTGGGGAGATGTCCTGTGAGTGTTAATGAAGCCATTCATGGTTAGATGCCAAACAAAAATCCCTTATGCAGGGCACATCAAGGATGGCATACCTATTCCCAGTCCTCCTCTATGGAAATCCTGAGTCGAACATGGCTCCCTGGAGAGCCTATGAGTATGTACAGAGAAGCTGTGATGGGATCAAATTTGGGATTAAGAAGCAAAGGTTGATTTTCAATAGTTGCTAGGTAAGGGAATGTAGAAAAGGAAAAACTACAGTTGATTCTCACTACTCACGGGTTTTTTATTTGCAAATTTGCCTACTCTCTAAAATCTATTTGAAATCCCCAAATCAATATTTGTGGTGCTTTCAGACATTCACACACATACACAGAGCTACCAAAATTTTGAGTCACGCGACAACCATGTTTCCAGATGAGGCTGAACAAGGGTTTCTCCGTTTTCTTGTTTCAATACTCATACCATAAACAAGCATCCCTTCTACAGTCTATTTAGTACCACATTTTCCACATATTTGTACTTTTTATTGGTGGTTTTGCTGTTTAACTTGGCCCCCAATCCTAGTGCTGTCTTGTGTCTCTAAGCACAAAAAGGCTGCGATGTGCCTAATGGAGAAAATACATGTATTAGATGAACTTCGTTCAGGCATGAGTTTTAGTGCTCCCAGCTGTGAGCTCAATGTTCATGAACCAAAACTATCTAATAAGGTATCTAAACAGAAACACTCATTAAACAAGATTACATATTGATGGGTTGAAGGAAATATTAAGACTAGCAGCTCTCAGGAAGCTAACCCTGTATTTTCCCTAGGAGCAATGATTCCATAGTTGCTAATTAAGCATTCATGGTGACTTTATAGAACATAAATGCCGTGAATAAAGAGAATCAACTGTATTTGTTAGACACTATTTATGTAGCAGGCACTGAATGAAATGTTTGACATCACCTCACTGCATCCTCAAAGAACCATTTACAACCTGCTTCACTGAAAGTAGCACGTGGATCAGTGTGTCAGCACTGGTATCCCTCTCATTCTGGGATGCACATATTCTCCAGAAGAGCATGATTTGGGGTACTAACAGCTGTTGCAAAGGACAAGTAAATAGCACAAAAAAACCTTCTTTCTATATTGTAAAGTTCCTCCCAATGTGAGTGAATTGTTCAAAGGAGAGGTAGGTAGCTGGTATCTAATAGAAATACCAATGGATATAAGCTCAGAAAAACTGGGCTCAACCTGGCTCTGTAACTGACTTGGGTTAAGGCCTCATTGCTACTGGATCACATCCTTAACGTTCTATAATATAAGAATAGTAAACAATTACCTCAAAATGTTATGGTGGACAGAAAATGAAATAATAAATGTAAAATGAAAGTAAGCATGTGTGGGATTATTGTTAACATTATATTATCATTATTTCTGTATGAGTTTTCTTCTAGCTGCTCCTCTAGCTTATTACTTAGTTGCCATCAAAGAGAAGGGATAGGCTCAGAGACTATGTGACTCTCTATAAATAGAAGATTGACATGATTCCTTGAACACAGGCATGTATACTGGGTACTGTACTAAAAGGCTTATGAATGTCAAAAATTTAATCTACTTAATTATTCTACAAGATTAATACTATTATTACCCTTATTTTATTAATGATGATACCAAGATCCAGGGAAGTTAATTAAATTCTGAATATTACACAACTAATGAGCGATAAGAATAGGATTCAAACCCAGGTCAGCTAACACCATACTTAACCATTGTGCACAATGGGATCACCATGCAGGACCATTCGGGTTAGACACTGCCCAGTGGTCCCAGCCCAGTGGGGCAAAGGTCACTAAAACTCTAGGCTCTGTCCACCAGGCTGAGCATCCTAGACAATCCTTCATCTGCCCAGGGTAAAGGGGTGCCTTTGTCTGATTGCATAAAGGTGTCCTTGAACCAGCAGCTTCCCAGATGCTACATCTTACTAATAAACAGCCATGTCTATGAAATCCCATGCATGCATGTGTGTGACTTTACACAAATGGCATGTGAGTGTGTGTGTATGATGTATCTATATACTTATGTAGATAAATATGTGTATGAGTGTGTATACAAAAATTACAATCCATATTTTAAAAGCCAGACTGGTGCAAATAAAATAAAGTATTAAAATACTAATATTTGAAAAATATTTTACAGTACTTTTATTTATTTATTTATTTATTTTTATTTTTATTTTTTAATATATTTATTTATTTATTTTCATTTTGGCTGTGTTGGGTCTTCGTTGCTGTGCGCGGGCTTCCTCTAGCTGTGGCAAGCAGGGGCTACTCTTCATTGCGGTGCACGGGCTTCTCATTGCTGTGCCTTCTCTTGTTGCAGAGCACGGGCCCTAGGCAGGCAAGCTTCAGTAGTTGTGGCTCGCGGACTCCAGAGCGCAGGCTCAGTAGTTGCAGCGCACCGGCTTAGTTGCTCTGTGGCATGTGGGATCTTCCTGGACCAGGGCTCGAACCCATGTGCCCTGCGTTGGCAGGCGGATTCTTAACCACTGCGCCACCAGGGAAGTCCCTTTACAGTACTTTTAAAATTGAATTTAAAAAGATAGCTAATATACAAAAGAGCTTGTTATAAACTCACAAAAGCAATATCGTACTAATTGTAAGGCAGCTATCTATTCCAATACCTTTGAGATAGGTTTGGATTTGCAGAAGTTTCCTGAAGCATCCCTGTCTGATGTTCTAATGCTGTCTTAGATTCATTTGTCTTCCTCATACAAAATTGATAATCATGTTTTACTTAAATCTCACAAGCCCTAACCAGCATCTTTTAAAGCATCCATTAGGTGTTTCTCTGTAAAAGAATCTATAAAACTACCTGACAGACCTCCATACTCTACATTCAATCTCCAGATTCTAGCAATAAACCTGTCATTTGTCCCAAAAGGGTCAATTTGTGCATTAAAGGGTGTGCACGTGTCTATCAACTGTATCACTTGAGTTTCAATTGTGCAGTTTAGCATTTGAATGTTAACTCCCTTGCTCTAACTCACTAATTTCGAGTAATGCCCTACCTCTGACTTCTCTTTGAGCTTCCTGAGGGTAGAGACCCCAGCATCCTTCACAGTGTAGAAGCTAAATACATATCTCTTGATTGACTGCTTACACATTTTTCCACTCACTGCATCAACGTAGTTTGAGAGAAGTTAACAGAACTGACATACGTTTTCTAAGGGCACGATTCTGAAGAAAAACTGGCTCCTTAAAGCAGATTTGTATAAGAAGATGTTATTTTGACTCTAGGGGTGCTCTGCCCGCATAATGCACTTAATGGTGTGTGATTTGGGTGTAAGAGTCATTATATTTGCTTCTGCTTATGTAGCTATCGATGAAGTAAAGTTGTTTCCTAAATATTATTAAAATGCTCTTAGCTTTTAAAAATTCATAATTGACCTTTTCTGAAACTGGAATTTAAAAAAAGGTTATCTATAAACAGTAGATCACAAACTGTGAAATTTGCAAGTTAATCAAATTAAAATTCAACACATGAGTTTTAATTAGGTCTTATCAATGTAACTCAGCAGTTTGAAATGTTAACACATTAAAGCCGTTCTAGCTAGGAAAACAAAAATTAGAGGCTGGCTACATTCAAATCAAGTTGAATACAAAATATATGACATGCAATTGTTCATTCCCTCAAACTAAGGAAACATGAGAAAAATGATTTTCATGGCCAAAGGGCAAGACAACAAATCAGCTTTTCTGTTTGTGTCATGTGATCACCTGGGGCGGTCTGAGATTTTTGGCTGCTTTCTGTGTAGCTAAGCACAGCTGTCCAGATTGTTGATCTGAGGCCCCAAGTCAGTGGCATCAGAGACTTGAATTCACAAAGTTTTTTAACCACCCTGTTCCATGCTCCTAGCCTTTCCTTTGAACATCCAACCATTTTTTTGTGATTGTTTTAAACTTTATTTATTAAATGAAAGTGCAAATCACTGACACAAGCCAACAACCACTCAGCCCAGAATCTTTTTCTTCAATCTAAATCTCAAGGAGCTTTTTTTCCAATCTCAAAAGGATTATTTTTCCAATCCCAGGATGAAAAATGACTTTTAAAGTCTATGGACCTCCAAACTGATATGTTAGTTTCTTAAACACAGAGCAAGAGTCTAACATTTTAAGGCTTTAAGTACATAAATGTTTATAAATAATGATTTAAAAGGTTAAAACTTAATGTGCCCATTTCTACTCACTTGGTTTTAAAGCAGGATAATAAGCATAAGTAATTAAGGAGTGGGTGACTTTTACCTGTCGCAGGCTGTGAAGTGAACTGGAAAATTGAGGTTCTTGTCTCATTAATTCAAGTAAAAACTTTCACGATGGTCTGAATTATCTAGCTCTTTCAGGTTAAGTTATTGGTCAGCCTTCTAATGAATGACTACCTTGTGCTACAAGCATCATCATCTTCTTCTTCATCAACTTAACATTATATAATAACTCGTGATACATTTCATCATGCATTTCTCCTAATAACATTATGAAGTAGGATGCTATATATATATATATATATATATATATATATATATATATATATATATATATATATATATACACACACACACACACAAGGAGATGAGGCAGGGACAGGTTAAGAAAGTTACCCCAAAGCCACACAGCTTGACCAAGTTCATATTTAAAATCAGGTTTGTGTGACTCCAAACAATATATTTTATCATGAAGGTTAAATGCCCAAGAGTTGTTGCTGATCAATTTTAACTATGTCAGCTTGTGAGGAAAGAGTTTATAAGATGTCATGTTTAGGAACAAAGGGCCTGATCATTTCTATATTTTATCAGATCAGGGTATGATTGTTCTCATTCATTTTCTCTCTCTCTCTCTCTCTCTCTCTCTCATGAAGTATTATAGACAAGCAGCAGACAGGAACACATAAAGGAAACAAACATTCAACCTAATTTCAGAATTTGAGAGCAATGTTGGAGTGGGTACTAAATTCTTTTCTCCCACCATAACCTCCTCTTAGATTAATTTACCATTTTCAGAGAAGAATTTCTCTGAATGAGAACACAATGTAACAGGGGCGAGCAGGCTGCTGGAAAGAGCAACTGCCTCTGTCAGAGACAACTTTTTCCTCCTTCACAATTTTGACCAAGTTAGCACACTTCTCTGGTCAAAAGTTCGACCATCTGTCATCTCAGCAATTCAGTGCACCCTCTTATTTCCAATTTACAGCCATAATTCTATGTCTCTGATTTGTCATCATATAATTATAGGCTTAAATAGGCTGACTCAATAACTAATGCTGTCTGCTGCAAGTTACTCATACAGACCTCATGATAGATCGCAAAGACAAATCAGCAAGTGCTGGATTACAGGGGTACTTTGTTCTTATTATCCTGGCCCATGTTCATCATTCATGCTGAAAAATCTTTTGAAAAAGACTATTATTGTCTTTTCACCCACTGGGTGAAGAAATAATAAATGATGTAGAGAGGTGCCATCTGACTTTTGTTTCCACCCATCATAACAGACTTGATGTCTAATGAAATGGAAGTACAATGGGACTGTATTCTTCCTTGTAAAAAATGAAGCTACTCATGCCATTTTGACAAGATGGTAATTAAAAGATTATAAGATAAGGGTTGTATAATATGCCTTAGTCTTTGAGAAAACAAGTCAATGGATACTTGGGCTGTATCAATACTAAGTTGCAGTCAGTCAATTAAATTGACTTTGAATTGATGAATGTTTGGATGAACTACTCAAACTTGCCCTTTGTCATTGACATAAAAACGCTGGTTTTAGTTAATTTTGAAGATGAATTGACTTGATTGATGCATTAGTTTAGCGTTATGCCAGCATAGGCTCAGAGGACTCTCAGCTTAATCAACTTCCCAATTTTCAACATTTTAGGGGGAGTAAATAGAGTCTACAAGGTATTTTTTAAAGTAGGGAGCTTCATACTCTTTTGTGCACTTTTCTACTGTCACCAGCCTGTGATTAGAAGAGATTTCTCTGCCAAAGGATGAAAAGTCATCCTTTATTGAGCACTTAATATATGTCAAGTATTTTGCTCATTATTTTAATATATTATGTAATTAGAACCTCAGAAGAATCTTATCAAACAAGTCTATTATTTACATTTTACAGGTGATAGGACTGAAGCTCTGAGAAATTAAGCAGCATGTAACATAGTCCCCTCTCTACTCTTCACAATTCAAAACCAAGTCTGTCTGAAATCAAAGCCAATGCATCTTCAATGCTCTGCCTTTTACTCTCACATTACCTCTATCAATGTCCATATACATCTTCTGTATCGTTTAGTTGTTGGATGAGACTATCAGGAGAAATAAGATTTTAAGTACAAAGACTTTCTTGACTCAACATAAAGCTTCATCTGAGTTCTCTTTATTTTAACCTTTGATTGGCTATTTCCTACTCTTCTTTCACAATTCCTAAGCCAGTGTGAACTTTCTAAGGTTTCTTAACCCTATGCTAAATTACCATCTCTTTCTCATGCTTCTTATTCATTTTCTTTTCTTAAGTGAAACTTAACAAAGAAAATTAGAGTATCTAATTCTCAGTTATACTCTACTTTAATTATTTTTCCCCTATGGAAACTAAGCCTTTAAAGGGAGGAGAATCTCTCCCTCTTGCAATCCCTAGGAATTTTATCTCCTGCCACCTGCCTTGATTACCAGCATCTTACCCTCAGGGAGCTCCAGCTAATAAGATTGGTCAGATTCCAGAATCTTCTTTGGAAGACTTGTGTTGGTGGACAATGTCACAGAGTGTTCGAGGGTGTTCAAATGTCAGCCAGAGTGGTCATCTTTCTGTTGTTTCTTGTTCCACACCTTAAGCTGGTATATTTCTCGTATGTCTCTGTAATTTCTTTTTCAATCACATGGTAGACAGATCTGGGGCAACTGCCCTGGCCACAGATAGGTATCGGGGGAAAAAAGTTCTCTCTCTACTCTGATGGCCTTGAACGAATTTCAAAATATGTGGTATTGTTTATCAGAGACCCTAGGCCAGAGTATGGAGCAACAATAGGCCCACAAATAACAAAGTAGTACTCTAATTCTCTATTTGTGGTTTCTTTTGTGTGGTTAACAAGGTTGGAGACTTCAAGCAGAACCATGGTGTCTGTGCCAAAGTAAGATCTGAGCATTCCTGTATCCCCTGGTCACTGAATCATCTAATCATGATCCCCAACTCCCAACAAATCCACCATACACATAAGTTTTGCTGTAATGTGGCTGCTATGTTTTGAGTTATGGAGAGAGAATGGAGTTAGAAGGAATCAGAATCAGTGGTGGTTACTTCCAATGTGTAAAATGTGAATTGCTAGAAACAACCCCAGATGAGGCATAGATTTCTGAGCCATGAATCTCTGGGATTCCAGGTCCCTGGAAATCAGAAATTTCCTCAGACCAATTTGGTGAACACAGCCCCTATGCACCAAACCAAAGTCCTGGATGTCCACTCACCCGTGCACTCTGTCCTGCAATGAGCTGGTCATCCTCCGTCTGAACACTTGTCCGGCTACGTACATCATAATCTTCCTGCTCAAAGTCTGAATCATCCTCTAGTTCTTCTGGGGTCTAAAAATACAGAGGAAAAGAGAAAATCAGCATACAGATTTCCCTCGACTTACAATGGGGTTAAGTCCCAATAAACCCATTGTAAGTTGAAAATATCATGTCAAAAATGCATTCAATACATTAACCTACAGAACCTCATAGCTTAGTGTAACTTACATTAAACGTGCTCAGAATACTTACATTAGCCTACAGTTGTGCAAAATCATCTAACACAAAGCCTCTTTTATAATAAAGTGTTGACTACCTCATGTCATTTATTGAATACTCTATTGAAAGTGAAAAACAGAATGGTTGTCTGGGTACAGAATGATTGTAAGCAGATTGGTTGTTTACCCTTGTGATCGCGTGGCTAACTGGGAGCTGCGGCCTCTGTGCCTATACAATAATAATGGATAACATGCTTTAAGTGCCTTCCATATGCCTATCACTTTTCTGAGTGCTTTAGATACACTAACTCACACAGTTTTCTTGACAGTCCTATGATGTAGACACCATTTTCTCCATTTTACACATAAGGAAGCTGAGACATGAGAGAATATACCTTGTTCAGAGTCTTCTAGGGCAGGCAGTTTGACTCATGTACTCGAAACTACCATGCCTTGTTAATTCTAAGAGGATAAACACAGGAGGTGGCAAGGATGGTGCAGGAAGGGAAAACAGTGCATTAGTGTGACATTCTCTGCTCAACTGCCTTTAGCCAGAAAGCTGATGGTCACCCACAACCTGCCTCTTGGCACATAGGAGCACCACCTCCCAGGGCTCTGTCTTTCAAAAGGAAGGAACAGATCACAGGCAGCACTGATGATGCAGTTGCCCATTCCCCATCTAAAAGGGTGTATTTTAATTAATTCTGCTGGTTTCTTTGGCTACCTCAGTGTAATTAATCAGGTGTGGTTATTGCTGAAGTCTTGAGATTGGTCAGACAGGCATAAAATGGGGTCCTTGGTGCCAATATCACATTATGCTTAGTAATTTTCCAAGCTTTAGCATATCCCTCTTGTTTTCCTTCTCTCTCACATCAACCTTATTAATATTTACTCAGTCATCTACAGATGCTCAATATTCTTTCATAGGAATATTAAAAGAAAGAGGTTTTGTTCCCACACTTTATTAACTCAGGCATGGGTGGGGTGGGCAAACCCTGGTTCCCATAACTGGTGGTGTTTTCATTGTGGACAGAGACAAGAATCTCTGTTCATTTCTCACTCTTCTGGAGTGTGTCGAGGAACAGTTACAGCAAGTTGGTAAATTCTGCTGACAGATGAGATGACAAGATTGTAGACACTTTTCATCATTAGTTTTTGAAAAGGACAGAGAAAAATAAAATGGAAAACCTCACTCAACAGAAAAAAGGAGAAAATGACAGTACCTATGGTACTGTGTCCAAACAGTGCAGTGATTTGCACATTCAGTAGATGAGTCAATGGCAAATGTAACCTGGCAGCATAAGGCTCCTAACAATGAACTTATATTCAAGCGGCTACAGCTCAGGAACCAAAATACAATTTAAAAATGAAAAAATGTCATTATTTCATTTTTTTTAATGTATAACTGATTCACTTTGCTGTACACCTGAAACTAACACAACATTGTAAATCAACTATACTCCCATAAAAATTTTAAAAACAATAAAATAAAAATGAAAAAAAAAAAAAAAAAACCTGGATGTGGACCCAGGGGACCTGAACATTTGGGGCCTAACTCTGCCACTGACAGGCTGTGTGTCTTTCACAAGCCACTTAGTGCTTTTCTACCTCCTCACTCATAAAATGGAGATAATAACTGCTACTTGCCCTGCCTGCCTCACAGGATTCTAGGATCAAATATATATGAAAATGCTTGGTAAACAATAAAAGTAAACTAAAGTAATAAGTGATAGTGATCATTATTATGCTTAATAATAAAATATACACCTAGTAACAACAGCTACAATCATCATCATAGCAATCATTTTTTACTAACCACTATGGGTAAGGCATTCAGCTAAAGGATTTAATCCTTACAATGACCTAATGAAATAAATTTAATCCCCATTTTATAGATGTACAAACAGGTTCAGAGTTGTTAGGTAAATTTTCCAAGGCACCACACCTAAAAAAGCTCGAGGGTTCCAGAGCTTTTAACCATTACAAATACCACCAGACAAATGGACGAGATTAAAGTATTTTCCTGTGCCTAAACCATACAGCAAACCCATCCAAGCCACCCATATACATAGTTCTGTGCATGTGAAGTTTCCTAACTTCATGTAAATGTGTCTCCTATCCATGCTGTTATTTTTTTTTTTAAACTTATTCATTTTGAGTGTTAATTTGACTGGTCAAGGACCTCCACAAATTAAAGGAGACATGGAAAAATATTGATGGCCTGCAAATGGGCCAGAGATAATTAGACTTGTATCATTAGATAGTGTCATAGGGTAAAAGGAATAGAAAAAATATGCAATTCACTGGACTGGAGGCTGGAGAGTGAAGGTCAAACCTCTCAGTTCTGTCCTTATGTGCTCTCAAAGAAGGCCTTTTTATAAAAATAAAGAACCACTTTGACCTACCCTTGGTTCCATGGTTCTACTAATAAAGTATTTGACCTGTAAAATAGCTCCCTTTTAAGAGTCTATCAGATTAATTTGTGCATACTACAGAAGCCCAAGTATATCATGTGACTTTTCCAGGGTCACACCACATGTCAGCTGCAATACAAGATCAATCTACCTGACTCAGTTTCCCAATCAAATGCTCAATCTTCTCTACAACAGCTTCTGTAAAGAAGCAAAATGAGAAAAAGCTGAAGAATTTACAGTCATTTCACCAGGACATGTGAATAATGTAGTAAGGACAATTTAAATGAACAGCTCAAATGTAAAGGAGTTTCATTGGGAGCAGAAAGATGACACAATTTGGCAACTGCAACAGGAGAGTTTGGGGGATGCATGAAGAAGGATTTCCCAACAGATCTCTAATCACTGGAATGGATTGGAAATTAGAAAGTAGAATTAAAGATTTCCTAAAGCCAATATAGAACAAAATCTCCCTCATCAGGACTGATTGGTCACTGGAATCTTTATTCTGTATTACTCAGGAGGCTGCCTAACTTAGCTCCTTTTTTCTGCCCTTACCCCACACTTTCTATTCTCACCAGTATAACCAGGATGTTCCACTTAAGATCTAACTCAGATCACATTATTGTCCTGCTCAGAAAACTTCAATGGCTCCCATCTCTCATTCATTGGGGTTCTTAGGCCACATGTGCCATTCTCTCTGCCTGGAACACACTTCCCCTAATACTCTTATGGCTTGTTTCCTCCTCCTTCTCCAAGTATCTTCCCAAATGTCACCCAGTGGTCACCCTTCATAAAACCCACATCCATCCTGTGCTCTATCCCCTTTATACTGCCTTGTTTTTCACATTAACTAGTATGTTATATCTACTTGTTTGTTCTCTGTCTCCCACCAAAGGAATATAAATTCTTTGAGGATTGGAACCTTTGTTATTTTGTTCACCTCTGTATTCAGGGCACTTCCAACAGTAGGACATCTAGTAAGAATTCAACAAATGAATTAAGTCATTAAATGAATGAATGACTAAGATCCAATTACAAAAAAATTTAAAAATCATACTAAATTATTTTTAATTGAGTTAAGAAAACAAAACTAGGGATGTTATGGGACCATGTTGATAACAGCAATCTGTAATAGGTAAATCAGTTTTGTCACATAAGTTGTTTCTAAAGTCTCTTCAATGCTTTATTTTCTGGCTATGACAAATATTCTGACGCCAATCTTTTCAATTTTGATAATACTGCTGACTAATTTAACAAATTCTATCTCATTAATTGATTGTATGAAGATAAATTTCATCCAGAAGGTTGAGGAAGGGAAATATTTCTTGGGAACCTACTAAGGCCAGGTCTATACTAGTGATTTAGAGCTTCAGTAATATTTGTCCCAATTTACAGATAAGGAAACTGAGGCATAGAGAAGGAAATTTGTATGCCAACCACCCCCAAATAGTTAAGCCATAGGTTCCCAAACTTTATTGCTTCAAGCATTGTCTCAGTAATTTTTTCATGGTGTCTCTAGGCTAAAAAACAAAAGAAAACTAATGGTTCTGCTTCTTAAGCAGTTAGATCATAAAAATGGATTAAGTTGATTTGCCCTAACAATTTAGTGCCTGTTGCACACTGCATTACTTTTCAAACCTTGGAATACAGTTGAACATCCATTGAGCTTGCTTTTTATCACAGCAACCACCAGAAACCCTGTATCACAAATACATGATATGATCAATATATGATCAAAAAGAATGTACCAACCTAATGTTTAAACTCTGAACCACCTTCAGCTACTATGTCACACAGTATCTGAGAGATGTTTATGTGTTTCCCTTGACATTTAAAAATATCTTGCAATGCTCCAGGGCATCTTCATGCCCATTTTGGGGGGTGTCAAGTTAAGTTATAGAATCTTATCTGAACCCTGTCCTAAACCCTATTGTTTCTCATCCCTGCTTTCAAAAGTTTCATATGCAACAAAATTAATGGGTTCCAATTACAAAAGTTCAATGTACAGATATCATTTTTTGTCGTGGTCATTCCATGAGAAGCAACTACTGCTGAATACAGATATTCTGACACCAAGACATTAACACCTTCTATGCTACTTTAATTTCCAATATTAAATGTTTAACTCCTTGTGTCTTAAATATACACTTGCTCCTCCTTATTTGCAGATTCTTTATTTGTGAATTTGCTTACTCACCAAAGTTTCTCATAATCCCTAAATCAATACTTTTGTAGTTATTCACAAGCGTGTGTGTGCAATGTGGCAAAAACTTTGAGTCACCCAACGTGCAAATTTCCAGCTGAGGTCAAACAGCACAATGTTCCGCTTTCTTATTTCAGCTCTTGTACTGTAAACAAGTATCCTTTTTGCAGTCTATTTAGTGCCACATTTTTGCATTTTTGTGCTTTTTGTTATTTCTCTGCTTAAAATGGCTTTCAAGTGTATGTGCTGAGGTGTTGTTTAGCATTCCTAAGTGCAAGAAGGTTGTGATGCACCTTCCAGAGAAAATGCATTGGTTAGATAAGCTCCCTTCAGGTGTGAGTTATAGTGTGGTTGGCCATGAGTTCAATGTTCATGTATCAACAATATATATTAAATAAAGTGTCTTTAAACAAAAACATAAAACAATCTAATATATTGATCAATTGATGAAATTGTGACCAGAGGCTCACAGGAACCTAACCCTGAATTCCGCCTAGAAGCAGTGTTTCAGCATTCTTTAATTCAGGTTTCACTGAATGTAACTACTGCAAATAATGAGAATCAAATATATGTTGGTGTGCCAGATTTGTCTATTCATTTTTTAAACTACCATATTAGGGTAATCAGAAAACTCTTATGTAGCTGATAGATCACCAAAGACAAGCCTTGGAAAGAAGCAAACAAAAAACTGTTTTATGGAACAGAGGCAGAGTTGACCTCCTCCCAAAGAGAAGTAGGAACCTGAAAGGTGAGGTTGGAATACAGGAAGGACAAGCTTTGTATGCTTCAGAGGGTTGCCTGGAGCTGGCCTGGAGTGCCTACATACTAACGTCACCATTAAATATGTATTGATTGCTGAGAGGCAAGGTGATGGAGAATTTGATCTTTCAAGATCCTTTCTGCGTTTATTTTTGGGAAAAAAATTCTTATTTTTCCAAAGCATAATCAATACTTTGAGAGGAAGGAGGCATGGCCAGGTTTGCTGAGAAAGAACTCTACTTGTCTTACTGTCTTTCTTCCTGACTTAGAGTAATGATTTTATTTTTAAGCAGACTTAACCATCATACACAGAAAGCAAACCAAGAATTCAAGTACAAAATGAAGCCATTCCAGTGCTGAATGAAGAATGATTTTTAAAATAACAATTTGTACATACTGTACATTTCTCCCTTCCTAAGTTTTAAGTGGTGTGAAATCCATCTGATCAAATCACTTAAAATGTCAAGATGGAGGAATGACACTTCATGTAACAAAGATATGGCATTTTTATTTAAAATTATGGTTTTTTACAGCTCATGAATGAATAAATGAATGATGGCTATAAACTTCCTCAGTCTCCCAGATGAATGGTTGTCACAAATGTGACAGCTAACAAAGCAGAAAAATGGCAACAGAGGGAATATGTCTTGAGAATTATAGTGGAATTTAGTGCCAAATGCTTTGAAAACATAACTCTCATGGTCTATTACTTTATTTCACAAGTTAGTGTATAATGGGAAAAAATGATATAATTTGTTACAGGCTTAAAAGGCTGACTATCCTTCCTTTACTTCTCCTCCAGTTCTCATACCTTTTCTCTCTGTCACTTTCCCATCTGCATAGTTATCTCTTTTTCTTTCCCCCAACACACACAGTATTAAGCACTGTTCCAGACAACGCACCACAGTGAAGGGAAAATAAAAAATATAGTCTTTGCTTTCCAAACTTTCAGTCTAAAGAAGGTAATAGACATTAAAAGAAATAGTGTAACGATTATGATCACAAGCAGAAAGAGTTATAGGTAGCTAAAGAATAGGGTCAGTATTTTTGAGGGAGAAAATTTAGGGAAAGAAGATTTGAGCCAGGTCTTGAAAGATGGTAAGAGTTTGACAGATCTAAAATGAAGGAAGTTAGAAGAACAGGAAATATATTTGACAGTCTCCAAAGTCCAAAGTTGAACTCCACGTTGTTATGTATAACTAGTATTGTCTGATACAACTTATGTAATGTGTAAGTGTGTATTATAGAGAGAGAACAATACATCACAGATACTTCTTGAAGTATTGAGGGACCACACACAGAAAATAAATTGATTGTTACTGTTTTGCAGTGTTTAAGGGGATGTCGGTTTAGATGCTCAGTGATCACCCTGAGAGAAAGTGTTTCAAGATGCACTCAGCAGCTAACTCATGGTTTCACTGAGCAGCCTCAGAGACAGCTGTGGAGGCTGAGGATGGAGATACAGTCTAGGGCTGCCTCATCCAAAATGGTGGCCAGAATCTACATGGAGCTATTGAACACTTAAAATGTGGCCAGTGCCACATATTGAAACGTTAGTTTTGGATACATTTGAGTAAATAAAATATGTTATTAAAATTAGTTCATCTGTTTATTTTTGCTTTATTGACACACCTACTAAGAAATTAAAAATTACAAATGTGCCTCACATTATATTTCCATTGGACAGCAGGCTTTTAAGATTAGCACCACAGACGCATCTTCTCTGTCTCAGTCCTAATACCCGCAAATATATCTGTGTCATCAATTATGCTTTTGAATACGTATTTAAGTTTACTAAGAAAGAGTTCTGTGGCTAAGAAAAGTGTTTGAAACCTACTGTGCCAAATTGTTGATAAGGCAAGGAGAAAAAATAGTCTCTACTCATGATGGAATATTGTGCAGCGGTTAAATGGGATGAGGTAAGCTATGTGTCTTCATAGAGATAGAACTGGATGAACAAAGCAAGTTGCAAATAACACTTATATGAGTTTTAAAATCTGCTGTATTATGTTTTCTAGTGTGTGTCTATATATAATTACTTAGACAATGGTTTGGAAGGCTCACACCTACCTGACATCAAAAGACTGAGGATGGGAAGATAGTAGGGTAGGTGATAGGGGAGGTTTGCTGAAAGATTATTTAGCCTTATTTATAATGTCTTAATTATTTGTTACAAGAAGAAGGTAGCTCTGTATCACTTTACTGTCATTATCAATATCATTATTATTATCATTATCACTAATACTACTAAGCTGGGTGATCTTCATTTCTTTCCATTGCATGGCTTTCTGATTCTAATGGGAAATAGTGTTAGCAATGGGGAATGGAAGGGGCACCCCTAAGTTGGTATCAAATTTAGGCAACAATGTGTGTAAGAAGTAGGCAGGACATCACCCTTCAGGATATTCAGTGCTGATCTAGGCTTGTTGGGATCACTCATCCCTTTATAAGTAAAAAGTCCCCATTGTCTGACTAAATGAGGAGCTAAACAGCTTACCAAGTTAAACTAAATAATTAAAAAACAAAGAGTAAATTCTTTGTGACCCCTACTAGAAGTTCCATTCAGCTCCGAGCTACAGGGACCTCACATACCCTGATCATCAGCACAGCCTTTCTAATGTCCCGAACGCCATCATATACCAGGCGAGAAGCGTCGATGAACTCGTTCTCTTCAAATGGTTGAGGGACATTGGCACTCAGGGCTTCAATGGCAACCTCCACTTGTTCAGCAAAGCGTGGCATCACTGTGGTAAACAAAGTGAAAAGCAGTGGATTAGACAATCTTTCTTTCATGCTCCCTTGTTTCAGCCCTTAGGGAAGATGGCAGGCTCTGGGTATCCCAACATTTCAATGAAGCTGGGTGCCTGCCTGTCCATTTTGGAGTGGATTCAATTTAGTGATCTTTGTGCCACTTACCTTCAGCAAGGAAAGCAAACCATTACTCCTTGAATGGTGATGGTATGCAACAGAGCAAGTTTTTGAAACCTGCCTAAGGTAATGTGGAATAGTGTATGTGAGCCCAGGTTTCATGTTATCCTGAGCTGAGTTCCAATTCTGCTAGTTCCTAGCTGTGAAACCTTGGCCACATTTTCTTAACCCTTCTAAATCTGTTTCTTTGTATATAAAATATGATAGTAAGATCCTACCTTGGGGTTCAATGCGATAACGCATACAAATGCACTGGATGACATCTGGCCTTTAGAAAGCCTCAATAAATATGGACCTAACATTAGATGCTAAAGGCATAGCTGGTTGAATAGCAGACTTTAATCTATATTGTTTCATAGTAAAATGTAAATGAAATGATCCAATCCATTCCACTTCTGTCTGGAATGCAGGTCTTGAGACACTGGAGGTGGGGAGATGGCTGTGGAGGGAGGCTTGTGAAAAGACTGTGTAAGAGGAGAGATGGAACACCCAGAATATTCCATCAGAAAGGCTATGAAAAGAGACCAATGAACTCAAAGATAATTTGATTTTGTTCCATTTTCCCAGAACTTTGTTGATGTGCAAGAAGATACATATGAACATTTTAAAATGTGGGCACCTCTTTCCTTAAATAAGGACACCTACATACACACTGGAAGTTTGTGGAAAGTAAACTTAGTGACTATTTAAAAAATGCTGCTGATTCACTGATGCTCGAAAATTATAATTCAATTTTTTCAGCTGTTATCTTGTAACAATCAATTCATATGGCAAAGGAAAGCCAAAAGCACAATTCTTTTTATTTACAAGGACAATAAAATAGAAACGTCATTCATCTATTTCCATTTCTGAATTTTCAGGCCTGATTCATCGTTATACTCATTTTCAAAGTCTGTGGATACTTTAACATCCATTCTAATCCCTAGTGGGAGAAACTCTGCTAAATTACTTTACTCTCTAGGGTCAGAGTATTCAAGATAAAACATTCCTTAAAAAATGTATTTCTACTAGGAAAAGTCAAATGTTATTTAAAAAAAGAAGGAGGGTGAGAGGAAAACAGAGTAACCACTCTTTCAATAGAAATTATCAAAACCAAAGCATGGCAAGGGGTGAATTTCCTTCTGTGAGTAAATTGCTATGAGTGGTTCTCTATACTACTTGAATTTTTCATTTGGGCCTTTAAGCTGCTTTTATATGAAAGGAATTTGGAAGATATTGAGAATATTGCTGCAAATATGAATCAAATGAAAATATATTTCTAAAACCCACCACATTAAACTAAGACCATTTCAGCTACACACTTGTGGTGGGAATAAAGTGTTTTACATTTCTAAATAATCTAGATAATTGAAACTGATCTCCTTAAGCATGAAAACATTTTGTATGTGTCATTTTCACGTGAGTATCTTTCTTAAGTGAAATTACAAATTCCTTTCCTTTCCTAAACTCAAAATTCTAAATAATATTAATTCCATTTGATATCTAAGCTGTCATAATGACCATCAACAATTTTACACATGTATATGATAGTATCTGTAGCACTTAGCTGCACAAATTTTTGTCCCTTTTTTATAACTGATAAATGACTGGTACTCCTCCATGTATGTAAGGTAAATACTCTTACAAATCAATAAGGAAAAAATAGAAAAATAGACAAAAGTTTAGAAAAGGCAATTCACAGAAAGGAAATCCCATATTATTGATAAATAAATAAGATGCTTGACTTCACTAATGAGTGGAAAAATTACAATGTAAATAATGGGATAGTTCATACCTGTTGGGGGATGAGCAAACAAATTAAAACTTAAAATATCCATCTTATTGAGCATGTGGAAAAAAGGGAACCCTTCTACTATAGATGGAATGAAAAATGGGAACATATCATTTTGGAAAATGCTTTGTCAAAATCTAGTAAAATGATGCTTTCCAGAGCCAGTCAGTGAGTTGCAAAATTAGCTAGGGCATAGCCAAATGCTGACTTCTGAGGAGATACTGATTAGGAGACTGAGTACACTGGGGACACAGGAATGTCTTTGTGTATCTAGAGTTACAGTTGTTTTTTGTTAGGTTGAATATTTCAAGAGTTAATAATAACAAGAGTTACATTAAACCAGAGGATAATAGCTGCGGTAAGGGAGCTCTTTCAACTGACTCTAACCCAGACCTATTCTGAGTCTTCTAACTCAGGGGGGAACCACTGTGATCTGTGCACCCCAGGTTCACAGACTATACATATGGATGGGACAAAATGAACTTAAGGATGTAAATCAGGAAATAGCCAGTATATTAAATCGAGTAAGTCCTGACGTCTAAGTGTTTACTGGGAACAGAAAGCTAAAAATATATGTCATTTGTGAGAAATTTTAAAATGCACAAGAATACTGTGCATAATTTAAACATATACTCATTTTTATTACACATGTTCTGAAAAGATGTATGTAACCTTAAGTTATAGTGGTTACCTTTGAGAGCAGAAGGAGAGGCATGGAATTAAGTAGAGGTCTTAAGGAGGCCTCAGGTGTATCTTATTTTTGAAATAAATAATAATGTGAATCAGATATTGCCAAATAATATTTGTTATACCTTGGGGTACAAGCTGAGTGTCAGTTATATGAGTCTCTGTTCCTTTTGTATTTTTGAATCTTTTCAAAGTCCAAATTTAAAAAGAGATCAACATATTACCCTGAAGGCTTTATTTCTCCTTATAGAATAAGGCTCTGAAAAAATAAAGTTCTAGCTCATGGCCCAAACATAATAGAATCCAATTTGATCCATAGTATTAAGTGAGGAAGACCCTCAGAAATGCTGACTGTGATCAAATGCTTAATATTCCACTAAGATCCACCAGCTGGAAAGCTGAGTCGAGTAGTCCCTATCCTCTAGACCCTCCGGGTGAAAACCTTTGATGAAGTCCAAAAGGGAAAGTGGGGTTGTGTTGCTTTGTTTTATTTGTTCAAGGTCACCCTGAGGAAGAGGTGAGGAAGAGGAAAATGCAGGAATTGCATTTTCTCTTGCAGGCATGCTCTCTTTCTCCACCTGCCTCTAGCCCTGATTCTCTCAAGGGAGAGAGAAGAAAGCTAAACTCTAAAGGGACCATTCTCATAAGGGATGCTCTGGGGCCCAAAACATACCCAATACTGCTATGAAACCCCAAGTTTGGCAGAGGGCATTCTGTTTGCTCCAGCATGGAATACAGAATCTCTCTTGGGAGATTTAGGAGGTACGGTTTTTGAAGGAAAAACAGTGTTGTGGATGTGGCATTGTCAGACGAGGCAGAAAGAAGAGATTGAAACAGAAAATAGCATCAATTTTCCAAGGAGGAAAAATGGTAGAGGAAGTGGTGTGGAATCCTTACTTTTCAAATAGGGGCTCAAAGGGCAGTTTAGCATTAATATTCCAATGACCTTATTTTACTCCTCAAGCTGATAAAACCTAGAACTTGAACACATTCCATTTGATGTTTATTTATTGTAACTGAGAAGACATCCATTTCTCTTACCACAAGTCAGTGTTTTTCTGGGTCTGACCCTTAAGAAAATTTTCTTCCATTCTCTGTTCCTAAGTGCATTCAATACTTATTTATTTAGGGCTTGGTCAACTGCTAAAACTCTTTAACCAACATACCTTTGCTCTCCACATTGGTGCTCTCTTTCCTGTTTTAGTTTTATCCTCTCTGGTTTTTAAAGTGATAAGATAGAAAAACAAAAGTTTATAGAACAATGATCCATCCTGACAGAACCTAAGATGTTAGTTTAATTATGAATTCTTCCAACACTTTAATGGGGTTTGAAAAATGAAATACCTCCAAAGTAATACTGAGATAGAAACAGTCTCAAAGTACTTCAAATATGATGCTGATTCTACTTCCCACTAATTAGGACAAAACACAGCATTGCCTTTGTGATTCACACATTGTATATTAACAGAATTTCTGATATAGGATTATATAAATAGAAGCTTCTTTCTGCTTTCCGAATTACATCCAAAAATGTAGACACCACTATACTGTTATTTATCAGAAATCCTGGATTGCTCTTAATAGCTTATGTCCTGAAGGGGTGATCAAAGTTGGAAATAAACTTTTAAATTCTCTCTGTACTTTTGTATGCAGCGTGCACACTAGGCCACAGAATGATGATATTCCAGGAGTAATGAAATCAGAGTTAAGTATGCATATAAAAATCAAGGTCACCTGTTCTAGTGTTGATCAAGATCCTAAAACAGAGGTGAGGAAGATCTGCACTGAATCCTCCTGAGAGACTTCAGATGTGAAATTTTAGAGCACAGGGTGAGTCAGTAAAATGAACAAAACATTGTGCTAAAGATGCAAATAGGACTGCCGACAACCATAAGAACTGAATCCAAGGTTAAATAGAGGCAGTAGAAATGACTAGCCAACCAACTCCATTGCCTCTGAGTAACCACCTAAAAGGTCCATGCCCTGCTGTAAATGTTCCAATGACTTCTTTTAATATAGAGAGGACTATAAAATCTCTTTATCAAGATATAAACACAAACATCTGACACCTGACTATAATTCCTATCAGTCTCTGTCTCCCCACTCATTCCTACATATATTCAAATGTTCCAATTAGACTGAATTACTTCTATGTCTTCAAATATGACAGAGACACACCATGTCATACCATGTCCATGATCAATTTATTCTCTCCTACTAAAATGTACTTCTTTCTTTGCCCCTGGTGAATATCTCCTCAATCTTCAACAACCAGTTTAGAATTGACTGCCATTGTGAAGCCTTCCTTAATCCCAAGACACTCCAAAGTTGGCCATTCTCTACAATTTTATAGCATCTTAATTATGCCTGCACTATTATAGTACTTAGTACACTGTATGAGGATTGTTTGCCATTTCTGTATGTCAGCTGTTTCCCACAGGAGTCACTTTTAGGCAGAGACCATCTCTTCTTCATTCATTGTTATCTTAAGCCCTTATTATGCTTCTGGCACAGCTATATCCAGCTGGAGAAGGATGGGAAGTGAAAGAATGGGATGTAAGAAGGAAATAATTTGTCACCGAGTATTTCAGGGAGAAAATGAGAAGTTTCACATTCCACATACTAAGTCGCTCTCTTTCTGCCCATCATTTCATATTAGTTCAGTAATTTTATTAAAGAGTTTCATGAGTCATTAACCAAGTTATTAGTGGGCATTCTAGGTTTGGTCTCGAGAGACCTTTCAAAAATCTGAGCTCAGAATCCTTTCAGGACCATTTGAGTAGAAGCTTCACCACTGAGCATGGAGAAAGATTCATTATTGTATCCTTGACTAGTTGACCAAAACCAAACTAGCATATCTGCATGCATAGGGGTCATCCAATTGTGGTGGTGCAGTCAACCAACATGCTTTCTTGAGTGTGTTCCTTACACAAATTTTATTACTGAGGATAAAAAAGAAAAAATAGACAAGGTCTCTGTTCTAGAGAAAAAACCAGTCTAATAAGTGTTAATATAAAACAGAAAAATAAGAATGAGAACATTTGAAAATAATCTATAAAGAGAATAAAATATTAGGACCGGGATAGAATTGTGGCCAATTCCAGTACAAGAATCAGTATAACCACACCCTCTCCATTACAAATAGTTATGATGCTTCCATTTTAACAGTTGAAGTTAGGCAGAGAATTAGGTGTTAATCAGAGTAACTGGAGCCAGAAAGTATTAATCTGGGGAGACTCTGTGGGGGCAACTCTAGTATCCCCCTACATCAGGAAAATACTACTTGATGACGTTTCTGTAGGTAATGGATTCTTTCCTATAAATGGTTTCTATCAGACATTTCTAAGGAATTTTATTCAAACAGCCCCCAATTAGATGTCAGGTTAAGAGGAGGAGAAAATATAAAGGAGAAAATTATGTAAACCATCATTCAGGCCTGAATTTGGCCAGAAGAAAGTCTGACTGGCATTTACAAGACTCTGTGTGTACCTTGATAGTTCAGCACATCCATGAAGCATCATCAGTTAGAAAGGAGCCTGTTTGAGTCTGAAGCTCCAAGTCTTACTAGTGTAGAAGTAGGAACTAACACAAACTGAAGCTGTAACACATTTGTTGCTTTGGTAACACTTAAAAATGATGGAGGACAAACCATAGCCACTGGTCATTGTTTCATATTGATTCAGTAACTTTAGTAAAGAACTTCATGACCTATAATTAAACCATTAGAGGATGTTCTAGGGTCCCCTCATCCCAAACAGGGACCTTTCAAAATCTTGAGCTCAGAATTCTTTTTAGGGCTGCTTATGTTTCTACCTATTGGACAAGAAATAATCAAGTGGATCTATAAGTCTACCTCATGAACAAAGGCTATTTCATTACTGTATGTAATTTATAGACCCATGCACTCCCTGTAGATGTAGAGGCTTTCCTACAAGTACAAGAGTGGCCATAATCTTGTTGAAACACTTGACTAGCATTTCCTGCATTATCCAGACCTTTACTTCTTGATTTTGCACACTCGCTCTAATACTGGTTATGATTTTCATCACCACTCAGCTTCTTCTGCGATTAAAGTTTGAATCTCTGATACTAAGTCAAATGAAATGTTCCCTAGTAATGTCATTAGATTCTTTCTTCCATTTGACATGTACACTGTTACCTTTGAATTATGTACTAGCTTTGTCTTGTTTCTCTGTACAATTTCTCAAATCTGTCCCTCTCTGTCCCAACTCTCCTCTCCAATCACCTTGTGCCAATCTTGGCTTTTTTTTCCTCACTATCTAGCTCTGTTATTATCCTCTCCCGTCCTGGCCAGATACTGCATAGCTCTGTCTAGACACAATGAAAGGCACTGCACTAGGAAGTAGGTACATTATGGCAGAAGTTAAACATGTCCCTATTAAGTCCATGTTGTGGGATCTGTTCATATGTCTTAATATTCTATCTTAATTATGCTAGTCATCACCCTTATTGTTTGTCCCATCTTTATGCATTTGCAAATATGTATGTGTGGTAGTCAGCTTCTGAGATGGGCCATTCTTTCCTGGTATTCATGCCATTGTATGATCCTGTCATCTTGAATGTGGGCTGGAACTAATGACTTGCTTCTAACCAATAGAATATAGAAAGGGGGATAAGGTGTTATGTTGGTAATTAGGTTACAGAAAGGTACTGGCTTCCCATCTTGCTTGCCTTTTTCTTGCTCTCTCACTTGCTCACCCTGATGGAAGCCAGTTGGTCTATGGAAAAGCCTCCATGGCAAGTAATGGAGAGAAGCCTCTGGTGAACAGCCAATAAAGAATTGAGGCCTTACATCCAATAAGAAATGAGCAACTGAGGCCTTTCAACAACAACGTGAGTCAGCTTGGAAGTAGGTCTTTCACCAATTGACCCTTAAGATGACTGCAGCCCTGGCCCATAACTTGATTGCATCCTTGCGAGAGATCTTGAGGCAACGCCACCCAACTAAGCTGTGCCGGTCTCCTGACCCACAGAAACTATGAGATAGTAAATGTTTGTAATGTTAATCCATTAAGCTTTGGTGTGATTTGTTACACAGCAATAGCTAACTAATAGAATATGCTATGTCAGAAGTAGAAATAACAGTAAAAATAGTCAGAAGGTCATATTAAAATTTCTGTTCATTCATTTGTAGCAGCTATGCTGGTCTAGGTTTCTGGTATATTTACTGCACTCAGGCAGAAGCTTAATTGAATCTTGATATTTGATTATATTTATTTACAAGTTAACCAGTTTGAGCCTCAGTTTACACAAGTGTAAAACAGCTGGCCTTCTGGTTTTACATAAGGTTTAAAAATAATACATTCTACAAATTTTATATACAATTTTAAATATAAACATAGGTTGTACTTAGTCACTGGGGATAAAGTGGCAAATAAAATATATATGGTCTTGCCTTCAAGGGACTAAAAAGTGGGATGTATGTAAGATGCTTCTCATTGTGCCAAGCACGCAAGATTCACAGTAAATGTTTCTTGTAATTGTCATCTACACACCATGACCCTTTGTATCTACCCATCCACACCCCCTTTATCTTTGTTTACAGCAGGCAAAATCATCCTGTCTCTTTTGGATGGAGCTTGGAAGTACAACTACGTGCATGATTCATCACCAAAAAGTGGGCCTTGTGGGAGTGAATTAAACTGAAAATAGCATACAAATTAGTGTTGAAATCTCTGAAAATTGGGAAGTTGGTACAATTTATCTGAAAACTGAATTTCCCTGCTTTTATGCCCTTCTCTCTCCTTGGCAGGACTACATCATCCTTCTGATGGTTTTGCATTTTTAATAATGAATTTCCTATGAAATCTGCCCTCAGGACAAGATTTTATAAACTCACTGTTAGAATTTTCATTTTATCTTCATTGCCAAGAAAGCCAGTGTTAAACATTGTATTACAGTATGACCTCACCAGATCCATGAAGAAAGGAAATCTTTGAAAGTTAGAGACTACCAAAAAGCTCATAACTGGAAAAAAAAATCAAACCCAGCTTCCCTACCTCAAATTACACACTATTTCTAAAAAACCTCTCAGCTTAACCTAATATTCTTGTGAAAGTGTTTTCCTTCTACCTCAAATGCATACTACTATTTTATATTAGCTGATTGATTGGATGTGAATCTTGAGTAAAGTATTCCCAAATGTTTTTTAAATGTGGAGGAGTGAGTATGGAAATAATATTTAAACTCTCTAAATTGAAATCATTCTCTGTCTAGGCCAGTGGTATACTAGCTTTCACTGTGCTTTCTGTTGATAACTCTTAATCAAGTTAGAAGATATTGAGCTCTGGAAGCTAGGAGCCAGGACAAAAGGAGCCCAGCTTAATCTGCTCCCTATTCCCTGGTGACTATTTGTCAGCTGTTTTTACCTCTCCAGACAACCATCAGCATCCTCCTGGCTAGTCCTAATTCTTCCATGCTGTGTATATTCTTGGAGTTTCTTTCGTCAGAGTCAGTCATCTGTTCCCTCTGTGGGAGTTCCTAAAGGCTGCCATTTTCATAAACTCATGTTTGGAAAATTATAATGTACATTTCAAACATCAAAATCAAACTCAAGCTCCAGAAGGCCATACATAACCCATGAGTTGAATTGTTTGATGAAAGATGAAAAAGGACTGCTTAGAAGAAGGAAAAAAAATCTTCTAAATTCTGTCCACGATAACTACCCTAAGAGAATCAGGCAGCATGCATCTGCTTTTGTCTAGACACAAATTCCTTTCCCCAGGGAAAGAAAATGCTTGCTTGGAAAGTTCTTACATTTTAAAATCAGCATTTCAAAAATAATCACAAATCGTTTATAAGTTAAGAGGAAAGGATGGCACATTTCATTCTGAAACTTAAGGAATGAGTAAAGAATTGAACATGATGTCTTATTTAGCTTACAGTGTTTGTAGAAACCTAGCTTGATAAATAGTTAATTTTGGCATCAGTGAGATTTTAAATTTTAAGATGTAATAAAATAATTGCTAGGAATCTATTGCTCTTAGTTTAAAAGATTCTGATCTTGATCATTAAGCGTGTAATTTTTAGGAAGGGAAAAACCCCTAAAATAAGGTATTATTCTATGTCAGTTATGTTTTTTATTTATATTAATAAACATTTTTGAGCTTCAACTTTCATCAAGGCTGGAGGAAATGAAGAGGTAGTCTCAGATCTCAAGGGGTTAAAATTAAATTAGGAAGCAACACACACACACACACACACACACACACACACACACTCCTGGATAGAAAATAGAAGGGGGACAGAGAACAGAGAGGTACCTTAAGACAGAAAAATGGGCAAACACAGAGTTCGCAACACCTAGTAGGAGCTTAATGAGTGACAGTGAGTAATGGGGCACAGAGGAGTGGGATTGGCTGGTATGGTTACAAAAGACTTCGCTTCTTCTCTAGGAAGAAATCAGCTAGTGTTAGAGAACAGGTAAAATATAGAAAGGCAAACCAAGTGGGGAGGTAATTTTGTGGTCAGTTTGATAGGAATATCCAGAATCTTTCTGGTTCTTATGTCCATATGTTATCCCAACTACAAGCATAGTTTCTTATTTTTCCTAATCAAACTATTTCTGGAATATTCTATGATGTTCCCATTCAAGTGATTGTTGACATATTCTTCCTTTCTTTGATTCCAACACCTATTGCTGGCATGGTAGGGATTCTGGGTAAAAGGAACTTACTGCTGCCTCACTTGTGCCCAGTTAATACACCCTGGCTACCAATTCCTGTGGACCCCAGCACTGGCCCTTCTGCCATTCCGTGGCCACTACCATGGATGCTGATCCCTCATATCCTTGAAGTGACAAAGAAGTATCATGTTTGCAGTCCCCAGGATTCTGAGTCTATGATGTGACTCACACAGAACTGGAAATTCATGTCTTCCTTTTAGTTTTACTT
Source organism: Balaenoptera borealis (assembly GCF_965194805.1). Taxonomy (NCBI): domain Eukaryota; kingdom Metazoa; phylum Chordata; class Mammalia; order Artiodactyla; family Balaenopteridae; genus Balaenoptera; species Balaenoptera borealis. The sequence goes on from NC_138871.1 coordinate 19,324,832, forward strand.
TGAAAATTGGGCACTAGAAAAGTGCTGTTTCTTCCACTATGTTGCTCCATAAGTGTGTAATTGTGAGCCTTCCTATATCCATCCTATCCCACCTCCACTTCCATGTTAGAAGTTTATTATCAGGCTAAAATTTTTTCTCTTGGGACTTCTCTGGTGGTCCAGTGGTAAAGAATCCGTCTTCCAATGCAGGGGACATGGGTTCGATCCCTGGTCGGGGAACTAAGATCCCACATGCCGCGGGGCAACTAAGCCCACACGTCACAACTACTGAGCTTGCGCATCTCAGTGAGAGATCCTGCGTGCCTCAACGAAGATCCCGCATGCCACAGCTAAGACCCGAGGCAGCCAAAAAATAAAATAAAATAAAATGATGAAAATAAATAAAGTAAATAAATATTTTTTTTAAAAAGTGTTTCTCTTATTTTCTCAAGTTGTATTCTTCTCAGGTGGTTCTTCAGCCCCTCACGCTGAGAGAGCTGGTCATGTGTGAATTCTAGCAGACCATATTACTTACAAACAAGCCAGTATAGAGAAGATATTTTCATATTTCTGCATGGCCAGGACTTTCTGAGCAAAAAATGGTAACCTGGTTCAAGGTATGACTCAATAGCAGTCTTAAGATGGTGAAATGATCTGGAAAGAGATTTACGGGTTTATCTCCCCAGAGATATGTGTTTACATTTCAAAAGGGAATAAAACCAGGAGCCATTCATTTATTTTCGAAAGGGCTGTAACAACCTGGGGACCTTTCCTGGAGAGAGTTTATTAACATTAAAGAGTGAAGGTTTTTCTCTCCCTCTCAGGAGGGGAGGGAGACAGCTGAGCACCAATTGCTATATAAACTCTCAGATTCATAATTTCATAATTTCGTGGAGGTAGTATGGACCTCCTTCGTGTGGGCAGACTTTATCTGACCTTATCATAGTGCCTTGTGAGGTAGAATGAGGTATAGGGAACTGGCAACGTTATTGTTACTAAGAAAGAAGTTTGCTCTCTGAGCAAGAAACCTTGCATTTGCATTCAGGATAAAACAAATAAATACCGATATTAAAAACCATCAGCCAGATCTGTACAATACTTCAAGTATGTAGGTTTCAGACATATGGAAGAGGCTTTGAGACAAACTACATGTTGCCTGTTTAAGGGCTATTGAGTGAATGAAATTTCCTTCTCGTTCCTCCTACACTTCTGACTTCCCTCCTCCAAGACTAGCACAACCACCACTTAGTAAGACATCTCCTCCATATTGTAATCATTTTGACCTTTCAGGGAGAAATAAAATGCTTTACACCAATAGTAAGGGTTATATTAAAATGTATTTAAAATATATTAGGAAGTCTAGGCTGAACTGAATCTCAGTCATTACATCTTCTGTGGAAATTCATTACTTTCATAATTTAATTTCAAGGTCAGTCACGGAGAAGTGACAGACTGTAATAGTCCTTCCTATCTCTAATATCTAATATTTCTGTCTTCCCAATAATCTGTCCTTACCGCCTTCTTCTGATATTGATCTTACTTCTGTCCATTCCCCTTGCCTCTGGTCACGGGGATAGGCAGGTCACCCAGACATGTCCAATGGTAAAACTTGATCCCGCTAGCAACAGAAATCAGTCCAAGAGAAATAAGCATACCCCCAAGTGGCCAAGAAGATTGCTCTTCTTTGACGTGTAGAAAGTAGGAGGAAAACAAGCATCTCTACTTATCCTGGAATCTTGAGCTATAAGCCTAAGGCTGCTGCTAGTGGACATATTCTCTACTGAAAAAGAAGGTCATATATTAATTTTTTGTATTCATTTAATCGATGCATACATATTAAAGGCTAATGATGTGATAATACTTGTCTAGGCCCTAGGCACGTACAGGAACACCTGCCTCTAGGAAGTGACAATCTATCTGTGGACCATTGACACTGAAGAGGATGTACTAAATGTCAACAGACTCATAGAAATAGATCCCTGTTGTCTCTAGCTGAGACTTGAGTCAGATCTTAAAGGATAAGTTCAATACACAGATGTAGAGGAGGAGGAGAAAATGGGGAAGATGACAGGAAGGAGAGTGGGAACAGCATGGATGTGTTTTAACTGGAAAATAATAAATACACATGTCCGGATGGAGAAGAGGGTTTATACAGAGGATTCATGGGCAGTGATTGTCCATGTTGAGTGCAGTCATGAGGAAGCCAAGAAACGTGAAGCATTTATCCCAAAATCAATAATATTGACCATACTTGGATGATGAAACATCAGGCAATACATGAGAAGCTTGAGGCTCAGGGGCATTAACTAATTTGTGTAAGGTCACATTTAGAAGTCAAGGAATTGAGTTCTTCTGATTCCTTACCTGGATTTCATCTATACATTGTACTGACACAATGGTACCCCTCATTATCATTTCTAGTTTGGGTGCTTTCTATTTGTTCCTCTTACTGGGCAAAATACATAGGAATGCTGTAAAAAAAACCTCTTTTATGAAAATTTTACATAACAGAAGCATAAAATTACAAATTATACCGTCTCTACTAAGTGAAAGAAGTCAATCTGAAAAGGCTGCATACTATTTGATTCCAACTATATGACATTCTAGAAATGGCAAAACCATGGAGACAGTGAAAAGATCAGTGGTTACCAGGGGATTGGGAGGGGGAGAGGGATGAATAAATGGAGTACAGTGAATTTTTAGGACAGTGAAAAATACACTGTATGAAACCATAATGATGGATACATGTCATTATACATTAGTCCAAATATAATAGAGTATACAACACCAAGAGTGAACCAAAATGTAAACTATGAACTTTGCGTGATTATGATGTGTCTGTGTAGGTTCATTAATGGTAACAAATGTACCACTTTGGTAGGGGACGTAGATAATGGGGGACACCATGCATGTGCAGAATCAAGGGAATTGATTCAGAATCATGGGAAATCTTAGTAGCCTCCCCTCAATTTTGCTGTGAACATTTAACTGTTCTTTAAAAAAAAAGTCTTGAAAAAATTTATACCATCTGTTTGGCCCACGTGTTCTCCAAAATAATGGAATTTTCATTTTCATTTACAAAGTGCTTAATAACAGAATCCTCATTAAAAAGACTTTATTTTTTTCTATTCTTTTTGGGTTCCCTCTGAAGAAAGAACTGCCGGCATCTCAAAGATCTCTCAACCTGATGATGTTGACATTGCCACAAATTTGCATCAGCCATCAAATTTACAAAAATGGCATTTCAATGTAATCTGTTCTGTGAAGAATGAGCTACTTTAAACATAATATCATTGAATGTACTTTCAGGGCCCTCAACTTTCCACAGCAATCTGACTTTGCAAATGAGATCTCTGAAAATGGGTCTCGTTGGGTGCACTCGCTACCAAGCTATTGGCAATTTGCTATAATTCAGGTTTTATTGAAGAGCTTATCAAATATGTAAGTATTTAATGAGTCTGATGTACATCAAGTTTATTGTGCTTTCACCTGCCTAGATTAGTTTTATAAAAAAATAAATAAGTAAATTTTTATGTAATGTTGCCCTAGAATTTTAACATACTAATAATCCACAAAATTGTGTTTTCAAATTAACTCAGCATTCATATCAAGACAAAAAACACTCTTCAAAAAAATTTACTTACTCTTTACTAAGTAAAGTAATTTATGGAAAATTAACTACAGACTGTTTCATCACTCTTTGGATCTCTCTCAATTTCTAGCCTCTCAGTGAAGGTAAAGTGGGAGTTCTCTCTACGGAGACCCACCCCTGCATCATTTGCATGTTTAAACAGAGGTTGGCCTGTATTTGAAAACCCCACTAGCAGCAAAGTCTGGTCTAGTCAAGACGTTTTGAGCATTCTGCCCCTTTTTTTTCATGCTTGGTAATAGACTCTCACTCCACTCCCTTCACCGTACCCTATGGCCATCATGCAGAGGCTCCATTTAGTCTTGTTTAAAGTTGCTCTTATTTTGGAATATTATTTCTCTTGTGGCAGCTATTTTCCATGGGGGTTATTCTGTCCACCCAAGAACATCTAGCAATGTCTAGAGACAATTTTGATTGTCACAACTTGAAGTGGGAAAGGGAAGAGGTCCTATAAGCATCTAGTGGGGTAAGTTCAGGGATGCTGTTGAACACCCTTAATGCACAGGACAGCTGCCTCCACCCCAAGAAAGAATTACCAAGACTCACATGTCAATAATACAGAGGTTGAGAACTTCTGCCTTAGGGTCTTTAACAACTCAGATATAAAGCTGGGCAGAACCTGGTAGGTTGGTGGCAAGGCAAAAGAAAACATGATGCTTTGTCTTCCATGTCCTGGACTCTTCCTTTTTTTTTTCCTTCTTCTTGTCACCTTCCACTCCTTGCCTACTGCTCCATGTTCTCTCCTCAAAATAAAATGTACTCTCAGGACAAAGTTTGATAAACTTGCATAAAAAAGTGACCAATTCAACATTGCACTAAGATTTTTTTAAAAATCAAGAGCAAAATGTTAGCCCAAAGGTAGAAATTTGGGTATTAGTGATCTGTATATGAGTTTTTATTTGAAGGACGTAGCCCTCCTTAGCATAGCCAAACACTGACAAGGGGACTAATCCATTTTATAAAATCTATATAACCTACAAAACTCTGCATAACCATAATCACAGAACTGATCTTATGTTCTTCCTCAAACTCCATGTGTGTAGTACATCACCCAACAATTCTAATTAGCAACCAGTGAATTTTAACAGCTAAAGCTTTTTTTTAATTTGTTTCTTATAGAGAAATTTCTTTTTTTTTTTAACATCTTTATTGGAGTATAATTGCTTTACAATGGTGTGTTAGTTTCTGCTTTATAACAAAGTGAATCAGTTATACATATACATATGTTTCCATATCTCTTCCCTGTTGTGTCACCCTCCCTCCCACCCTCCCTATCCCACCCCTCTAGGTGGTCACAAAGCACTGAGCTGGTCTCCCTGTGCTATGAATTCTTATTGAGAAATGCTAGGTATTAAGTCACCATATAGATCACACATTTTAAACCTCATGTTCCACATGTTCAGATGACCAGTGGGATTGTGACAGAGCACCATCCCTCCTTTTAAGCCCTGCTGGTTTCAGAGCAGAGGCATTCTCCCTCCATGAGGAATCCGTGTGTATGTCAATTGTTCTACTCACAGCTAAAGTTTTTGCTTTCATTTCTTTGACAACCTCTCTACTTACCCATAAAGAAACTATATTGTTCCTGTTTAGGAAAGAGAAGAATCATTGGGGACAGAAGCAAAATAATTTATATACCTTGTATATTTTAGTTCTTAGCCCACTAATATCTACTTTTCCTTGACATGTATTTCATTTTCTACTAGTTATTTACAAACTGTTTATTTCACTCTCTTCTACCTGGCTTCTTTCCTAGTGATCTTCAGTAGATGCTGAAAAATATAAAGAATCTAAATGCCTTGCTTATCTTTTCTGTTCAATTATGAATTGGATGTGGACATCAGAATCAGGAAGGTACCTTTAGTTAAGTACCCCAAGTATTCAATCACTGCAAGGAAGGGTTGAGATGAGAATTTTTAAAGATCTGAAAATTGACAAATAAGAGCAAAATCTTCATTAGCAACAACAATCCAGGATGGATTGCTCTGTTTCATTGATTTTTTTTTTCAGTTAAAAAAACTTCAACTAGAATATCATTTACATTTCAAGACTTTGGGTGAAAATTATGTTAAAATATTTCCATCAGCTAGGCACACTGCCCTTGCCTTTATGTCAATTTTGACCCAATGGGCACCACTCCTTCTATTTATTAAAGCACCCCAAGGCTCAATAAGAAAGAAATCTAAAATGTCTCTTGAACAATGCTGAAGTCTTTGTGTGCACAAAGTCACCTATAAGTTGGCAATATGCTCTGCATGTCATCTGTGGCAGTAATCATTCCAACCAGTCATGAGTTGAAACTTCTGTCTCCATGTCCTCCACCCTTCTCTGACACTCTTCACTCAGTGTCAGATCCAAGGAAATGCTGCTATGTGCCAGATATACCACAGGAAGCTGAGACTTTGTAACAAAATCGAGGTAATGGGCCAGTAACTGAGAGCTCCAAAAATGTGACAGGGTTTCCTTAAGGGTGAAAAAAATGTCCTTAAATTGGAGAGTAAAATAACTGTTTCTAATTATTCCAAATGAGAAAAGAAATACTGTATGGCTTGCATTGTGTTGCTCTATTGAATGCAAAGGACAAGCCTATTTGAAAAAAAAAAAAAAATAGTGCTGAATTTCAGCTAATTAAAATGTGGATATATCATATTTCTTTAACATCTTTATTGGAGTATAATTGCTTTACAGTGGTGTATTAGTTTCTGCTTTATAACAAAGTGAATCAGCTATACGTATACATATATCCCCATATCTCCTCCCTCTTGTGTCTCCCTCCCATCCTCCCTATCCCACCCCTCTAGGTGATCACAAAGCACTGAGCTGATCTCCCTGTGCTATGCAACTGCTTCCCACTAGCTATCTATTTTACATTTGGTAGTGTATGTCCATGCCACTCTCTCACTTTGTCCCAGCTTACCCTTCCCCCTCCCTGTGTCCTCAAGTCTATTCTCTTCGTTTGTGTCTTTATTCCTGTCCTGCCTCTCCGTTCACCAAAACTTTTTTTTTTTTTTAGATTCCATATATATGTGTTAGCATACAGTATTTTTTTTTTCTATTTCTGATTTATTTCACTCTGTATGAGAGACTCTAGGCCTATACACCTCAGTACAAATAACTCAATTTCGTTTCCTTTTTATGGTTGAGTAATATTCCATTGCATACATGTGCCACATCTTCTTTATCCATTCAGCTGTCGATGGATGCTTAGATTGCTTCCATGTCCTGGCTATTGTAAATAGAGCTGCAATGAACATTGTGGTACATGACTCTTTTTGAATTATGGATATATCGTATTATTATTGCTATTATTTCTAATTCTAAGTCTGTGAAGATTCTCAAGAGAAACAATCCCTAGATGTGCTCTTTATTATGTGATATTACACTAGTCCTTTTCTGCTTATATTTCAGAGAGCAACCAATGTCTGTTTATCTGTTGTTTTTCCTTGCTATTCTAGACTAACAAATAGCTACAGAAGTCTTTGTAAATAACCTTTTCCCTGTAGAAGGAAACATGTTTCTACTAACATGTCTTATTATGTAGAACTTGGAACACTGCTGTATCTGACCTTTCAGAGATATGTCTATTTTTAAAAGCCTAGTGGGTTCCAAATTCCATATATAGACCCATGAAAACTCCCACTGATGCTGAGGTAAGTTTCTTCTGTGCATACAGAGGACCTGATTCATTACCCATTCATAACTCCATCTAATATAGAGTTAATTCTATTTGTCTTCTCTCCATCCCTGGACTTTCTCTCTACTCTCATTCCCCCATATATACAAATACACAAGGCATGAGGGACTTCAGAAAGGGTCTGAAGCCAAGAGACACCAGTCAAGAGAAAAAACTACTAAAAATAGGCTACTCTTTGACACAACTGTCCAAAGTTATGGGTTGTTGTGCTAACTCAGTAGAAATAAGTCTTTTTTCCATCTCAGTGTACCAGAGAGCTATGACAGGCTCCCATAAGTAACTGTGTCTCACCACGACCGTGATTCCCCAGTGGGCAGCCGCATGCCCCTGGAAGAGGGCATGCAAGCCTTTGCTAGAGGAGCAGGGCATATATTAAAGTCTAACCCTTTTTCAGCAACCACTACGTCCTTTGATTACTTCATGTCCATGTACTACCTAAAGCCTTTATGCTTCTCCCTGGTTGTCCATGGTCCTTTCTTATCTTTTCAAGAAATAGACAGGGAAATGTTTTTCAAGTTCAAGATTCCAAGTTCCAGTCACATATTCACTATTTTCTAGACTCGTGACCTTTTTCCAGTCTCTTAACTGATTCAAAACTCCATTTTCACATTCATAATAGGAGATAATAAAAATCTGCCTACTTCATAAGGTCCTTGTGAGAATCAAATGCTTATATATAAAAACTGTAGAGTAGTATACACCGTAAAACAATAAATTATTATTCTGCTAAAGTATTCCAATTCAAACTCAAGAAATAAAGAGCACCCTTTTTATGATCATGTGTAATTTAGAAGCAGAAAGACCTATGGGAAACAATGAAACAGATTGATTCAGGTATGGAAATTAATCATGGTGCTGACATTTTGGTCAAACCTAATATCCATGGTTACCTGTCTCAGAGAGCAATTTTGTAGCTTCCAGCACCTTCTCAGTATAAACTCCAGCTTCATAGTTCTCCATCTCAGCATTGATGATGTGTATGACTCGAGCTGCCCGGCCCCTGATAGCCCCTGCAGTCCGGTCCAGAGTGTCCACATCCCCCTCTTGAAGGGCTATCACACACTTGTTCACATCCTCCAAGATATGATTTTCTGTGGAGAGGACACATACACATTTATATGATTTTATACCACTGACACACTTAAAAACCTATTGAAGATAGATTCATTAACTCACAAGCCATCACCTTGTACATCTCAATACATGCCTAATAACATTGAAATTATATTTAAAGAACATAGTTTATAATTACAATAGTGGTTCTCAAACTTGAACATCAACTGGAGGATTTGTAGCATCATAGAGACTGTTGGGTGACTCTCTCAGGGTTTCTGATTCACTAGGTCTGGGATTGGGCCCAAGAAATTGCATTTCTACCAAGTTCCCAGGTGATGGTAATGCTGCTGATTTGGGGACCACACTTTGAGAACCACCAACTTTAAAAATATCTCTTTCTTTGTTTCAGTGTTTAAGATTTATTGGGTTAAAAGGTCTTTTAAGAGTTGTAGTGGCAGCGAACAAGAAGTCACCAAGCAGCAACGTTTCTAGATATGCCCAGAGTTGCACTTTGGGTTGGATCATGTTCTTATTGAGGGAACATTTAAGGGAGACTTTAAAATGAACAAATATCTCCCCATCAGTCTTCCAATGTTGTGTCATGCATAAGGTATATGCAATGGAAACTGGTCAGGTGAAGAGGATCACAGAGTTCCCCACAACTGAAATACAATCCAGTCTGCGGCTGGTTCCCTCAGACTGGAGTAAAGATCAGGGATCACTCTCCATCATTGTCCAAAGCAGAATCCAAGCAGGCAGGATGACAGGCTTTTCTCTCTACCAGCCTAGAGGAAACACACAATCTGGTCCCTTACAGTATTGCAAGTGTGCAATTTTGTATTTTCCATGTCCAATGTGAGATCTGTTATTATGTCCCTTGAACATTCTTTAGAAACAGAATTCTAAGGAAATGTTCAAAAAGTTTAGTACTCTGAGAAAAAAAAAAAGAACTTAAGCTGAAAATATACATATACACACACAACAGAATAATAGAACAAGATTGGAAGTAGTCTTAAGTAATCTGGTAACCCTTAAGAAAGTATAACTATTCAATGAATAGTTAATAAAGGACTAAATTGAATGATTACCTCTTTAAGAAGTTTCTAGAGCTAGTTCTGATTTATAAATTCCTAAAGAAGCAGAGATGGGAGGGTACTCAGCAAATCCCAATCTCTCCCATGGATCTCTCCTTCTTTCATTAAACAAATCACTCAGAGAAAATATTTGTTTTTATAGGACATTGGAAAGAAAATTGCAAAGTATAACACGTTTCATAAAGGAACATCTGTTTGACCTCATACAATATGATTTCCTCACTTAACTATTTATAAATTTCTGATTTCTACATTCTCTAGTTTCACATAGAAATTGGAACAGAAAAAAAATGAAATGTTTAAATTTTAATATTTAGATATCTTAAACTCACAAGAAGTTATTTCCTGAATGCTGATATCTTCCTGAGAAAATGAGAAAGACAGTTGTGAAAATAGAGACTTAAAGCCTTTCATTTTGATTAAGGAACTTCTGAAATCACCTCTTTATGATATCTTGGATTGGATCATGCAAACTCACCGAAAAGGACACCTTAAAAAAAAAAGGTTTACTCAAATGAAACTTGGCACAGGATTTTAAATACAGAAGTTTGATTCAAATAGGTCTCTCTTACTGCCCTGCTGGATTCCTCCAGACAATTAAAATATGTCGTGGTCCCCGAAAATGGGCAACTGCGAGGGTGTTCATGTCAAAAACAGGCATTTTCTTTGAATAACATAATGTAAGAATAAGCATAGCTACCATTTTTCTGTGCATAGTTTAAAGATGGAATTGAATGCAAAACAGAGGAATCTGTCAATTACATTAGATACTAATGTTTCTGAAATTAACAAAATTTAAAATGTAAGAAGCCCATATATGACCTAATATCCTAAAATGAAATGATAGTTTTTAAAATCTAATTTCCAAACTAAAATATGCAACTAATTTAATTAGGAGGCAAGAAAAAGAATATGCTTTCATAGGTATAACTACAGTTGACCCTTGAACAACAGAGGTTTGAACAGTGCAGGTCCACTTATACATGGATTTATTTCAGTAGTAAATACTACGGTACTACAGAGCCGAGGTTGGTTGGATCCACAGATGCGGAACTTCCCATCTATAGGGCTCACTGTAAAGTTATGCCCAGATTTTCAGCTGTGTGGAGGGAGGGTCGGTGCCCCAAACCCTCAAATTTTTCAAGGGTCAACTGTATACATTAATTGAAGGAGGCCATGATATCAAAAGCATTGCTCTTAATTGAATTGCCAATTAATTTGTTCAATGGTTAGTCACATTAATCATGTGTGAATAAAATATTAATTTTACTAATTTGCAGTTTACTAACTGACTCAGTTTTCTTCATCAACTCTTTTTTATGAAATGTTGAGATAGTTTACTCTGCATTTCCCAACTTTACCCAATTAGAGGCACCCCTTTTATAAAAAAATGAATTACAATTCCTTCATGATAGTGGTTATACCAGTGGATGATATATATGTAAAAGCCACTATGATAAAGAATGTTTTAAAATAAATTTGTACTTTATTAATCTAAGTACCAATAATGCACTTGAAAAGAGCTATACTGTTCTTGTAGACATATTATTTGATCAAAAGATGACACTTGGTCTATATATGGTTTCCCTGGACCCCTTGTAATAACTTCTCCACTCTTAGTCCCTACACACTCAGGTCTGGGGTTCACAAGTTTGGAATTACTCTGGTCTAGTATCTATCAAAAAGGGCAGTGAATTATTCAAAGGCAGAATCCACACTTAACTCATATTTTCATGCCTGACAGCGCCTTACCACAGGCAATCAAAAAAGAAATCCTGAATAAACATGCCCATTGAAGAGGGACAATCAATTATATATTTTTATCCTAAGGTATTTTCAGGAGAAAGAATTCATTAAGTAAGGAGATAGAGGAATGATGTTCCAACTAGAAAATAACATATAAGAGAAAGTAATAATAAAAAGCACCTGTATTCCAGAGATGATTCCATTGCTGGGATAAACCCCTTAGGTACTTCAGATGCCTGGATGTAAAGCATGGTTTTTAAACATCATAAAACATTTGACTGCAACGTATTTTGTGGTAAACTTCCTTGAATTTTTGCAACCTTACAATTTCAGGAAAGATGTAATCTTGTTAAAAAATCACAGATGACCAAACTACCTGATTATTATAAGCTTTAAAGCTATAGTTTCTAAATTCAAAAGCAAAGTTCAGTCTGTGGATTTTTTAATGAAACAAACTCAAGACCCTGGAGTCAAAAAAAACAAACAAATAAAAGAGAAAAAGGCAAACAAAACAAAACGAAACTTTTAGACATTATGGGATTGAGTTAACAGCTTTTTCAGATCTTAGATCCCTGCTATTTTGTGAGCCAAACCCAAGAATTCAACTCTCACGTGATTAATGCCAAGATGCTCATTTTAAGACACTACTAAAAATTTTAGTTTTTGCCCAGTGGGAAAAGTTTAAGTGTTCTAATACAGCCATTTCATTTTTTTTATAAGCCCAGACCACATCTGAAAATTGGTTTTGCTCCTGTAATGTTAATAGCTCCCCAAACTTGTTGCATTTCATATGGACAAATTAAGCACTCAGACACACAAGTTCAGGTAGCATGGAAAAAAAAAAAGAAAGAAAGAAAAACAAAACTATCCCTTAAAAAAAAATATTTTCTGTTGTTGTTTTCAAAATAGAGCTTCCTGCCGGAATAGATATTCCCTTAAGAAGAAACTGATACATAAAATGTCATTAATGCCATTTCAAAATATCTCCTGGGCCAACCTTGCAATTTACTGATGCAAATGTTTTGGCTCCAGCTCGGAGAGGAGATGAGAAGTAGTTTCCCCAACTATCGGGCTGTATGTACAGTCTACCAGCAGGACAGAGTGGGCTGTGTCATTATTTGTCAAGCCCATCTGTGGAAAGGTGCCTGCCGCCTCCGATTGTCAAGTCCAAAGGCATGTTCTAGCAGGTCCTTTCAAGGCTGGCTCCCTAACAGCACCTGTTCATTTTCCTGTCATAGCATGCCGCCACGCTTGTACCACTGGGGTTGGACTGCACAGTGTTATCAGCGGAAGCCAAAGTCTTTTCTTGTTGCTGGTAATAATGAGATGCACAAAGGAATGGCAGGGAGAAAGGTGGCAGAGAGGCAGACCCGGTGGAAGTAAATTAAGAAAAGCTTTGCACTACTGAAACAGTCTGAGATAAGACCTCCTCACCTTGCTTTTCTCTACCCTCAGAAATTTTCATACATGCATGTAAAGAAAAGGATAAGTTGGGAAAGCTTTAAGTTCTGAAATGATTCCTCTTTGAAAAAGGTAGTATATGGATATTTTCTATTCATTTGTAGATAGAACGGGAGTAGAGTAAGATTTCCAGGGGCTGTTAGGATTGCTGTGTGAGATCTGAGGCTGGTTGGAGAGTCCCCCTGCCCCTTTTGGGGACCCCTATAGTCATCCTGGCAAAGACTGACTAGATAAAAGAAAGATGCTCAGTCCTGGTGTCCATCCTTCTGTCCCCCACCACTCAAATCCCCAATATGTCTATCCAATTTCTAAGCACCTTATGAAAGATGCATTTCTTGCATATCTTTTATGTTGTTAGGGCTCATGTATCAGTGAAGCAAAAATCCCAGGAATGGCAACATATTGAGTTCTTTATCATCCAACCCTTGGATATGGGTATGTTTAAATGAATAGTTGCTTTGACAAGTCATCAAAAACAAAGTACCTTGGGAATGAAGAATGAGACAGGTTTCCAAGAGGGAAGAGAGAGTGGAATGGTGGTACCAGAGGGGATAGCGAAGTGTGAGGGGGTGGGGAAGGAGCTGCAATGAAAGCTGGAAACATCAAAGGCAAATTCCCTTCTATCTAGACTTATTGAGAACTATATAGATTCTGGAAAGAGGATAATCTGGATTTTAATTACACCTCTGCCAAGTTACCTACCTCTCAGTGACTTACTTTTCTCAAAGGAAGACTCAGAATAGTGATACCTATCTTATAAGATTTTTGTGTGAATTAAAGCAAATAACAGAAAGTCAGACAAATTATAGATACTGAGCATGTGTTCACTCATTTTTCCCATCTCCCTTGCCCTGCCCTCCATGATTTCAAAGTTGGCTTTTCCATCATCCATCAGATCTACAGATTCAACTATGCTGTTCTCAGACAAGCTTTAAACACAAGCCCCCAGTAGGAATTCATTGCCAGTTTCTTGGTAAAAGGAAAGACTGCAACTAGAGAGAAGTTTCTAAATACACTAAGCCTCCTGCAGAAATCCCTTCCACACTGTTGAAGTCAGAGGCCCTGTCTGTCTGGATCCCACCAGCTGTGCTGCAACCCCTCCCTCTCAGACCTCAGTAAGTCCTGGTCAAGCCTAGGGCACACCTGAGCTGGCAGGTGTGAGTTCCATACGCCTGTGGGTAGAGTCAACGGTCAATTTGAATTTTCAAGAGTCACTTGGTTATTTTAATGCCTCGCAAGGAGGTTGAGGTTTCTGGTGACCTCCTCCCCCATGCCTCCCATAGAGACTTTTCTAGGTGAATTGGGCCAAATGTGTTTAGTCAAATGTGTTTGGAAAAAGGCCCATTAGTTGGCTGGTAGCCAAATTTGAAACAGCATCGATGAGCCCTGTTAAAGGTCAAATTGACTACATGGTTATTCAAATGCGCCAACATCCTTCAGTCTGGCTTCATTTACAAAGAAGAAAGTTACAATTTCCAGTGATGACTAGTTACTTTCTCTCACTTCTTTTCACAGCCTCATGGTCAAGTGCTCAAAGCCTCAATAGCTCCCAAGTGCCTTCTAATGGGTTCATTCTGTGGCTAACATTTCTTCCCAGCTTATCACAAACCTGGGTAACTTCACTTATTGGGGAAAAAAACCTTAATGCAGCCAAATTGGAATAACTCATTGGTTTTTTTGATTTTTAAACATAACCAGTCTCATATCCCATACCCATTTTTAGATGGATGATTCAGATGCATCAAAGGCCATCCTATTTTAAAAACTCCAGGAAGTAAAAAGGAGCCTAACTCTACTTAAATAATCTGTTCGGGTTTCTAATATATTGATCAGAAATTTGTGTTTTCCCCCCAAATGCTTTGGCTCAGTGTCTTGAAATAATGTGCACAGCAGAGAAGAATTTTCAAGAGGGTGTTACAATCACAGTTGCAGAGATGACTGAAAGCTCAAAGGGCCAAGGAGAGCACTTGAAACACAGACCCATGACATTTGCAAGATATTCCTCATCTCATCTTGTTCTCTTCCTTCGGCTGCCTTGTAAGGGGCCCGTTTGTGATTACCTGAGACAGAAAGGAAGTCATCCACTGAGGTGATGTCATCCACAGCCTCTGTCAGCACTCGGACCTGCTTTTCCCACTGGTCTTTGAAGACATCCATATTGTCCTGAGCAACTTTGCTCTGTGGCCGGGCAGCCAGTGTGAGAGCGGCATTGATCACCTATTTGTTAGAAACAATCCAGGGACATATTGACCACACTCTTCAAAAGAGGAACAAGCAGGTCAAAGACAATGTTGAAACCCTGGACCTTGCAGCTTCCACAGATAAGTGGGTTCCCAGTGTTTGGAAGGACAATCAAAACATGAAAGTTAAAGTAGGTTATCAACTACTACTAGTTTTTGTTTGCTTTTCTTCTTTTTTTAAGATATAGGTTTCAAAAAGTGTTTACTGGGCAAAGCCTATTTAGCACAGATGTGGCAGAAATAGAACTCTTGTTCTACATGCACAAGCATATAATTTAGTGGTTGAGACACTAAAGGTAAATAGATATGGAGCATTGAAATAACAGTCCGAGACAAATAGAAGAAAGTCAATAGGAGTGGAAAAGAGAATAATTGCCACAGTAATTCTGAAGAGACTGGAATAGCTTGAAGTTCTTTTTGAGAAAGGCAGAACCTGAAATGGCCCATGAATGATGGGTAGCACTTTCCAGTGAGAGGAAAGAGGGCAAGGCAAGGAAATGAGTGACATGAGGGCTGGAGCGTAGAAGATCTGAAATATCAGGCTTTGGAAACAAAGTAAATGAGGCTTACCTGGGGACACAGGCTGTCAATCTGGGTGGCTGCCATCCGAACTAATTTCACCCCTTCTTCATTGTTGGAGATGGAACAGGCCAAATTGGCAACCTGTATTGAAGAGGATTTGAATGAAAATGATGTTGGGACCAAGGGAAAATACACTGTTGCATGACCTTGTACCTTCCCTGGAGAGCGCCACATTCAGGAGAATCCTTTCATAAATGAGATAAAGGGACCCTTCTGTATTAAACCAAATATTACTAAGTCTTCTGTCAGTAGGCATTTCTATCAGAAAAGCAAGGTGTTAATAACAAATCATTGCTTCAAGATTCTTGAGCACACAAAATAATGCATTTTAACTGGGTTCTTCTGAACTCTTTTCCCCTCCATCTACACTCTCACTTGAACTCCCTAAGACTCATTATTGAATGCAAAGCACTGTGATTTTGGCCACATCAGTACTAAATTCTGACCAGTGAGAGAGATGCCACAGGCAATGCTTTTGATTTTAAAGAGGCCCATAGTAAACTGAAAATTAGAGTCTGTTACCCCAAAGAACCCAAGATCTGCCTGTCACAGTCTGTCAGGAAGATGTCAGTCCACCAGTAGTCAACTCAAATGCTTTCAGGGGCCAGGCAGTTCTGAAAAGTGTGTAGAAAAGCCTGGTGTAATCCAGTAGGCAGTGGGGGAGTGTGCAGCCAATGAAGAGATGCAAGTCCACTATAAAGGCATTCAAGTTTGATTTTTAAAACATACTATACCAGCCAAAACAGCTGAACTGAATTCAAGTTCCCAAGTCAAGCATTTCAATGTTATTCCTTCTCTTCAAGAAGTGAGAATTGGTAATACAAGGCCAGCCTGATTGGCCAAGGTCAACAGCACACAAAGTTATAATCTAAACACTGATCAGTCCCATCAAGCTGGTGTCAAGAGGACAAGAGGATGGGGATTAGAAAGGGCAAAGGAGAAGAGAAGGGCTGCCAGGGCTAGGAGCAGTAGGACAAGTAGAGTACATGATTAGCAGAGAGAATCCCTAGGAGACCTGTGGCCACCTGCCTTTTTGTATCACTTTTTTGTTCACTTCTGCTCTCCAAAACAAGACTGCCTCCCTACTATGCCTTAACGCTCTGGGAGATTCAAATGTACTGCGTATGTGTATAGTTCCTAATGTGAAAGAAACCTTAGTGTGGAACAGGGAGAGCGGCACAGAGCTGGAGATCAGGAGGCTCAACCACTAACCCATTCTGTAAGTCATGTCACATTTGGAGGATTGTTTCCTTATCAGCAAAAGGAGATGCATAGATGGTGATACTAGGGATACTTTCAAAGATGACTTCAATAAATCATTAGTGCAAAGAATCCCATTTTGAAGCTTTTAAGGATGAACATATTAAGTCTATTACAGTGAGAATATATATTATGAGAAACCACAGATTGAGTTCCAAATGTTATCATGTAGTTTCTTACATTTTATAGTTTACCTTTGATTCTTCAGATAATTTTCACGATGTAATTTAGTTTTCAAAGAGAAAGACAAACATGCCTTATTATACCCATTCATAGGACACTAAACGCCCAGGGGTATGAGGAGGCTCCTTGGAGGGAGAGCAAGAACGCAGGTTCTCAATTTCAATATTGTCTCCACTCTGCTTTTTTTTATTAATCTTTGTTATATTTGTATTTCTACTGTATTTTATATTCCAAACGCCAGAATAAGTATGTGACATAGAATCGGTGCTCAATACGTGTGTATTGAATTAAAAAGTAACCTTTTAATAGCTTTTTAAAATGGCATATAGTGATTTGGAATACATAATAAGTTAAAGATACTCTTAAAGATAAAGTTGTTAGTCCTGTAATTTGGCTGGACAAATTTTCACATTACGTTCTAGCAGATGTTTACTAATGTCATGGAGCTAAACAATAGTTCTTACATTCTAGTCCATTATTTGAGTCCAGAATGCAGTGGCCCCTGTCCATGGTGGCATGTGAAATCAGGATGATGTGATGAATTTTTGAGAAAGATATATGTATTTAATTTAAAATTCTGTCTTTTAATCTTAAATTCTTCCCATTTCTGCTGTTGAAAACCTTTCATTTTATGAAATGATGATTTCAGATGATGGTTTTGTTTGCTTTTTATCATCCTTGCTTGGTATGTGACAGAGACTTGAGGTCACACTTTTCCATTGCAGTGAACAATTGCTAAAGAGTTTGGCATATGACTCTATATAAGTTCAACAACATGAAAACTTTAAAATGCTCCAGGAATCAGATCTTGGGTAATATTTGCTTGCATCTTTGTAAGATGAAAAGTAAGAAAATACCAGCACTCTCAATGAGATAAAGGCTCTAGACCAAGTATTAAATGGCTGTTGACATAAAAATATTTATAAATAAGAAAGAGAAAGAGAACCATATATTATGTATCTTTTGATAGAATGACAGAACACTACCTATGAAACGTTCTTGCCAAAAGCAACAACAACAACAACAAAAAAAAAAACATGAAAATGATCAGCCTTAGGATCGATTCCCAATTTACAGAAATCCAAGAGACAAACATGTAAAATAAAACCACATGGATGCCATCATGAAAATCCTGATGGTGATAACTAGTAGAAAAAAGTCAGACCTTTATAGATCCTAAATAGACAAATAAACCATTATATATATATCCATAAATATTTAAATGAATTTTTATACATCTGTACATTGTAAAACAATGAAAGAAATTTAAAATTCACTAAATATTTGATGATATTAAAGGGTTAATATTTAAAATACCCTAGTAATAATTAGGTTATTTTATTTAAAGTGTCCACAGCTTTTATATATGTTTTTATGTAATGTTTTAAAATACCCTAGTAATACTTCAGTTAAGTGTCCATAGCCATATATATATATACACACACACATATATATATATCGAGATGCTTATGGATGAAACTATATGTTTGGGATTTGCTTTACAGTTATTTAGGGTAGGGGAAATGGATGGAGGTATAGAAAAACTGGCTATTAGTTCATAATGGTCGAAGCTGTGTGGTACTATACGATGGTTCATTATACAGGCTTTACTTTAAGATATGCTTGAAATTTTCCATAATAAAATATTTTTTTTAATGCAGTAACTACAATCTATTATATCACCAGCTCTGATAAAATACTTTCTTGCACTTGTACAAGTCTCACGGGAGCCTAGCATAAGTCAGGGAGAAGCCTGAGTATGGTTTGGAGGTAAGGCTTGCAGACAGCAGAAGAGTGCCAGCCTAAGAACAGAAGGGAATACTGTAATGGCTTGTATAAGACACAGAGGTGGCTCTCCAGACCACAGTCTCCTGCACATGCTGGTGGCAGGTCCCCAGGCAGAAGCTGATCCTGGGAATGCTGGGGCTGAGAAGAACTGGGCTCTTGTGTGAGGGAGATGCCAACCAGTAACTTCCACATTGTGATAAAAAACAAACAAACAAAAACTTTTATGTATCTTTTCAAATGTTTCTTCATCCTTTGTTTAATAAACTCTATTATGGCTCAGATCTAGTATGGGAATCTCATTGCCCAACAGAATCATAGTAAGGGAATAGTGCTAGCAACATTAGCAAAAATAAAGAAGTGACAACTCCCAATAGTTCTTCAATTATTTATTCTCTTTAATTTATGGATTTATAAATCCTAAAGCCTGGCAGCCTCCACTCTGAAATGTACTCCTGCTGTTTAAGTCCACTTAAAATCAGAATTTCATTTACCTTGTGTTATATTCTACAACATTCTGAAAATATTTCCAACGTGATGCTAAGGATTTCACTATATCCAAAGGCAGGATTCTGTATTTTAAATTGGTCATGGACACAATCCAAGTTCCTATCTTCCTTATTTTCCTTTGGCTTGCCTTTGTGCTTCTCACTGGACTCATTGACATCGTGGTGACTCTGAACATGGTTTTATATATTGTGATTTTGAGAACTCTGGCAGCAAACACTAAGTTTCAGTCTTGAGGCAGCTCCCAATCAATAATGCAGCTTGAAATGCCAGTGAATATTTCAACACCAGTGCAAGGCTACTGCACACAGTAGGTACTTAATGATTGATTTCAACTACCTGTTCTTTAACTACAGCTCTTATGTTATGATATCAGAAACTCTTTGGTGAAATAAAATGTCCTATATTTCAAATCACAATATTTTCTCCTTTAAAAAAAAATTTTGGCATGATAGTCTTCCTAAGGGGGGGAGGAGGGGAAGAGAATAGTAGAATAGAATCATGAGACATTAGAAAAAAAATTAATTGGAGTAAAAAATGAAAAATATACCATTAATAGATCAGTGTTATGAGACTGCAAACCAAAATTGAGTGATATGATTATATTTACTAGAATTTTGAAACCTGCTTGAATCAACTAAATAGGTAACATTTATGGGCTGGTGCTGGCCTCTGCTTTCTCCATTCTTGAATTGTTTACAACTTAGCTCAGGCAACAAGAGTCAATTGCCTTCCTGGGGGCTCAAAAAACAATAAAGTCTATCATTAACTATTAAATGTTGGGCTATTTAGATTGATTTACGATTACTGAAAGTGACTAGGCCATGAGTAAAGGTGGCATAGCTCCTTGGTGAGCTAATTGCACTAAATTTCCCAAGACTCTCTCAGGAAAGGAAACTCTCCTCCATGACTTCTGAGAGCATAATGGATTTGGGGAAGTAAAAGCTAAAAAGACTGGGCAAAGTCTTCTATCCTTGACTTAAGTGTCTTAAAAACTGGTTATCTTGGGGGAAAGAAGGAAGCTTAGCAGCATTAGCTAAGTTGTATGCTGCTGACTACAAGAGCCTTAAGGGTTCAAAAAAGAAATGATCAGTACTCCTGGCTGGGAATCAGTGAACACATCATGGAGAGGTAAGATATCCATCTTATAATGCTTTTCTGATTGCCTGATTAGAACAATTTTCTGGATGATCAAAGACTATGATATTTTTCACTCTTCTGGAGGCACACTGGGTAAATAGATAAAGCAAACAATAATATCATTAGCAGTTTTAGAAAGACAATAAACTAGCAGGGAGAGCTGATGCTGATTCTCCTAAGAAAGTAACTTGCTCCTTAAACCGAATCTGTATGATTGGCATCCATTCCTGAACACTTTAATCATCACCTTAGCTGACCAAAAACAGATAGAGATATTCCAGGGACACTGATGGCAGAGATAAAATTGACAAAATCAAGAATGCGTGGAGCCCTCACAAAAATACATTGTGATTACTTAAAATGCAAGATGTTTTCAATCAAACACATGTACCAAAAAACACCGCACAGCTAGAAGTTCCTGATGAACAGAACATTGTAGCTATCAAATTTGTCTGTTTTTTTTTTCTTGCTGTTGATCTATTTTATTTTGTTTTCTATTACTTTTTATTTTTTAAAAAATTTTATTGGAGTATAGTTGATTTAAAATGTGTTAGACAAGAATAAAATACCTAGGAATACACTTACCTAAGGAGACAAAAGACCTGTATGCAGAAAACTATAAGACACTGATGAAAGAAATTAAAGATGATACAAACGGATGGAAAGATATATTGTTTTCTTGGATTGGAAAAATCAACATTGTGAAAATGACTATATGACCCAAAGCAATCTACAGATTCAATGCAATCCCTATCAAACTATCAATGGCATTTTTCACAGAACTAGAACAAAAAATTTCACAATTTGTATGGAAACACAAAAGACCCCGAATAGTCAAAACAATCTTGAAAAAGAAAAATGGAGCTGGAGGAATCAGGCTCCTGAACTTCAGAATATACTACAAATCTACAGTAATCAAGACAGTATGGTACTGGCACAGAAACAGAAACATAGAGCAATGGAACAGGATAGAAAACCCAGAGATAAACCCATGCACATATGGTCACCTTATCTTTGATAAAGGAAGCAAGAGTATACAAGGGAGAAAAGACAGCCTCTTCAATAGGTGGTGCTGGGAAAACTGGACAGCTACATGTAAAAGAATGAAATTAGAACACTTCCTAACACCATATACAAAAATAAACTCAAAATGGATTAAAGACCTAAATGTAAGGCCAGACATTATAAAACTCTTAGAGGAAAACACAGGCAGAACACTCTATGATATAAATCACAGCAAGATCCTTTTTGACCCACTTCCTAGAGAAATGGAAATAAAAAGAAAAATAAACAAATGGGACCTAATGAAACTTAAAAGCTTTTGCACAGCAGAAGAAACCATAAAAAAGACAAAAAGACAACCCTCAGAATGGGAGAAAATATTTGCAAACAAAACAACTGACAAAGGATTAATTTCAAAAAATATATAAGCAGCTCATGCAGCTCAATATCAAAAAAAAAAAAAAAAAAAAAAAAACAACCCAGCAAAGTGTACAGCAAAGTGAATCAGCCATACATATACATATACCCACTCTTTTAAAATTCTTTTCCCATATAGGTCATTACGGAGTATTGAGAAGAGTTCCCTTTGCTACACAGTAGGTCCTTGTTGGTTATCTATTTTATATATAGTAGTGTATATATGTTAATCTCAAACTCCTAATTTATCTCCCCACCTCCAGCTTTCCCCTTGGTAACTGTAAGTTTGTTTTCTATGACTGTGAGTCTGTTTCTGTTTTGTAAGTAAGTTCATTTGTATCATTTTTTAGATTCCACATATAATTGATATTTTATGATATCTGTCTTTAAGAAAAATTTGGTTTTGTGTGGACATCACATACAGAAAGTAGTTCTGTCTCAGTAATGCATAGTCTTGTTTGAACACTTACAAGAAAGGACAAAAATACCTGGAAGGTTGCTCCTTAATTAGACATTAAAAATCTCAGCTAATATAGTATTTAGGCATTTAATTCTAAAGTGATATGAGGTGCACCAGAAAGACAAGAACGTTTTCTTCTTTTCTGGTCCTGGAAATCAAATTACACTTTTAAATATTTGCAGTTCTGTTCAGTTCCAGACACCAGCACATATTCAGTGCATTCAACCCCCAAACACTTTATCATTTCACTAATTTTTACAGCTTCAGGTATCATATGGGTGTTTTAAGAAGGGCACACTATTGAAATAAAGCAGAATAGCAATTCAGAGATTTATAAAGCACTTGCTTCTCATGTTAATATTTCATTATCATCATAAATTTGAGGATAAAATGAACTTATTTACTATTAAAAGGGAATTTATGGAATTTTCAATCACCACAGTCACAAGGTCATATGAAACCATAAGGACAAGAGACGATGCCATGAATTCCAGGCAAATGTTATTCTCTATGATGATCATAGCAATGAAGAGAGCTATGGTCTCAATCTGAAGATTTATTCAGTTACCTGCACTGATACAATTAGGACACAAAATGGTGTTAATATATACATGCCTGTCTGATACAGAATTTCGAGGTTTCTACAAAACATACCTCCTATATTACAGATGGAGAATTTTTTAATTCAGTAAGAGACAAAGCAGTACACTTCCCTGAATTCTCTGAGAGGCAAGACAGAAGAAGCCGATGTTATGCCAAAGGGATTCAACCTTAAGAAGACAATGAACTTTCACAGAGATGGACATAGGAGTAGATTTAGTGACCACCTTCACAGCTTGATTGGAGCAGAGCCCGAAAGGTCTGGCTGCCCCCAAAAATGTTTGCAATAGTGTCTCTCTTTCACTCTGAGATATTATGAAATCCTTTTAAAATGTAGCTGCTTATGGTGATAATAAAATGAGCTAATGTTTGTAAAAAAAAAAAGAAAATGTAGCTGCCTCAGACCGAGATGAGTTTATCAACCTGATTACCAGTAACTGAGGTTCTGAAGGACTGAAGAGGCTTAGACAACAGGGGTAATTTGATCAGGGAAGGATGGCTTAGGAAAGGTTGGCAGCTGGGGCAGCATGAAGATGCAGAAGGAGAGGAAAAAATGAGAAACACTTTTTCTTTCTTTTGTTTTAAAGGACCTCACTGAAGCATCTGACATTCTTCATTATTCTATATGTTTTAATGTTTAAAAATCATATGATGGTCAAGAGGCTGGGCTCTGGAGGCAAGCAGCCTGGAGTTTACATCTTGCTAGCCAAGAAAGGTGCTTTGCCTCTGTGAGCCTCAATTTTTTCAATGATAACACAAACTGGTACTCACAGATATAGAGAACAAACTAGTGGTTACCAGTGGGGAGAGGGAAGAGGAAGAGGAGCAAGATAGGGGTAGGGGAGTAAGAGGTACAGATTATTAGGTATAAAATAAGCTACAAGGATATATTGTAATATAGCCAGTATTTTATAATAACTATAAATGAAGTATAACTTTTGAAAATTGTGAATCACTATATTGTACACCTGTAACATATATAATAATGTACAGTAACTATATTTCAATTAAAAATGCTTCTGTTTTGTAAATAAGTTCATTTGTATCATTTTTTTAGATTCTGCATATAAGCAGTATCATATGATATTTGTCTTTCTCTGTCTGACTTACTTCACTTAGTATGAGAAACAGACTCACGGACTTAGAGAATGAGTTTATGGTTACCGGGGGGAATAGTGTGGAGGGATAGATTGGGAGTTTGGGATTAACATGTACACACTGCTATATTTAAAATAGATAACCAACAAGGACCTACTGTAAAAAAAAAAAAAATGCTTGTAAAAACAAACAAACAAACATACTGGTGATAAGGTTGAAATGAAAATCGCTACAGTTCTTAACCCAGTACCCAGCAAGGATTTGAGAGATATTATTTTCATACTGTGCATTTTACTTAAAGGTCACTATAAAATAAATACTTTAATAATATCAATCACTGATGCATTCAGCCATTCAAATATTGAGTACCTTAGATGTACCATATAGTGAAGATACAGAGGAGATCAAGTTAAGCATGATTTATATTCCTTAGAGAAGCTTATATTTAAATTAGACAAGTAAATGCATTTTTATATTCCACATCATGAAGATTACTACAAAGGAAATAAAATGGAGGCAGTGACAAAGAATAAAGGGAGGTCAACTTTATGTGTGATTATTGCCTCCTTCAGTTACAATTTTTCTAAAGTTACAATCTCAGTATGTACCCTTTTGTTACTGCTTAATCTCTTATATCGCAAATATTTCCAGTGTCTATATACTTGTAGTCAATTTTTTATAATAGAATAAAATTACCAAATGTTTTTGCTTTATTATTTGGCAAGTCAATTCCCTGTTGCCATACATTTAAAGGACTCTCCAATGTTTGCTGTTACTAAAAACAGAGTAACATACATCTTTAGGTATCCAGTTTTCACTTCTGTCAGAAGTGGACTTTCTGGGTTAGGGAAAATGTTACGGCGCTTGTTTACATATGGCCATGTGCTTGCTGAAAGGTCCCCAGCAAGGCATGATTTATTAACTCTCCAGTGTCACCAGCATTAGCTCTA
This sequence comes from Balaenoptera borealis, assembly GCF_965194805.1. NCBI lineage: Eukaryota > Metazoa > Chordata > Mammalia > Artiodactyla > Balaenopteridae > Balaenoptera > Balaenoptera borealis. Next base: position 19,349,735 of record NC_138871.1, read on the forward strand.
CACTCCTGGACACTGTTTCTCCTTGCCTTCTCGGCCACCTCCTCATCTGAATGCCTTTCCAGCCTTCATTCTACAAACCACAAGTATAAATCAGGATTGCTTAAAAAGTCACTTCATTTTCCCAGCTAGACTGTGAATTCTTGCAAGACAGAGGCCTTCACTACACCTAGTACATAGCTGGGATCACTGGTACTCAATTCTAATTTTTTGAATTTACTAAATCCCACAAATTGCCTTTATGCAGTATAAAGTAGAACACCATTCAACTTGTCATAAACTAGTCATACAAACTAGGAGGGTCCCAAGTTCTACAATCTGGAGTTGCAAGCAAGTATATGTTCTCCATGCCATCTTTTCCACAGTTTATCATCAAATCAGCTTTCAGAAGCTAAGACCAAATGAAACCTATACAACATCTTGCCACATGGTGCTGGGGAACAGTTTCTTCCTAGTTCCACCAGTCTTCGTACACTTGCTGGTACTTATACACCTGTGAGGACACAAATCTGCATTCTTAGGGCTCCTCAGGGATGCTGAACAGCCTGTGCTCTCAGGTACACACACACCACTAGCCAATAACTGTTTGCATGCCTCTGCCCAAATTAAAGTGATCAGTCTGCCCTGGTGACTCTAATGAAGGTAATTGCCAGTTCACATTCATGAACAAATTAATGTGCCTGCTTCGTAACTGAATCACTCAGCATAAATCTATACCCTTCATATATAAAAACCTCAGTGGATTAAAATAATGCAATAAAGCATCACCTAATGCCTTCTTGATGCCTGTTCATCAATAATGTGGTTGTGTGAAAAGGATAGGAAGGACTTAGCATGTGTTATCTAAAATCATGCAATGAATGTAATACCCTTTTCATTACTATAGACCTTCTGGGATTTTGTTTTCTCCAACCATTCACTGAGGAATTAAGTTATTACTCTCCACTACTATTTGGTCTCTCAGAGTCTCATGTAAGTAAATAAAATCTTAACTTATTTCCATATAAAACATGTTGACCTTCATATATGTGAGATGAATCCCCCGGTGCCTATGAATGGAGCCAGAGCTTCAGGTTCTGGCTCTAGCAGTGAAGAAGGGATGCACTGAAACACCCAGTGCTTGACTTTTAGCAGGAGCCAGGGAAGGTTTGAAGAAGATCCAGATAATAAATGAGTACAACCACTCTCTGTAGCCTGGTCTTAGACATTTCAAGATGACAAGTGGCGGGGTGGAGTCAAGGCCATAACCACAGTGAGGAGGAAGGACTCTAAGCATCCTAACCAATACTGAACCTGTGACTTCAGCCCTCTTTGCACAGAATTCCAACTTGATGAGGGAAATAGAAATCCCTACTTCCTCCACTTTATACTCCAGGGTTTGTTTTTTTGGGGGGAGGTGCCTCCACCAATTAAATGCTTAGCAATCAGCCAAGGTTCAGTTCAAGGTCCACAAGTCCATGAAGACGTCCCATTCATACTGGCCAATAAAAATAGATCTCTCTTCCAAACCTTTTCAGGCTTACTACCTGCCCTACTGGTGGCTACTTACCGCAAACTGTTGTTTAATTCATTGCTTGTGGTATGTGCAGATGGATGGATGGATACATACAGAATTAAATATGCAGATACACATAGATATTGTACATCTTCAATTAAATTTCAACCTCCTTGAGAATAATGGTTGTGTTTTATTCATCCTCGTGGCCCCTCTGGTTCCCTGTACAAGATTTCACACACAACAGGTATGAATGTGGTTCCAGGGCAGCCTCCCTATCCTGGATGTTTTCTTATCTCCTGCCCCCACCTGCACTTACCTCTATTGAGTCCTATACCCTCTTATCACTGTTAACCCAGCAAAGGATGCTAATTGATCACAGTATTCACTAAAGTAGTATTTTCTCCTCCTAGGAAAATATTCTCTAATATATCCCTCCTAACATAACACCTTAACCCAATTAAGATACTCCCAAGTCCTGAAGAACTTGAAGGAAAGATGTACAGTGTAGAAACTTCAGGCTCCCCAGGTAAGCTGTTGGGGAAATATTTAAGGATAGGGAGTTTTCTGTAAGCTCTGTCATCTTTATCTAAAATTTCTTCTGTCTTTTCTTCCTCTGACCACCTGTTTTTGTAAATAAAGTCTTATTGTAACACATCTTTGCCTATTCACTTATATATTGTCTATGACTGCTTTTGCACTATGAGAGGAGAGTTGAGTATTTATGATAGAGACCACAGGACCCACATGCCAAGAATATTTACTATCTAACCCTTTACGAAAAAAAGATTGCAAAGTCCTAGTTTAGGTGAAAACCTGGGCAGAAAAAAAAGTCAGTTTTATTAGACCTGTCAAATATGCCAAAGCAACTTCATAGCAGGAAATGGGGAAGCTATCATACTGTGGTATTTATGGCACAAGTGCCATCAACAAAATTAAGTAGGTCAGGAAGGGGCACATATTCGTAGCCTATAAAACCACGTGCCCCTCCCAGGTCTATTTAACAGTGTTAAGTTCTGAGACAAAAAATAATAATAAAATAAAAGTAAAAGGAGAACAGGAAGTTGGAAAGAGAGGGGAACAGACACCCAGAATGACTTCTAGGATGTTCTCCACTACCCATGCTAAGTTTGCTGGTGAATAGAGTCAAAAGAAGCAAATATGAGTCAGTAATGCCATGTGGCTTACCTCCCAGTATAGCCCCATCAATCACCCCTTCCTGAAGCTAGAGGATCACTCTCCACTCTCTGGGCTTCTTTGAACTAACCGAGATGATCAATTTTGCAGTCTCTCATCTACACTTATATTCTCTTTGAACATCCACTTCATCTTTCACTACTCCTTCTCCACCTAACCCCTTGCAAGTCTTCACCCTGGGCTTCACCAGTCTGCACAGGTAGCCCAGTCAAAAGCCTAGGGTATATCTAACGGAAGGTACTGGTCCTCCCAGGGGCTCCTTGGCAGAAACCTGTGCTTGGTCACTGCAATGGGCGTTGTCTGGAGGAGAAACCCCAGAAACCGGTTTCACAACTTCAGAGGGCTCCCGGGTAGGCTAGAGTAATGTGTATGGGGGTGGGGGAGATGACCTGACTCTGACCCTAGGCTACACAAGGACAAAGACTGAAGAAATGACCTTCAAACCAGCCCCATACCCTTATCAGCTCCTTCCCAGCCCTCAAGCATCTACAAAAATTCTTCCTCCTCCCATTTTCATTGCCTTCCGGAATCTTTCTAGGCTCAGTCCCTCAAATCTGCTTTCCCCATTTTACCCATCCCCCATTACTTACCAGCTCTTCCTTTCTTCAGTTCAGATCTGTTCTTGCATTCTTCCCTACATTCTCTCATGAAGCTTCAATTCTCCCCCTAGTGTCCAAGTCCCAGCTTGTTTGGGTGCAGACCAGAGCTCCCCTTTTCCAAGGCTTTCCCCACCCATTTCTTGCCCAAACCAGGTGGTAATCCATGTCCCTCAGTCATCACAGAGGAGAAGACAGAGAGCTCTCAATGTCAGCTCTACCTCGTGCTCATTCAACAATGTAGACAAAGCCATCCACGTGTAGCAGCACGCTCTGATAGTCTCCAAACGCCTCTCCCCCTTCCATGTGTTTATGCTCATCCTTGTTCTACTTTCTTTACCTGCCTTCATACTCTGGTTCCTGATACCTTCCAGCTCTCCTTTGTATAATAACACCTGTGAAAATTTTTTCCTGGCTATCCAACATCATCAACCCAGTGGATACACTCTCCTTCAAAAGTGAAAGCATCATAACTGCAGCTATGAGAGCATTTTCTTACCTCTGTCCTGTGTGACACACACACAGCCAAAGCCTCTTGATTTCATTGACAACCAAAGCTTTTACAAGTCTCCCCCAAGGTGGACAGTCCCTTGTGAAGTGCCCTGCATCCCCTTCCTTCTATGGGCCACAAGCCCCACCAATACTTGCAAACATACCAGTATTTTGCTCAGCTTTGAAATCGAACACATTTCTATGATGCCCAGAGAACAGGGCAGAGCCGTGCCAGAGGGTAAGCAGTAGAGTTATTTCATGTGATCTGGGAACCATCTCTGAAAGGGCCCTGCCACATGGAGTCCCATGTCTTCCAAGGTGACCTTCAAGAAGCCACCTCCACCTTGTTGGGCAACAGATGCTGCCATCACAGTCCAGCACGATGGCCAGGCTTGGACCCCAGATGCATCCTTGTTTCATCTGCACACCCTCAGGAGACCATAGCCACATCTAGATGGAAGGAGCAGCTGTGCTTGCAAAAGCGCATGTCAGTTCCCAGCCAAGGTCATGCTCATAACCAATACTCGAAGGAATAGACTGAGCTCCACAATGCCCTTCATGTGTGCCTCAGCTTAGCAACTTTCTACAAGAGAACTGTTTTTGCTGTCATCCTCAGTGGGTCACCTTTTTCCCTAGCTGAATCAGTCGTCTAGGTGAATGGCCAGTCAGCCTGACCTTTAATCTGCTATGTAGTAAAGACGGCCTTCTGACGAATAGTCCCAGAGAAAAGCAAGTCATGAGGAAATTCTATGCATCTTGTTTCTGTTTAGCTGTGTGCTTTCCAGGCTAGCTGTTTACTTAACTGTGGCCTTTTGCCTCAAATAGGCTCCACATTATTTTTCCCCATGGGATCCAGGTTTAGCAAACATACTCATTATGGAAACACCAATAATATTGTGTGTGTACACATAGAGAAAAGGAGAGAGCTATGAAGATATTTGGGTCTTTTCATCTATGAAAATGCTCTTAGTTAAGTAAGCGATAGTTATGATTACTGTTTTAAAATTCCCTGAAGCCTAGGGAAATTTCTAACTTTTGAAGAGCTAAATACCTATATCTCACAGTAGAATATATTATACATACAGATATATAGGTGTACATTTTTTCATTGGCAATATTTAGTGATGAAATATGATTGACAATCCATGCCCATGGGCCAAATGTAGCCAGTGGCTTGTTTTTATATGGTCTTCGAGTTAAGAACGGTTAATGTGAGAAATTATCTTTTCCACAGAGCCTAAAATATTACTGTTCTTAATAAAAGCTTGCTAACCCCTCTAATATGGTAATATTCTGGTGTTTGTCAGGTTGTAGGCCAGGACATGAATGGTGCCAAGTACCCCAGTCCTGAAAGTCTTTGCCTCTGTTCAGTGAGGCCCTCTGTACTCCCATCATATCCCAAGCACTTCTCCAGTGATGTTCTTCAAAGTCAAGGACCTTTTGATTCCTCATTCTTTCATGTATTTATATTTACCTAAATTCTGTTACATCATTTATCGTTTCACCAGATGTAACTTTTCCAAAAACCCAGTCTATCCTCAGGGACTAAAGAGCTACTAAATTTGAGAATGTTCCAAAGAATGCGTCCAAGACTTTTAATGGAATTCACAAAGAATCAGTGCAAAAACATGTTGGAGGCAGTATGTCTAGAATATGGGCAAAACTCCCAAAGGGTCTACTTGGAAGAAAACAGCACTCTTTGGGTGAATATACTTCGTGTGGGAGTTGTACCTTGTATGTACCAGGACACATTAGATCCAGAACAAGGCCTGAAGGGTGGGGTGCCACCCATGGTTCCAGAGTGAGAGATGACCAGGTAAAGTTTTGCTACTCAAACCATTGTCCTCAGGCTAGTACACTTGTTTTGCCTTCTTTAAAGACAATATACATATATTTATAATCTCCCCATATCATCACTTTTTGCAAATCTATAGAAGTAAACAGTTTGAGAGGGTTTTTTTTAACACTTTTTAATTAGAGAGGCCAAATTACTATCATTATTCATTAATATTCTGGGTACAAGTAAGACCCTGTGATTTGACACCAAAAGCACGTTTTCCTGGCCACTCAGGGTGCTGAAATCAAGTGGGTCATATTTTTTGCAGATTCTTTCCCCTAAATGCAGACATGTGCACACACAATGACCATCTTCTGTTACCCTACCCCTGCAAAGTTATAAGGGTGACAGGAGGAGGATAAAACTCATGTAGTTCTTTATATCCAGGATTCTTAGAGAAGTTTACATTAAAGGGAATCCTAGGTACCTGAATAGTCCCTAAGACACTTTCAACGTTTCTAATTTCATTCAATTCTCACAATGCTTAGAATAATACAAGAAGAGTTAAATGTGTGAGTATTAATTGTGCAGTTTCTTAAGAAGATTTACATGCATTTTCTCATTATATCCTCGCAAAACCCTATGAGATAGGTACTATTATCGTTCCCATTCTATAGGTGAGTAAATGAGGCCCAAAGAGGTTCAGTCGTTATCTCATGGTCACACAACAGAAAGCAGGAAAGTCAGGTTTGAACTCCTGCAGACTAACTCCAGGGCATATTCAATAAAACCCGACATGATGCTTATTTATTGATCACCACAAACCTTAAAGATGGGTAACCATTTGTTTCCATTTTACAGATGATGAAAAATGAAGTTAAGAAGCTAAGAGAGAGAATAAGTAGCTTGCCTAAGTCATACAGCCAACGATGGCAGAGCCGGTATTTGAACCTGGAGTCTGTTTCCAGGCCCTACACACAGACACACACAAACTCTGTATATATAAAATATATACCACAATTGAACCCTCTGTAACCCTACCAGTGGAAAAGGCCATTATTGTAATTACAGATAATTGAGAGTCAATGAGGCAGCCTTCCAAATTTAAGTTAAAGTCACTTTAAGAGGGATGTAAGAAAAGCTGACGTGATAAGGGTGCTGAATGCTCCTCCAGCATACAATCTCTGGCAGAAGATGCACTTTACAAGCAACAGGCTACAATAGGAGAGAAAACACAATTTGATACTGAGGGTAGACAGCAGATTGGAGAAAGGAGATCGGAAACAGCCTTGGTTGATTTTAGTGTTTTGCCTGAGGCCAATCCTGCTTCTGAGGTTCACCCAGACACAAGAGCAGTTAGATTCAGAGTCCCTGAACTTGACAATGGTATCAAGTTATTTCCCTTTTACTTCACAGACATGAGAAAGGGGGTCACCAACACAGGATGAAGGCGTTGGCCTGAATACAGCACATTCAGAGTGGAAAAGGCATTCATCAATCTAGTCCCCCAACAAAGCTTTCAGGGACCTGCTTAACCAGACTCCTGCTCCCAGGCAAGGGTTGTCCTGTGGGCACAATGAGCCCATCTAACCAGGACAGGCAGGAGAGGGTTCCTGAATGGGGGTTCCAAAGTGTAACTCAGGAAGCTGAGAAGCAAGTCTCTGGATTGGTTCCTATCTCTTGCTTCTCTAGGTGAAGAGAACGAAGATGGCAAAAGTCACTCCAAGAAATCCAGCTGTGCATTTCTGCCCCAGACCAACCTGGGTCCAGAAGAGGAGAGTTAGTGAGAGGACACTGCCTGGCTTTGGCTTCATTCACTTGCTCAACACATTCAATTAATCACCACAGCAGGCTTTGCGAAGTCAAGCAAAAGAAAAGAAAGAGACATCATCTCTGCCTTCAAGCAACTCTCAATATCATTGGATGAGCCAGCCAATAACGGAGCAAAGACAGTGAAATATAAATCGTGCTGCAGTAAGAGCCTCTGCCAGCTGTTGTGGAAGCACAAAGTCGTGGAAGATTATTTTTGGGTGGAAGGGCTTGTAGAGCTAGGGGTTATTCAGGAAATGCTTCAACAGTACAAGTCCACAGGGAACTCTACTCAATATTATGTAGAGTTTACCCTTGTATGGATAAAGAATCTGAAAAAGAATGAATATATGTATATGTATAACTGAATCACTTTGCTGTATACCTGAAACTTACACAACATTGTAAATCAACTATACTCCAATAAAATTATAAAAATAGAAATTGGAAAATATTTCAGATTGATCAAAAAACAAACAAACAATATAAGTCCAAAGTCTTACATAAGGCAGACCCTAAGGTGGGAGAGAAGGAAAGGCAAGGGCAGAGGGAGGGCATTCCAGGAAGAAGGAACAATGTGAGCCTGGTCCAAGGAGCCTGGGGTATTTGGTGATTGGCAAGTGGTTCATTAAGACTGTGTAAGGAGAGGGTCAGCAGGTAATACAGCTAGATATGGAAGTCAGAGCCAGAGATGGAATAACTTTGACTTTCCCCTCTAGACAATGGAGAGAGCTTTAGGCAGATGAGTGATGACTGGACAGATGTTTTAGGAGGAGCATTTGGGTACCTGTTTGGAAGATGAACTGGAGGGGAATGAGACAAAGCGGGGGTCTGTCTATAGAATTGGATACTTATGGAAAGGAAAATGTGCACCTATTTATACAAGATAAGGGAGAACAAGGTGCATGGAGGTCAGTGTGTAAGATACAATTTTGTGACCCGTATTTTACAGATGAGGACACGAGACTCAGAGAGGTTAAGTTCATCTCCCATAATCACCCAGTTTGTCAGATTGAGAGCCAGAAATAATCTGTTGTCTGTTTCCCTGCAGGTCCATCTCTTCCTGAAGGCCTGCAATCCCCATGAACAGGTACCCTTTTGCTAAGACAACACAGACAGGGATCGGCAACTCCTGACCTGAGAGTCAAGGTCAAAAGGCCCTATTCTACGCTTTTGCTCACCCTACCTCATCTCTCTCTGTACCTTGCCGAAGGTCAAGTTCAATGATCCAGGAAGCCTTCTCTGACCAGCACCACATAGGCTAATAGGATCTTCCCTGTCTTCTGAAATCTTAATATATTAGTTTTAAAAATTAGTCTCAGGCTTCCCTGGTGACGCAGTGGTTAAGAATCCACCTGCCAATGCAGGGGACACAGGTTCGAGCACTGGTCCGGGAAGATCCCATGTGCCGTGGAGCAACTAAGCCCATGTGCCGCAACTACTGAGCCTGTGCTCTAGAGCCCGTGAGCCACAACTACCAAAGCCTGCATGCCTAGAGCCTATGCCCCACAACAAGAGAAGCCGCCGCAATGAGAAGCCCGCGCACTGCAACGAAGAGTAGCCCCCGCTCTCCGCAACTAGAGAAAAGCCCGAGGGCAGCAATGAAGGCCCAACGCAGCCAAAATTAAAATAAATAATAAAATAAATACATTTAAAAAAAGATCTATGCATTTAAAAAAAAGAATTAGTCTCAAGTTTGATTATACTAAAACTGCTCTCTGTGAAGAGCTTGCCTCCCCAATTGTATCATCTGATTCTCAAAGGCAGGGACCAGCCCCTCCCTCCCCTGTACTGACCTCAGTAGGAAATATGATGCTGACAACCCAATAGGTAACGAGCCTTCCTGCCTGCAAGCGTCTGGCTACCGGGCCTTGTGCCACTCACACCCTCACAACAGGGGAGGGGAATTCACCTTGGAGTCCAGCCCCTTCACATAATCAGAACTGCAATATAAAAAGCCCTGCTGTGTCATGAATACTGTCACTGAAGTTTAAGTTCAGCAGTAGGAATTGACATCCCCTATCTTCCTCTCTCCATCTCCTACCTGGTAACTTGCTCTTCACGCAGGCTTGCCATTATCATCAAATCACTAACATTTTCCTCCTTTTGCTTCTCTTTCCCACGCTCCAGTCACTCACACTGAGTTTCTCCTCTCAATTTACAGCTCTGATTTATACGTCTTTTTTGACTCTCTTAAAAGTTGTTTTTCTCTGCTCACTGCAACCAACCTAATATTTACTCAGCCTTTGTCACGTTTACACCTCAGCTTTCATTTCTGCTCTCCCATTCAGCCTGCTTGAGATGTTCAAGGTTGCTCTAAATGCTTTCTTCCCTGGAAAGTTCTTCCTGCTCCTGCGTAGGTATGTTATTGCAAAGATTCTCAAAACTCCCTTCGTAGACGATCTCATTCACTGCTGTGATCTTAACTATTTTCATCTTTGAGTTGAAAATACCCAAATCATCCACTATCCCAATCTCTTTGTTACATTTTTTTTTTCTTTGTTACATTCTTGATGTAACTTTCTGAGTTGGTTGAATTGCTCCAAAAAGGTGGCCCACAGTCACCTCAAAGGTATGATTCCACCAAAAAAAAAGGTTCCCCTCACATATTTTTCCTGCTTAGTTTCACTATCAGGTGATGACACATCCAATCTCTTATTTACCCAGGAAAGGAAACTAAGATTCTTATTCAGTTTATACACAAATTCTGTCACCTTTAACTGCAATTGGTCTCCAATTTGCTTCCTTCCTAATCCCTTTGCCACTGACCAAGTTCAAATCTTTATCACCTCTTACTGATTACTGGCATAAAATGCAACCCATTTCTTATGGCATCCAGAGTCCCCCAAGCTGGCCCCAACCTGGTTCTCCAGCTTTAGATGTTCTCTACATCTGATCATACCCCAATTCCCACTACATCTGATCACACCCCAACTCTCACTACATGTGACCACACTCCAAGCCTTACTACATCCCATCACAGCCCAATCTCCATGCTACAAAAGACTACAGCCTTCACAGAGACCTGCCTTTTCAACCCTGTTTCAAAAACTGTTTGAAGAACAGCTGAGGCTCATAAAACAACCAATCATCCTGAGGAGCCAACTATTTCTGCTACTGAGTGGAGCCCCAAATCTCTGGATTTGGCCTTCAGATATGACCTCTGTTCAGAATCAGAAAAAGCATGACTCGTTCAACAGAAACACAGGGCCCAGGTTCCAGATCTGCCTTGTAGGGAACTTCCATTAAGGAAAACCGACAGATCACACAATTCAGTCATGTAATTGTTATGTCATTGGGCATATATTCTTAAAGCAAACTGACTTTTTGGTTTCCCTCTCTTCATTTAATTTATTCCCTGGGGCTAGTTCTTCTTTCCCCATGCTTTTTCTGGTCATTCTGAAGTAAGACTGTCTCAACTTGGTTTTTCAGTGTGTTATTTTCTTATTGCTGCTGTAAGAAATTACCACAAAATTAGTGGCTTTAAACAACAAAACATTGTTGTCTGACATTTCTGAAGGTTGGAAGTTTCAGATGGATCTCACTGGGCTAAAATTAAGGAGTCAGCAGGACTGGGTTCCTTTCTGGTGCCTTCCGGGGAGAATCCGTTTCCTTGCCTTCTCTATCGTATAGAGGTTGCTCTTATTTCTGGCTCATGGTTCCTCTCCATCTTCAAAACCAACAATGTCCAGTCAAGCCTTTCTCACGTCACATCATTCTGACTCCACCTGTCCTTTCTCCCTTGTTCATTTATAAGGACCTTTGTGGTTACACTGGCCCCAACTGGAATATCCAGGATAATCTCCTTATCCTAAAGTCAACTGATTAGCAGACTTCATTCCATCTACAACCTTAGTTCCCCTTTGTTACGTATTATACCTTTTTAAAAAGTGCAAGGATTAGAATGTGGACATCTTTGGGGCGACATTATTCTGCCTACCACATATAGTTCTACCTAAAAGTTAAAGCTTAAATCTTGCTTTAAAGTTAAGGCTCATCTCCTTCCCTTGATGGGACTATAGTAAGTGAGAAGGCACTCGCTTAGCTTCTCTTCTGTTCCTTCAATTGGTAGCTTTAACTCCTGCTTCCCTAACTTGCTAATAGGGATTTTCAAGGCCTCTGGGAGTCTGGGGGCGGGGCAGGTGATGGGAGAAGAGAAAGGAGAAACAGGAATGTCCTTGCTCCCTGCACAGTGATGCTGCACCAAAACTCATGCTGTCTGGGGGTGGCAGGTGTTCACAGCAGCTCTGCCATCAATGGTTTTCCTTGCTGAGAATCAATGCATCTTCTCCCCACTGGTCCTTTACTCCTACATCAGTCCCTAGGAATCAATACCTCCAGTTTTTCCACCGAGGTTAATTCACTCTCCAAACAGCCATCTTGAATAGGACCTTGGCTCACTCCACACCAAATCTCTCCACCCACAGGAAATGCCAATCCTTTTCATGGATCAACTCTGGGAGTGTAGGCCAACTCCAGCACAGCCAACTTTCCTCTGCTTCACTGTGGAAGCAACTGCAGCCTGATTCTCACTCTTTAGATTCTCCCAACCTGATGAGACCCTCATTCCTCTGTGTTCTTCACCAGCATGTGGAGGACTTTTCCAGCTCTCCTTGTGCTTCTGTCAGAGCCTGTTTCCCTTTGTTAAAGATAAGGGCTGGTATAACATACCAAAAGCACCCCTCTCCAGAAATGTCTTCCCTCTGATATCTATGTGTCCATCCTTTAGTCCTCCAGAGTAGGTGAGGGTATTAAGAGTTTGCTAAACTAGCTTTCAGTCAGCTGCTTAGGAAATTGCACCTCTTGGTCCTACACCTCAATCTGGAAAATGATGCAGAAATTTCTATTTTATTAGCATTCCTGGTGGAGGTGGGATAAGGAGACAGGGGAGGGTCTCCCTATGTGGGTGAAAGGAAAGGGCTTTTAAGCAATAGTGGATCAATAATAAGACTGCATCCTAGAAAGAATGTGGTCCGTGAATGACATAACAGGACCAGTCTCCCGGACTGTCCAGTACATGTTATTCCTTAGGGTGGTCCATGGGTGTCAACTTCCCCAAGTGAAGACACTGTCCATTATGGGTCTGAGCAGCTGGGACTCTTGGGACTGTTATTTTAATCAATCCATAAGAGCTATTCCCAGACTTCTGTGCTATGGGCTATTTTGGCAGGACAGGAAAGATACCAGCATGTAGTTGCTTCCCACAATTTAAAGGAAATATTACCAAACAGATAATTCACCCTTTGAATAAGTGTAAAATTTTCTGGGACGCAGAGTCCAGGGGAGGTCAGAACACACCAGGTCAAGGGATCAGTTCCGACCTATTATTATCTATAGTTCAGAGCTGTGGTTAGGCCACATGCTGGGGAGTGACAATGCTGTTGCCAACACTCATGCAATATGGAAGCATTTTTTAAATGATGTTAAAGCTAGAAGGAGATTTACAGAGTGTCTAGCCCGTATCTCCCACGTTAAGATGAAGAAACAGACCTAGAGAGAGTGGGATTTTCTCAAAGATTCTCTGTAAATTAGTGGCCAAGCCAGGATTCAAAAGCAGGTACCATAACTACTAATCTAATGATCTTACCATTTTTGCAGTCTGGATTTGGCAGTGGTTTCTGTGTTTTATTGTTTCATTAGCACAAAGTGTAGGATAGCACTCAGAAAAGGTTTCTAGGTCTTCACAACGCTAATTTGTTTCCTTCCGCATCTTCCTTTCCTTTGCCTTCTCAGCACATCTTCTTTTCCATCTTAGATACTCTCTGATTTTATAAATGTTGTAAAACACACACACGCACACACACGATACTGCTATGTGTATTTTGTATATTCCCTCCTCAAATCAAACTCCAGATATTTCTTTCATATTCTCCACTGTCCCATTAGAATGTACTAATTGTGAGTTCCCTTCTCTCCTCTAAGTGATAACAAATGATGCTGATGTGTTCAAGAGAAAACCCATTCCTATGTATGCTAGTAAGTAAATTATCGTACCCTCTCAATTATCCAGGGGCAGAAATGAACAAAAACCAGGATGAGTAAGTTCACAGATAAGCCTATCACCTATAAATGGATACTAAATTCAGTTTTAGTTTCTTGAGAACTAAATCTGAACCAAGGCCAAAAAAGCAAATACTGGATTGCATAAGTTTTTTGTTTTTTTAACAAAAAGATGCTTGCTGATTCAACTTTAGAAACCAAACTTTTCTTGAAATAAAATAGCATTTACTCATGTACAGAGTCAAGGCAAGGATATTTAAGAATCTGATGGAAAAAAACCCACTAAGTATGTTTTAATGTTTAATATAGATAAAAACATTCTGCTCCAGATAATGATTATTGATATTATCTTCAACAGTGAAAACAAAAAGCCTGACACTGCAGACCATCTAAAGACTGAGAAGTAAATACAACCAGGAAGTAGAGTCAACTGAGTTCAAGGTTTAGGCAGAAACTTGATCAAGAATAGCTTCTATATATTTCAACATATCTGATAGTCATGGTGTGTGTGTTTGGGCAGGGGTATTATTCTCTATCCAGAAAGACAAGAAGGGCATGGAATGTTCTTGGACCATTGGAGACTTCCCAGTATCATAACCAAAATCTGTGCTTCTGTGGGTGTCAGAAGAGGGGAAGAATGCGACAGACTGGGAAAATGATGTTCCAAAACCAAAAGACCAGATTGATCCAATTATTCCATGATGACATTCCACACCTACCCAGAGATCACCAGCTCACAATGTCTTTAAATGATATTTCATCTTGTATATTAAACTAAATATACAAGACATTCTTTAGGAATCACCATAACAAAACACTGAAGTTTTAAACTATCAAGCCACAGGCCAGAGCCAATGTTTTTAATATGAATTTCCTTAAGTAAAGCATTTTTAGCTCCACAGTCTAAACCATTCTCTAATGTCTTGCCTTAGAACCAATTGACTCTTTTATTATCCTGTCACCTGAAAGTATTTTACTTGTACTCCCCAGAAGTAGCACACTTTAGGGAAGTGAATTCTGGCAAGTATCTTGTTAGTACGATCCATATAGACAAGCCAAGTTTCGCAGTACACCCTGATCATAAAATAATTCAGTTACCTGGATAAGTAAAGTAGTTATCCAGAACCAATTTTAGGCAACAAAGAGTAAGACAAATATCATCCAGAAAGTGATTCAGTGTTAATGCAAAGCATAAACCTCCCATCCTTGTTAATACTTTGGGGTCATGGGACCCAAGGCTTGCACCAAGTGGCCTTTTGTGGCAGTATTCCCCTATGCTACTCTCAGCTAGAGACATTTTCTCAACAAAACTTACTTGACATCACCCATTTCCTAGGAGGCTTTTCTTTGCCCTATGACTGACCAGTTAGAGGATGAACAGGTGCCTGTGAGTAATCCTGTCGTTATTTAACTCAAAGGAATAACTGCTGCCAGAAATTTTAAGGACTGGGGCAGCAGGTCAGTGAGACCCTGGGCCCCGGGGCACCTTACCCATTCTCTCCACGGCAGCAGTAGATGATTGTGATTACAGACAAAGCAAATTCTTGACAGGAAAGGTGAAAGAAAGGTGCGTGCACCAGCACTGGTACGCGAATCTTTGGTGGTCCCCACCTTCCCCCAATCATTACAAGTGAACTGCTCCTTTGCCTCCTGATGTGGCCGATGGGAAATGAGCCTCCAGGGCTGACAGCTAGAAATTAATTTGATCGATTTATTTTCTGTGTTTCATGTTTTGGGTGCAAATGCTTTCTCCATCCTGATGGAGAACATTTATGCTCTCCCATTCGCAGAAAACAAATTTATCGTGCCTAACTAATGGAATTCTTTTGCTGAAGGTCAAAAACAAATATTCCCATCCATCTCCCTTTACATTTCTGAAAAGTACCAAGTTGTTTCCCTTTTTAATTTCAGACTAAAAGGAGCATTGTTTTCTAAGGAGGGGCTGGCTTGAGAGAAAGAGAGCAATTGGAACCGGAGTTTTCTACTGAAAACAAAACTTAGCATACCCCTCAAGAGAGGAATGAAGCAAAGAAATAAAAACCTCTCCTGTTTTTCCATGGAAGAGAAAATTTCAGTTATGCCTTAACTCAAGTAAAAAGAATACCATTAGGTAAGGACTATTAATTTACCACTTTTAGGCAAGTGGAATCTGGCACCTAATTTGTCTGTATTTCTTGCTCACTTGAGACCAAATTCTGTCCTTGGCAGGTAACTTTCAAAGACGGCAGAGGAAACTAAACATGCATGATCGGAACTAAACATGGTTAGTCCTATAAACTAACTCTTCATTAAAGACGAGTAGTTTTCAGCTTTTAGTTAACAGGGAAAAAGTTCACAGGCCCCTGAGAAAGGAAAGCTGATGTTCACTCAGTGCCCGTCACTTGCTCAGTTGTACGTGACAAATGACCTACTCCGGTCGGGCAGAGTTAATCATGGACATCCTTGAGGTGCTGTTAGGACCAGAGGGCTAGCTTTAATGGGTGGGGCAAGCAGAAGGTTTACAGCAGAGAGCCACCTTGCCCTCACCACAGGGGCACAGCTGAGACAAAATGGCAAAGGGAACCAAGTTTGTGTCTAGGTCAAGTAGCCCTTGCTTCCTTTACCTAAAATGCATCTTTCAAACAGGCGTCCAACCTCCTTTCTGTCCAACCCTCTCTGCTCCTGCTCTGTGAGAATAGTCTAATGTTGCTCAGATATTCATGGCCTCAAGTGATCAAAAGGGGATGCATAAAAGCTAATCAGCTCAGTGTGGAAACAGTGCTTTCCGGAGTACGTCTTTGTTAGGGGCAGAAAGGCAAACCCCCCTCCTGCCCCAGACAGGTTCCACTAAGGTGGCTCTCACTCTGCCTCGTGGACAGTGTTCTGGGTAATGAATCCCATTGGCTGTTTCTAATGAGAAGGACATCATCCAAACACCTGATCTGAAAGGAGCACCGTAGGAAGGAGGAGGAGAAAGAAAGAGAAAAGTGCAAAGTAAGGTGAGTAAAGAGAAAACACCCAGATTTTAGCAAAAAAAGAGTCAAATTTGATTCCTTTTATCTGGATTTAGTAATGTGTTTGTGCCCAACTATAAAGAAGAAATAAATAGAGGTGCATTTCAGTTATGTCGAGGCTTTTGCCATTCATATGGAATCGGAAGCCTCAATTGATTTTGGCTGAAGCCATCAGACCTTGGCTATTATCCTCTTTTGCTTTGTTTTCCACAAAGCAGAACAAGGAGTAAATTAGGTCTTCAGTTTCTATGTCTCTTTACAAATCTGAGCTCATGGGATGAATAATGGAAAACACATTTCAAATTTAAAGAACACATAACAAAAGTTTCTTTTCAGAATTAGAGAGGGATAAATGCTTTCTCACTCTAATGCAGCTCAAGAGAAAAAGATTCCAACGTCAGCCCTTGGCAATTGAAATAATCAGTTTCTAGAGAAATACAAAGGCAATAATATTATTGAGGTATCAAAAAGTTATCTAAGGCTTGGTACTCCTTTTTGAATCTCAGCTTTAGCTTCTGAGTCAGAAGTACTATTATGCTTTTCTGACCTATCCAAAGGTATAAAAGAGGAAACTGTCAAAATCTTCCTTTTGTTCTTTCCCATTAGCCATTAATTTATCATATTATCTCTTTTTTTTCATATTGGAAGCCCTGAGACACAGGAAGAGAAATTACTATCAGAAAGGAACAGAGCTGGGCATCCTTTTGGTGATGAGAGGAGCAGTTGGTAGAATTCTGGGGGGGGAAATCCTATTTGAAACTCATAAGAATGGGCCTGAAAAAGAGCAGTTTCCAAGTGGAAATAGCAAAAAGAATGTCAGTTCACCTAGAAATTATAGGTACCATGAGATTCCTTTCATATACTTCAAGACTTTTAGTTCCCCTAAGAATGTGTGCTACAAATCTCCCTGCAAAAGGAAAAATCAAAGGACTTGAGGCCCTTCTCTCCATAAACCACTCACCTAACAGAGTGAGTACTGAAATGGGCCAGCAATTCAAAATTTGGCTGGGAAATCTAGTATAAATTCACAACAAACAAACAAACAAAACAAAAATAAGGATTATGAAGAAGTAGAGAGAAATTAAAATCAAGTGGCCAGTAGTTGATGAGAAAAAGAATGTGATTCAGGGGAAGAGAGGGGGAAGGTAGCTTTGTATTATGGAATAATAATAAATAAATTATAAATACTGAAGAAGAAGCACCCATCTATGTATGGAGGAAAAAATCCAGGAAATAGAGAAGTCCTAGCACCACCTTAGGGTACTCATTAGTTTTTTTCATTTGTTTGTTTGTTTGTTCATTTTCACACACACACACTGTATTTTATTTTTACAAGAGATAAATAAACTGACACCAAGCATTGTAAATGGATGACTACAGCAAAAGCAACAATGATTGCAATTACCAAACACAAAACACACTCATACTATGTCATGATATTGACATTCAGTCCAGTAATCCTCCACTGTAACAGCTCCTTTACTTTGCAGTGAAAATTGATTTGTATATTAGGTACTCATTAGTTCTGCTCACCAAAATCTGACTTTTCTCTTCTTTCAGAGCATAGTAGGATTGCAGTGCCTCCTTTCTTGTGGTTGGGGGGTCATGTGATTAGTTCTGACTAATGAGTTGAGAAAGGAAGTTATAAGTGTTACTTCTGTGCTAAAAGTGAGATCCTCTGAGGCTTTCTTTCCCTTTCGGGTATGAGAAGCAATTTTGGACATAATGGCACTGAGATTTTGGAGGGTGTTTTGTTAATGCAACACAACCTAACTTATCCTGACAGATACACAACCACAGAGTCAATAAAAGAAATACAAATCTGTGCAGTGGCCAAGGAATCCCTCTTGAGGAAAATGGAAGAAATCATATGCAAAACTGATATAGTATCTAATAGGAATTCTTGTCTTCCTGGAATGTATACCTGAGGTGGTACAGAGAATCTGCAAGAATGAGCTCACCAACAGTTGCTAAAGCACAGCTAAACAACTGCAATCTTCTGAAAAATAAAGAAAGAAACCTGGGCTATATCTCTTAGAATTAAGTGTTGGGAATAAAACTGAAGGAAGAGAAGAAGCCAGATGGTATTTTTTTCAATCTACTTTACATTTATGTTCCTGAAAGAGGAGCTAAGGGGGTGTCCATAGTTATGCAGAAGGGATCATATGAAGTACCAGAGGCTACTGCAATGCAAGGGATGCATCTTCAACTAATCAACAAAGCAGCACTTGTGGGCATATTCTTTTATGTAAACAAGGGAGTTAAGAAAGAAAATGTAAGGGAAAGAGAAAAATGACCCCCAAATAGCTCAAATCTATATATTGTCCTCAGAGGAAAAGAGTTGCAGCATAAGTCATGCATTTCTAAAGGGGACAAAAATTGCCTCCTGGTGGGATGGCAGCAAAAAAGTATCAAATATCAGATATTAGAAAGGTACACGTCCTTCCACAGTGCATAAACAGATATACAGAATATCTGTAGTATTAACATCATATGTAGGAGGTAATTAAGAAAAAAAGTCTTAAAAAGGTTCCTAAGGGGGACAATAATGAATAATATTTTTTTAAAAAGGTTAAGAAACTCCAGCATAGATGAACAAATACAGTGATTTTTAGAAGAGAAAAAAAAAAAAAAAAAAAAAAAAGGGGAAAAAGACCAAGATAAATATTTATAGTCATGTATATGTGCCAAAGCAGAAAATGTGTATATGATAAACCAGGTCACTCCAAAATGGCATTCAGAATTAAAGGCAACTTTAAAATTTACCCTGAGTCTTAGTGGAAAAGAACCATTTCTCATCTTCTATACATGCCCTAGAAGCTCATCAGAGAATGCCTACCCTGTTTTCACTCATGCAAACTCTTTGCAGCAGTGTAGTCCAAAAGTTTATATTTCAAACCTACACAGCCTCAGTCATGGAATTATGCCCATTTTTTTTCTTTGAACTTTTACTTTTAAACTTGCTTTTGAGAACTCTCCTTCCTGTACATATGGTTCTATGTCCTATTTTCCTTTTCTTCACTATTAAGAACTCCAAGAGGTTATGGTCAGATTTTTCCAAGTCCCTTTATTTATTTTTAATTCTAACATTACCTAACAGATGAGAATTAAATCCAGAACAAAAGCCACCATTATGATTTCCTACCTACTCTTCAACACAGCCGTTTTGGTAAAATCATTCTAGACTGTAGTATATGCTATATTTCTAAAAGATATGGATATACAGTTGGTATAGGAGAAGCTGAAATACACTATCACTATTAAATTTGACCTTGGTAACAATTCTGTAATTTGTATTAGGGATCTAGTACTCTATCCCCTACTAGGTTGAGCAAACTACAGAAAACAACTGACCAACTCTCCTTTTAATCCTTACTCAGATTTTGTCCAGTATGTTCCCATCTTGAGGTTTAAAATTTTTTAAATTAACATATAGTTGATTTACAATATTATGATAGTTTCAGGTGTACAGCAAAGTGGTTCAGTGATATATATATTTTTTTTCATTAGAGGTTATTACAAGATATTGAATATAGTTCCCTGCACTATACAGTAAATCTTTGTTGCTTATCTATTTTATGTATGGTGGTTTGTATATGTAATCCCATACTCCTAATTTATCCCCTACCCCCACCCTTTCCCCTCCGGTAGCTATAAGTTTATTTTCTATGTTTGTGATTCTGTTTCTGTTCTGTATATAGATTCATTTGTATTACTTTTTAGATTAAAAAAAGTGACATATGATATTTGTCTTTCTCTATCTGACTTACTTCACTTAGTATGATATCCTCTAGGTCCATCCATGTTGCTGCAAATGGCAATACTTCACTATTTTTATGGCTGAGTAATGTTCTATTGTATATATGTACCACATCTTCTTTATCCATTCATCTGTCAGTGGACACTTGGTTTGTTCCCATGTCCTGGCTATTGTAAAATGTGCTGCTATGAACATTGGGGTGCATGTATCTTTTCAAATTAGAGTTTTCACCTTTTCGGGATATATGCCCAGGAATGAGATTGCTGGATCATATGGTAGCTCTATTTTTAATTTTTTAGGAATCTCCATACTGTTTTTAATAGTGGCTGCACCAATTTATATCCCCTCCAACAGTGTAAGAGGGTTCCCCTTTCTCACACTCTCTCTAGCATTTATTATTTGTAGACTTTTTGATGATAACCATTCTGACTGATGTGAGGTGATACCTTATTGTAGTTTTGATTTACATTTCTCTAATAGTTAGTGATGTTGAGCAAGTTTTCATGTGCCTGTTGGCCATCCATATGCCTTCTTTGGAGAAATGTCTATTGAGGACTTCTGCCAGAAGATAACATAGGCAAAACATTCTCAGACATAAATCATAGCAATATTTTCTTAGATCAGTCTCCCAAGGAAAAATAAATAAGAGCAAAAATAAAAATGGGGCCTAATTAAACTTAAAAGCTTTTGCAAAGCAAAGGAAATCATCAACAAAAAGAAAAGACGACCTACGGAATGTGAGAAAATATTTGCAAGCAATGCAACTGACAAGGGGTTAATATCCAAAACATACAAACATCTCATACAACTCAATATCAAAAAACCAAACAACCCAAACAAAAAATGGGCAGAAGAGGTTTAAGAATTTTGACAATAATATATATTTTGTCAATATACAAGGCCACAAGCTCATGGTATAAAATAGAGAGTCTTGGCCCATAGATGTGTTAAGAAAGAGGTAAGAGTACCATCTGTTTGAAATGGTGCCCCCTGTACTGGAAAGAAGCTGTACCAGCTACAGGAGGTATGCTTTGCACTTACCTATGACCATGGCAGACAAACGAACATCCCCAGCATCTTGCCCATGTTGCCTAGATGTGGCTTCACAATCATTTTAAACAAAAGCCTTCGATGTTAGTAGAGAAGGTAAAATTTATCCTGGAAGAAGGATCTAAACTGTGATTTTACATTATATTTCTGCTTTTAGATTGGCCCAACCCGATGCTCTTGAGGATTCATGTACAGTTCAGCAGGCATAAAAGAGGAAGAATGAATATTGCAGGTGCTTATTAGTTTACTTTCCAGTGAATGACTGGATACCCAAAACAAAAACTGTGGCTTTTCATATGAACTTCTGTACTTACTCCCTGATTTTTGCAATTATTTTATGAGTAGCCTCCAAAGCCTTTCCTTCTTTGATGAGGATGAGACTAAAATGCAAGTGTCTCGGGAAAGACAACATAGTGGTTTTTGCTAACAAAGATATAAATAACCATGAGCAGATTCATTTCTGTGAGTGGATTTGATAAAGAACATGCAGAGCAGAAGCCTCTGCTTTGGACACAGAGAGCATAATGGAAACAGGGTGGTGGAGACACACATGAACATTTAGCAGAAGTTCAGGATTAGCTCCAGGATTACAGATGCTACTGTTTTATTTTGTAACTCTTACACCATAATAACCCTATATTCTTGCACTGAACCCTAAAAGTTATTCTTTCTCAGATTTCTTGCCTAAAAGTCAATTTATTTTTGATGACCCAAGTGCCATTATAACGAATGATCATCGATAAATTGCAGGGGATATGACCAATTTTACAGCAGACATACAGAAGCAAAAACTAAAGCTCATGTCTCCTCCTAGGAGATAACCTAGAAAACCATTGGCAGGCATGGTATACAAGGTGAAGGCACCTTGATTGTTGAGTTGAGCCTTGAAAGAGGACTGGGGACACTCCATCAGATGTGTTTAGGGTTTGACAGGTAGGTCAGTAGGAGTGGGAAACAAGGTGGAAGATAGAAACATTTGGAATAGGAGAGAGATAAATAAATAAGGAAACTTCAGATAATAGTATAATATTTCAAATGAAAGATGATGAGGTGTGAAGTAGGAGGGAATAGAGAGATAATTGGAAGGGCATCTAAATAGGTCTCAATAATCAACAAGATATATCCAGTTTTGTGGGTTTTTTGGTAAGAAAAGTCAATGAGTAACTGGACACACAAAAAAAATCCTTTAAGCATACCAAGGAATTCATTACAAAGTTAACAGGGAGTTATTGAATTCATAAGCTAAATATTTTTTTATTGAGTGTCTATCGTGTGTCATAAACTAAACCTTGCAAGCTACTAAAATTAATAGGACATAGATATTGTCCTGTAGAGACTCACAATAGAGTCATCAGGGATGGAGGGGGAAGAAATACAGGTGGGTCAACAAAGCTAATAAAAGATTCAGTGCAATGAGCAGAACCGAGGAAATCATTATTTCTGTCCTGAGAATCTCCGTGGGAGATACTGCTCTTCAGGTCTGCATAGCCCCAGCCTTATAACCAAAGTATTGTGATAGTGGAGAGAAGAGTGTATCTGAAGTCGAAGGCCTGGCTTCCAGTCCAGGAGCTATTACCCTATTACCCATATGTGGAGACAAGAAGGCCTATCCAATAATTGGCCTAGTATGTCTTGTGCATTGCCCATCAATAAGCTAGGTGGACCTAATGGCACCCATTCTCCTAGGGGGAGGGCCCACATCTTCCCAGGGGCCTGGGCTCCCCCAAGCTATGCTGAATGTGGCTTCCAAAACCTGGGGGCCCCAAGGTTTTCAGGTGCCAAGCAGCTGGCATCTCCCAGCACTCCCTTAAACAGAAGACATCTATGTTCAGTCTGCCTTTTTTCCTGAGTCCCATATGTCGATTTCCCTACAGAACATTACTCCACACTTATCCCATAAGAAGAGAGCATCAGCAGGACAATGTCCCACCCCTAAGGTCCTCCTGCATGGTGTCAACATTGCTCTGGCCTCAGCACACCTCTCTGAGGGCTAATGAGGGAAGAGGGCGAGCAAGCCTTCTCTTGCTGGACCTTGGCTGACAAATGCCCCAACTAAAGCCTGTTACTAAACCCAGACCCTACACTCTGGTAACTCCAAGGAACATGAAGCAAATCACCTGACTTCCCCCAAACCTCAGTTTTTGCATCTGAAGAATGAGGAAAATAAAGACCTCCCCCACGCACTCCACAAGGTAGTAATGACAATTCTAGGAGCTTTGTAAATTGAAATGTGTTATACTCATGTGGAGTGTTATTTTATTTTATTTTTTTAAGGTTTTTTTTTTTTTTTTTTGATGTGGACCATTTTTTAAGTCTTTATTAAATTTGTTACAATCCTGTTTCTGTTTTCTGTTTTTGGTTTTTTGGTTGTGAGGCATGTGGGATTGTAGCTCCCAGACCAGGGATCAAACCCATACCTCCTGCATTGGAAGGTAAAGTCTTAACCACTGGACCACCAGGGAGGTCCCCATGTAGGGCTCTATTTTTATCATAGAAGAGTGAACAGTCACTGAGCACAGACTCTGTGGTTGGCACCTAAACCTTCTGTTTACCACACACTGCTGCTTAGTCTGATCCACAGATAATTAAAAGTGGATCAGAGGCATACGCAAAATAACATGGAGAAACAACAAAGGCAAAAATAAAGATCAGAGAAATGAAAGTAAACAGGAACATTAAAATGTGGATGTGTAATCCACGAGCATGCTGAGTCACCAGTCTGGCCCTGAGCTTCCTGGAGTGCAAAGTCAAGGGGAAGCATGCCATCTACATGTTTGTCATTGACAGCAAGAAAGACACATATCATGCCTAAGGGGGAACGTTGTTTCATGGAAGGAACTCAGTGTGAAGAGGTCAATGGTTTTCTCCCCCACTTCCCACCATAAATGTAATCTTGAGTTTCTTAACATAACTCCTATTGCTCAATTCAAGTTAATCTATTCCACAGAGAACATAGCAATTGTGGTCTGATCAGAGTTGATCCAGAGATAAAATACAGAACAGGGAAAGTTTATATTTTGTAAGGTAAAGATATGAATCTTTCAAAAAAAAATCCACATACCCCTAAGTCTCACTTCTTTAGAAAGCTTCTAGAAAATCCCCAGCTCACGTTTAATCAGCAAGTGTAAAAATTGGGAGTAGACGTAGATATCTTTTAGTGCCACTCCCATTTTACTGAAAACAAAACTGAGGCCACCAGATGGGAAATGTCTTTTCTAAAGTCACAGAAGCCTTTGTTGCCAAGACTGACCCAGGTCTGGCTCTCTCTAGGGTGCAGGAAAGTGCTGTCCCCCAAGCTCTGAGCAATGGTAGCACCTCTACTGTTGCTCACAAGAAATGGTGCTCATTCATCGTCCCATCACTGTCAGTTGGGTCTTCCTACCTAGATAGCAAGCTCTTCGAGTCAAATTCCTTTCTATCGTCATAGCACTTAGCCCAGAGCTGGCAACCCAGTAGATGCTTAACATTGCCTGAGTAAGGGATGTGAGTTGAAATAAATTGAGTGCTTTCCATTAAAATTTGAAGACCCAGCCCAAAGGACAAATTCCAGGCTGTTCCTCACTTCCTGGCAGTAAGCAAGCCTACTGGAGGACAGCAATGGCATTTCCTACAAAATAAATTGTGTGAATACCAGAGCCAAGTGATATTTTTCAATAAAACTTTGGCCAAAATTAAGAAAACATTAGCACTTTTACCTTCACCTCCCTCTCTTATGGGTCAGAGGTGCTACAAAAATACAAAATTATAAGATTACTAAACTTGTTATAGGTTTTTTTTTCTTGAAACATTAAGGTTAATTTAGCAGGCGAAGCAGTTTTACATTATGAGAACTTTTAAATACACACAAGAAAAAGTATGTGGGGAATATTTCAGTTTACACAGAGTTAGTAAACATCGATTCTCAATCTAATACCACCAAAAAAATTAAAAGGATGAAATGAAAGAGTTGCCTAGATGATGATGATGATGATGATTTTAAAAAGTCATTGGGCTGCAATGAGCTGTTTGTATATTTTGGAGATAAATCCTTTGTCAGTTGCCTCATTTGCAAATATTTTTTTCCCATTCTGAGGGTGGTCTTTTTGTCTTGTTAATGGTTTCCTTTGCTGTGCAAAAGCTTTTAAGTTTCATTAGGTCCCATTTGTTTATTTTTGTTTTTATTTTGATTACTCTAGGAGGAGGGTCAAAAAAGATCTTGCTATGATTTATGTCAAAGAGTGTTCTGCCTATGTGTTCCTCTAAGAGTTTTATACTGTCTGGCCTTACATTTAGGTCTTTAATCAATTTTGAGTTTATTTCTGTGTATGGTGTTAGAGAGTGTTCTAATTTCATTCTTTTACATGTAGCTGTCCAGTTATCCCAGCACTACTTATTGAAGAGGCTGTCTTTTCTCCATTATATATTCTTGCCTCTTTTGCCATAGATTAGGTTACCATAAGTGCGTGGGTTTATCTCTGGGCTTTCTATCCTGTTCCACTGAACTATATTCCTGTTTTTGTGCCAGTACCATACTATCTTGATGACTGTAGCTTTGTAGTATAGTCTGAAGTCAGGGAGCCTGATTCCTCCAGCTCCATTTTTCTTTTTCAAGATTGCTTTGGCTCTTCAGAGTCTTTAGTGTTTCCATACAATATCAGAAAAACAAACAATCCAATCAAAGAATGGGCAGAAGACCTAAATAGACATTTCTCCAAAGAAGACATACAGATGGCCAACAAACACATGAAAAGATGCTTAACACCACTAATTATTAGAAAAATGCAAATCAAAACTACAATGAGTTATCACCTCACATTGGTCAGAACAGCCATCATCAAACAATCTACAAAGGATAAATGCTGGAGAGGGTGTGGAGAAAAGGGGACCCTCTTAAACTGTTGGTGGGAATGTAAATGATACAGCCACTATGGAGAATAGTATGGAGGTTCCTTAAAAAACTAAAAATAGAACTACCATATGACCCAGCAATCCCACTCCTGGGCATATACCCAGAGAAAAACATAGTTCAAAAAGATACATGCACCCAATATTCATTGCATCACTGTTTACAATAGCCAGGACATGGAAGCAACCTAAATGTCCATCAACAAAGGAATGGATAAAGAAGATGTGGTACATATATACTATGGAATATTACTCAGACATAAAAAGGAATAAATTGTGTCCTTTGCAGAGACATTGATGGACCTAGAAACTGTCATACAGAATGAAGCAAGACAGAAAGAGAAAAACAAATATTGTATATTAACACATATATGTGGAATCTAGAAAAATAATATAGATGATCTTATTTGCAAAGCAGAAATAGAGACACAGATGGAGAGAACAAACGTATGGATTCCAAAGGGGAAAGGGGGTGGTGGTGGGATGAATTGGGAGATTGGGGTTGACATATATACACTACTATGTATAAAATAGATAACTAATGAGAACCTATTATATAGCACAGAGAACTCTAGTAGGTGCTCTATGGTAACCTAAATGGGAAGGAAATCCCAAAACAGAGAGCATATATGTATACATATGGTGATTTATGCTGACACAGCATAAGCAACTATACTCTAATTAAAAAAAAAATGAAATGAATAAAAACATATATTTACTGAAAAAAGTCATGGGCATTTATTACATATCAGGTACTTCCTAAGTGCTTTATACATATTTCCATGTTTAATCCTTACAGCAACCCTAGGAGGTAGATATTATTGTTATCAACATTTACAGATGGAGAAACTGAGGTGCCGACTGGTTAACTTGCCATGGTAACCTAACAAGTATCTGGCCCAGGATTCCTGCTCATGGAGTCTAACTGGGAATTGTAAGTTCCTAGGCTAAACTCTCTCCTAACAATCATTAACATATATTGAGCATTTATGATCTTCTTACTAGTCTAAGTGCTTTTACGTGTATTAACAGATGTGATCTTATTATAATCTCATCCTTATTTTACAGAGCAGGAAACTAAAGTACCAAGAGGCTGAGAAGTTTGCACAGATCACATAGGTAGTAATGGAGTTAAGACTTGAACTGGGGCAAACAGGTTTCTGCACCCATTTTTGTAACTGGTATACTATAGTCCTTTCCCCGAGAGGGAAACAAGTGAAAAAGCTATGTTTTAACTCTTGTCCATCCCTCCCACATTAAACCTCCTTAGGACTTCCTCATCTCTGGCCTAAATTACTTCCACTGCCTCCTAACTGGCCTCCTGCTTCCAGGCTTGCCCTTTAAATCCCTTCCCACACATTAAGTATGTAAGGTAGATACTAATCAGGACCCAAATGCTGGAGAGGGTGTGAAGAAAAGGGAACACTCTTACACTGTTGGTGGGAATGTAAATTGATGCAGCCACTATGGAGAACAGTCCATACTGTTACTGTGTTTAAGGAACCTCCATAGGTTCCTTAAAAAACTAAAAATAGAGCTACCGTATGACCCAGCAATCCCACTCCTAAGCATATACCCAGAGAAAACCATAATTCGAAAAGATACACGCAACCCTATGTTCATTGCAGCACTATTTACAATAGCCAGGACATGGAAGCAACCTAAATGTCCATCAACAGAGGAATGGATAAAGAAGATGTGGTGCATATATACAGTGGAATATTACTCAGCCATTAAAAAAGAACAAAATAATGCCATTTGCAGCAACATGGATGGACCTAGAGATTGTCATACTGAGTGAAGTCAGACAGAGAAAGACAAATATCATATGATATCACTTATATGTGGAATCTAAAGAAAGGGTACAAATGAACTTCTTTAAGTAACAGAAGTAGAGTCACAGATGTAGAAAACAAACTTATGGTTACTAGGGGTATGGGGGGGAAGGATAAACTGGGAGATTGGGATTGACATATACACACTACTATGTATAAAATAGATAAGTAATAAGGACCTCCTGTATAGCACAGGGAACTCTACTCAATACTCTGTAATTGCCTATATGGGAAAATAATCTAAAAAAAGAGTGGATAAATGCATATGTATAACTGATTCACTTTGCTGTACACCTGAAACGAGCACAACACTGTAAATCAACTAGACTCCCATAAAAATTAAAAAAAAAATAAAAGCAGTTCTACTCTTAACACGGCCCTGCCCAAAACCCTTCAGTCATTCCCCATCCACACAGCTAAGGTCTGGACTCCTTAAAGTCACCCAGCAGGTCAGTCATGATCTATCTCACCCTTTTCTCCTTCTTTGGCCTCACCTCCCTCCACCCCTTTCTCACATCCTCACTGGTCAGCCTCCAACAACCCTAAACTGCTGGAAGTTCCCCCTTACACTGTATCTCTTGCCTGAGCACTTGTGTTCACATTGGTCTTCCTGTGTGGAATGAGTTGTCCCAGGATCATCTTCCATTTTATCTGGCTTCTACCTATCCTTTAAAGACTCAGTTCAAGTGCTGTCTCCTTCTGGAAGCCTCTCCTGCCTCCTCTCACTAGTAATGGTTGCTCACAGTTGTCTGATTGACCCCACTGGACCCTCAGAGGAGACAAAACCTATTAGTGACTACTGATGCTTCCATGCTAACTCATCCTCAGGAAATGGTTCATGTACCTACAAAGTCTCACTGAAAATCTTCTGATGGCTCTTTGTTTCCAAGATGTTTTCAGTTGTGCACTAATTATAAGGCTGAAGCTGACGCTATTGTCACTTTTTTTGTGAATACGTGACATCTAGTAGGAACCAAACAGAACTATAAATTACCTAGCTGATGAAAATTCTCCATATATCCCTTGAGAATGTTTTACAGATCTTTTATAACTTGCTCAAACAGCTGCAGCATTCTCAAAAAAGGCATCGCACTTACGGTTAGCTTTTTAATTAACTTTAATAGCACAAATAGCTAAAGAAAGCAAGCACCTGGAAATTCTCACATCCAGGTACATTTGTGGGTTGGGAAGTGAGTTAGCAAGATACCTGCAAAGTTGTGCAGTTGCATTTTATGCCAAAAATGGAAATGTACACAGCTTACTGGACTTTACAAACACTTGAATGCCTTCCTCTACATTTGAAGTGCACATAGGCTCACTGTTAAGCGGCTTCAGGCATCACACCCATTAGGATTATCCCTCATCCTCCCCACTGAATTAACACACAGCCTTGAATCAATGTAAGAAAGACACATACTTTCAGTTTGGAGAAAGGAGGTGACAGTTGTTGATATGCTGGGTCTCCATTTACACTTTGTTAACTATGGTGCATACACTTTAGAGACTATGGACAGGCTTAAGGGATATTAAAT
The DNA here is from genome assembly GCF_965194805.1 of Balaenoptera borealis. Classification (NCBI taxonomy): domain Eukaryota; kingdom Metazoa; phylum Chordata; class Mammalia; order Artiodactyla; family Balaenopteridae; genus Balaenoptera; species Balaenoptera borealis. The sequence continues at coordinate 19,379,152 of NC_138871.1, forward strand.
GAGATAATTAGGTTTTAATTAATTTTTAAAATGAGATAAGAGCTTGACACAATATATGTTAGTTACCTGCTCCCAAAGTGTGAGAAGAGAAGATCAAGCCATTCTTCAATGCATGAGACAGGCCAAGTGCTACACTGGGGCTTTTCATTAATTATCAAGAACACCTTATTCCTGCCTCTCTGAAAATCCAAATCCTACCTGCTTTCAGGTTTCAACTCAAACCTCGTGTCATCAAGAAACTCGAGCCAACTCTGATGTTCCCTCTTTGGCTTGGGGCTGAGTCTTCATCTTTTTCTTTGCCCCTAAGCTCCATACGGCATCCACCCAGGACAAGCCATCAGACAAGGACTTGATGCTTCCTTCTGAGGATTTCATGAGGCGTTAGGAATGCCAGCTCTGGAAGTCATATTCTCTCAACAAAGTTCTGAGCTGCTTTATGACCTCCGATTTCTGCCCTGATCCTGGACGCTTAAGCCAATACATCCACCAGAGTACTGATGGTTTATAGAAGGCCAGCCATGGGCCACCTGCTTGAAAAGCTGGTATTCATTAAACAATGGTCCTAGACCAGGCACTTATCCATGAGTTTGAGCACATAATTCTATTGAATCTGTACCATAACTCCAGACATAAGTATAATTACTAGTCCCATCTAACTGGTAAGAAATAAAGGAGCTTTAGAGACAGTTTCCTAATCAAGGTCTCACAGGTTCTATGTGGTAGGGCCTGGATTCAAAGCCAGAAGTTACGTCCTTATTTTCCCTTGCTTTGTTCTTGTTGTAGGCAGAATTCTAAAATGGCCCCAGGATTCCTACTCTCTGATATACACACCCTGTATAATCCCCTCCCCTTGAGTATGGGAGAGATTTGTGAATATGATGGGATTGTCACTCTCAATTTTAGGTTACTAATAAGCTGACTTTGAGTTAATCAAAAAGAGATATTTTGGGGTAAGCCTGACCTAATCAGTCGAGTCCTTTCAATGAAGGTAAAATGTCAAAGACATACTCTCTTGATGATCTTAAGGAAGTTTAAGAAAACTACCCTGTTGTAGAGAGGGCCATGTCCCCTGCAGGGGACAGCAGGGGATCTCTAGTTACTGATAGTGGCCCCTGGCTGGTAGCCAGCAAGAAAGCAAAAACTATCAGTTCTACAACCACAAGGTACTGAATTCTGCCAACAAGCACATGGGCTTGGAAGAGGACCCTGAGCTCCAGAAAGAAACTCAGCCTGGTCAATGCCATGATTTAAGCCTTGGGAAGCCCTGAGCAGAGATGCTCAGACTTTTGACCTGCAGAAATGTTGATATAATAAACTTGTATTATTTTAAGCCACTACGTTTGTAGTAATTTGAGTAACTGTAATAATTTTGTTCAAATTATTAAAAATCTGCAACAGAAAACTAATACAATTCCCCTACTTTTTCTTCCATCTAGCTCCCACCCAGCTCCTGACCCTTGTTTCAGCATCCTGACTTCAGCCACTCCCGATTGACCTTGCAGACTATTTCCTGGACTCCATCTTCTTGGCCTGGAAGAACTGGGCTCAAATCGGCCACTACTTGGTTCTTTCTCCTGCTTCCCTTATCCTCTATCCAGGCTCTGAACCCAATCCTGGCACTGACCTGTGGGGTCAGGGCTTCCTTTTTGAAGGGGCCATTCCAAGCTGGAAACATATGTTGAATGCAGGAGTTTCTAATCAATATTATAAAGAGATCTAAGGTCTCTACAGGCCACCAAAGGTTTTGTTTGTTGTATGTATGTTAGTGTGGGAGGTTAGGCACAGAGCTGCAAAAAAGAGAAAGGGATGCAGACAAGTTTCCCGTTTCCCCATCCCCCACTTTATACAGATTAGCTCCAGCCAGAATACTTAACAGCACAATTTTGTTCAAGACAAAGATTATAATGCTAATAAATAAATAAAAGTTTGGTAACTACTGGCATCATAGAAGGGTGGTTCTAGCTCTGTGTACTGTGTGATCATGAGAAAAACATTTAAGCTATGTGCACTTCAGTCCATTTTTCTCTGAAGTGAATACATTGGAAAAGATGATCTCTAAAGCCCCTTCCAGCTATAATATCCTATGATTGAAAGATTGTTAAGCCTAACATTTTGCAGTTGACAGAATCTCTTGACCTGCTGAGCTAATGCCCAACTCAGGTATAAGAGTCTCACCCATCCAAGACCTAGAAGAGCCAGACCCTTCCGTCTGGTTGCCTGGTTCCCAGATGGACATTTACCTTCCTTCCAAAATCACCAGGGTACATATGGAGGGCTTCAGCAGAGAGGTCCAAGAGGTAACCTGGATCCTGACCCAAATGACAGGTTATTGGCAGAGCCTCTTGGACTCAACTGCCAAATACCCTGGGATCTGGGAATGCAGTGGGAAAACTAAAATCAGCTTCAGGGAGGAGGAAAGTAAACAAAATAATAATTGTAGATCAGGAGATTGATTAGAAAAAAATGAAAGTAAATGCAGCATCTTCTTGTAACTTGTCTTTGACTTTAGTCTTCCTTGGAGAGTTTTCTTCCAAGGGGGTATGAAAAGGGACCAGCATTGTGGGCCAGCTGAAGGGGCAGAACCAGCTGTAGAGGGGACGCTGGGATGATGAAAGAATTTCTGTTTCCACAAATAAGCATGCCATAACCATTTCTCTGATGTCAGGAATCCCTTTAAATTGGGTTAAATCCCATTATTTTGTAATAAGATGTAAGTTTGAAAATTAAAAAAAAAAAAAAAAAAAAAAAAACCCTGGAGAAGAGAAGTCAAAACTAAGGTTTAAATGATGTAAGATGGAAAAGTTCCAAATTTCAAACTTTACAAGAAGCAGATGTACCTATGAAGGGGCACTGCTCATTTGTACATGTGTGTATTTTGGGATAGAGCAATTTATTCTATGCCAGGCATTTCCTCCTTACTAGTAAATAACAGGGTTAGGATTCAAGCCTAGGGTCTCTGACTCCACAGTCATGTTTTCCTTTGTAGTACTATTCTTAAGGGTCCCATAAAGAATGAGTTATGAAAAACTTGGACAATTTCACAGAAACCAACCTCTAACAAAGCTCTCCAGTCTTGACATGAGCATTTGAGTTCAGGGGACACTGGTGGTACTCCATCCAAATTGCTGCAGATTCCTTTCCAAGCTTGATGTGTTCATTACCCATCTTCTGCATGCTTGGAATCTGCAACCCTCTGAGGATGGTCTGGTATAACTTATGCTTTCAGGGTCGGGCTGTGTTTGGGTAAAATTGCACCTTTGCTTGATCTACTCCAGTTTCCTCTTTTGTTTCTCCTACTCCCTTGGGGGTTCCTTTTGAAAACCCTTTCATAATAAATCCCTTACATGCAACTCCTTGACTTAGGGCTGCTTCTTTTTTTTTTTTTTTTTTTTTTTTTTAAAGATTGATTGATTGATTGATTGATTGCTATGTTGAGTCTTCGTTTCTGTGCTAGGGCTTTCTCTAGTTGCGGCAAGCGGGGGCCACTCTTCATCACGGTGCGCAGGCCTCTCACTATCGCGGCCTCTCTTGTTACGGAGCACAGGCTCCAGACGCGCAGGCTCAGTAGTTGTGGCTCACGGGCCCAGTTGCTCCGTGGCATGTGGGATCTTCCCAGACCAGGGCTCAAACCCGTGTCCCCTGCATTAGCAGGCAGATTCTCAACCACTGCGCCACCAGGGAAGCCCAGGGCTGCTTCTTGGAGACACCAACATACAACTTTATGAGAGCATTTTAAATGAGTGATATTGCAGTTTTCTCTCCATTTTACCTTGTTTAATGAATTTCTCATCCATCAATACTTTAGGGAGCTTCTAGCCCCAGTTCATATTGTTTATGTTCTTGAGCTAGTACAGAACTAAAGCAGCTCTCTAACCATGTCTTTCAATGTGCCACACTTAATTCTATAGCAAATGTCTAGGGGACTGGTTAATAATACAATGTCAGCTTTTCTCATTGCAGTTATCTGGTCAAAAGACTGTAGCTCTATCTTTCAAATAGGAAGAGTTACAATGACCTATTTTTGATTGTGCAGAACCAAGTTATTCTCTTTCTGAGATGGTGAAAGCATTCTGATTGCTTCAAATAATGGGACTGATACTGGCCTAAGCAATCAAGTGTGTAAGGGATATAATAATCAAGATGTAATTGATCCTTGTATCGGCGTTACTCCAAATAAAGCAGAAATTGCAATCTTTGGACCTATTCAGTTTTCCATTAAGTAGAAGACTAAACTGAAATAGAGGATGTGATATTTAACAAGAATCTCTGTCTGGCTTAAGAGATTCATTACATTTGAATTCATCTTGTAAAGAAGGAATCAAAGTGAATCTGACTAAGAATATAGACATTCACTCCTTTTAACTATAAATAAATAACTAAGAAAAAATATCTAAACTTCTTAGAAAATGAGCATCCAGGATTAGAGAATAAGCTTTAAGTTTTAATGGAAAATGCTTTATGAAGATAAAAAACAAACAAAAATCTATACTGTGAGACAAAGTTTCTGAAGTCTGAGGGCCACACTGCATACCTTGAAACTATAGCCTGTGTACTTGTACCCATCACGGCTGAGTTTTGGACCCTTTGGGTATGCTATGAGGAAAGAAGAGGGGACACAATTGCAAAAGCTATTTTCAAAGGTTTGAGTGTATTCAGCTGCACATAACTCTCCAATTTCTTAATGACAGATAATGGTCAAGTTTTAATTGTTCTCCTTCCTTCTGCACCTTTGAGGTGTTATGTAAAGAAATTCACATTGGCTATTGGATCACCCATAATGTTTAACACAAATGACAGGCACTTAACCAGCATTTGTTGGAACGATGGATAGATAGATGAAGGGGTGAATGGATGAGTGGGTGGGTGAATTGGTGGATGGATGGATGATGGTGAATGGATAATGGAAGTATGGAAGGAAGGATGGATGGACTATGGTGGAGAGATGTTGAATGAAGTAGTAGGAGGGAGAGTTCTCAACAAAAAGGTGAAGAAAGTAAACTTTCCTCTCTTTCCTGTACCTTCTCCTGGAGTCCATTCCCAGATATTCTCTGTCATTTAGATCTTTGCCCTCTTTCTGATCAAACATTTTTTCAAGAGAGGAGCTAATGAACTCATTCCCAAGAAAACATAAAATTGACAGAGCTCCACTGAATCACACAATTTTTTTTTTGAGTAATGCACAAGCTACTTAAAAAAACAATTGCAAGATTTTTTTTTAAATTAACTTATTTATTTGTTTATTTTTGGCTGTGTTGGGTCTTCATTGCGGTGCACGGGCTTCTCATTGCGGCGGCTTCTCTTGTTGCAGAGCACTGGCTCTAGGCGAGCAGGCTTCAGTAGTTGTGGCACGTGTGCTCAGTAGTTGTGTCTCACAGGCTCTAGAGCACAGGCTCAGTAGTTGTGGCACATGGGCTTCATTGCTCCGCGGCATGTGGGATCTTCCCAGACCAGGGATCAGACCCGTGTCCCCTGCATTGGCAGGCGGATTCTTAACCACTGTGTCACCAGGGAAGCCCCAATTGCAAGATCTTGAAAATCCATCCATTAAGTTCATTGCAGCGTGGATGTTGCATAGCACCAGGGGGCACTATTCACATAGAACAATGTGAGAACTATGCCCTGAGAGGTGTAAAATATGATGACTTGGTTTACAGTTTCTCAAACTGAGTTTACACTGGGTTACACCTTTCCCAGGCTTAGTTTCATTTTTACAGGGGCCAGAGGAATCATTACATAATTAGGGAATACTGACAGGGTTGGTGAATATAATGGAGACGGTCCCTCCCAACACTCTTGAAAAATGTCCCCACATAGATTTGTCTCAATCTAAAGAACGGGCAATTGAGAAATCACATAACTTAATGCTTGATGGACACCTTTATTTTAAGAGCATTTGGCTTTTGTCTGAATGCAAATTGACTAGCCTGAAAGATGGGGACGCTGTT